>NC_140217.1:33585060-34120060 GCF_951802725.1 Rutilus rutilus | reverse complement strand
TCTGCTGAACACAAAAGAAGATATTTTGAAGTATGTTTGTAACCAAACAGTTGTGTGGGTTTTTATATTTTCTATATTATGGAAGTCAGTGGTGCCCCACAACTCTTTGGTTACCCATATTCTTCTAAATATCTTCTTTTGTGTTCAGCAGTACAAAGAAATTCATTCAGGTTTGAAACAAGTTGAGGGTGAGTGAATGATGACAGAATTTTCATTTTTGGGCGAACTATCCCTTTAAGGCCCGGTTTCACAACACTTGCAAAAAAAAAAAAAACCTTCGGCTACTGGTGTGCAATGTTGTGCATCTCGAGACAAAACAATGGCATGGCACGGACATATTTTAAGATATATGTCAGTACAAGTTGCTTTCAGTCAACACTGCTCAATTTCTATTTTAGCTTAAGCCATGTCTGTGAAACCGACCAAAAAAGACGTGTTTATTTTATGAATAGCTCTTTGATATCTATGTCACAAGGGGAAGTTACAGTGTTTGTTACTTCCCTACAACTAAAGCATTTTAATACTGTGGGGTTGGTTGACCCAATTGCACACCATTTTTAGTCATGAATGAACAAAATAGGGAAACTGTGCCATTGTCAGTCTCATACTTAAATATTTGCTTATAACTTTAAATCAGTAAGAACATCAAAAGAAGACAGCATACACTCCTTAATATATTTTTGTTGTTTTTATTTATTTTATCTGAAAAGTACATGTTCTTGACCTATATATATTTTACTCACAAGAAGAGTGTCTCCCTCCTTAAGTGTGTCCATTCCTCTCAGTGCACTTCAGTTTTCACTGTTTTTTGAAATTGTATGTTCACTTGATTGAGAATGGATTAATGCTGAAGCAGTTTGTATGTTATTATTTCAGTTCAACACAATTCACACTGTTCTTTTGTAGGTTTGCTTGCAGATCTGGTCTTCACATTTGAGTTCCTTGAAAGGAAGAGTAACATTTTTTATTTATTTGGTATTTGTATTCATTTTATCAGAAAATTACATGTTATTGAATGTTCTGTTTGACTCACAAGGTAAAGAGTGTCTCCCTCCATCCAGTGTGTCCACCCTCTGTTCTTTTTCTCTCCTTTCTGGACGCACACAAGTTTGTCGTTGTCCCAGTTGACTGTTGTCTGTAGAAAAAACAAGCAGTATTACTCAATTCTGGCACAGAAAACTCTACCACATATTTTATTGCCAATATCTAGTGTGTGTGTGCGTGTGTGTGTCCTGCTAAACCACATTATCAGGACAAATTTGTTTGGTCCCCGTGAGGAAAATAGCTTATGAATCATACTAAGTGATGTTTTTTGAAAATGTAAAAATGCAGAAAGTTTTCTGTGATATAGGTTCAGGGGTCCGGTTAGTGTAAGGGGGTAGAATAAAAAGTTTATTTAAAATGATTATGCCTATGGAGAATCCCCACAAAGATAGCGAACCAGACGTGTGTGTGTGTTCTACCTGGCATTTTTTGTTGTCCAGTCCTTTGGTGATTTCCTCAAACTCTTCTCCAATTTTGAATGAAGTAGAGTAGTTCTTGAAAGTTGTTAAAGTTTTAATGGTGAAAGAATCTCCGTCTTGCTCAAAAATCTTCTGTGGCTTTAGCATCCCTGCTATCTTTCGGGTGGCAAAATCAATTCCTGTATTACATAGAGCAAGGTTAAATCCATATTCTTAGTAAATACCAGTTCCTCTTAATAAAAAATAAAAAAGATATCTATCTATAAAAATATTGAAATAACTAATATATATATAAATTTAAAATATTAAAATCCTGATAAATTAATGACATTACTCACCGAGAGCAACCATGTAACCTTCAAAGTTTTCATTGTCCACTATGTCCCAGGTTCCACTGTAGTTTGCAGGCATGCTTGATGTCGATCCTGAAGCGTTTCTGTGAGTTCTAGCTCCTGTGTGGACCTAGAAAGCTGAATTTAAGTGTACATGAGTGGAAATGAGAGAAGCAGATGTGCTGTGTCGTATTTCAACAGGTCTGTGTAATATGGGGCAGAGGTGATGGGGCACAAAGGCAATTTTAGAGACTTGGTCTGTTGCTGTTCTCTGAGGCGGAACATAACTTTTACACACTGCTTGCATCCCGTGGGAATTCAAAGAGAACAATGTAATTCCAAAGACACATGTCGCTTTGGCAGTGGACTGATCTGATACAGGGAGTAAACAGTTTGGCAAGAATTTAGCAATGTCCCATATGGTTTGAGATGATTAGTTTTGTTTCATTATCTGTGCCAGCTTTTCATTAACAATGTGGCAATGGCTTTAAATAACTTCTGTGGTATAGGTTGATTTTTTTCCCCTCTTTTTTTCTATTCTCTTGTCTTAGAAGAAAATATTTAGTTTTCTTTCTTTTTTTCTTTTTTTTAACTACAAGTTATGAATTTTATAAACAGCTTGTAAACATACTTTAGACAAAAATGGCAATAACCCATTAAACAAAGTATTATGCAATCATGTAAGACATTTCTCCTTATATACTGTAGAACCTTTTCGGCATAAAGAGTTCTTTAAAATTGAATCAAGAAACCCATAGGATTCTATACTGAATCCCCCTGAAACTTTTTGAAGAGTGTATTTTCTAAAAAACAACAGACAGTTGGAAATGACAGGTGTTTCTTTAACTCTCATCCAGGCCGTTCTCATATGGCACTTGTAATTCATCTGTTCTTAAGTTAACATTGAAATTTCAGTCATCGTTTACTCAATGTGAATGTGGAGTGAAAGTAAAAAAAAAAACATAAATGTAAACATGTTGTGATGAACAGACCAAAATGATTATTATTAAATAATTATTAAAAAAAAAAAAATCTGGAAAAATATGGGATTCTAATGAAAATATGTTAATAATGAATATGTTAATGAAACAGTCATTAAAACGTGAAAGTATCATGCTATTATTATTTCTCGTCTTTCATGATTATTTTAACGTCTTTACAATGTTGAACAATGTAAATTTAGTGTGGTACAATATGCATTTTATTACAAGCCAATACGTTGTATGCAATATTCAGATCCCTTAAACAAAACTAACAACCTCTTTGTGACTGAAAAAAAATATTCTAATCCATAATTTGACATTTCCAAACGTAGCTATACCAAGACTCAGCACTAGGCGGCGCCATTTGATATAACCATCTCTCTTCTTTCCGAGAGCTTCTAACCTGCTATGTTTGCTGACCAGCATGATATATTTCTGGTAAGTCCTGTAATTATTCTATCAATTTTCTTTCCGGACCTTTATACCTCACTATAGTATTTATACTTAGAATGTTTCAGTAAGATGGCGTTTGAGAGTCTTAAATCATTTCTCATTGTAGTTGTACGTCTTGCTAAAGAAAGTGTAATCTCCTGAGGGGATATAAATTGCACAATGCTTCACCACTTCTTAGTCCATGCAGCTTTTCAGACCAGCAGGTGGCTTCCAAGAGATCAAAGGTTGAAATTGTAAGTTAACAGATCTATCTATCTGTCTATCTGTCTGTCTGTTTACATAATTGGTAAGTAAATAAAATTGTAACCAGATGCTAAACACCATTTTATGTATTTCACTGTTGTAAAGCTTCATTTGTGTGTGTGTGTGTGTGTGTGTGCGCAGACATTCATAACATTAAACATTTTAAATGAAACTTGTTTTTCCTCTGGCAGTCAGATTGTTCTTTTCATCTTTGTGGTTCTTTTCCTGGCACCACAGTTTTATGTTTTGTCAAGGTAAGCGTCCTATATGAAGTTTCACAGATAAAAAGCTGATCTCCTGGTGACACATAGCATGTCAAATAAACATATTCACATGCGCATGCATGTTATAGCTTGTCATGTGAAATGTCTAATATTCTGCAGTAATGTGTTCACAGGCCAAAATCTTCTCGCTACTGTGAAAAGCCACTGTTGAACAACCTTATAGTCTTCATTGTGTTCTCCTTTATAGCAACAGGTAATCCGATTTTTATACTTGTACTGTAAATGGTTTATTTTGCATATTTGTTCTGCTTTCTAATTTTAAATCCTGATTATCATCCCTTCTCTTCTCATTTAAGGTTTGGCTGTAGCGCTTACACTCACAGACCCAGTTCCCAAGAGCATCAGGGTAGCTTTTCACTCATTTGGGCTGTTCGCGTTTATACAGGGACTCTGTACATTCATTCTTACCATGACTGCACCTCAGTGTGTAAGTGTGAAATATAGTAATATGATTTTATGTGCAAAAATAGTTTTACCTTAATGTAAATAGTCACAGTTTATTTTTCTCAGGCGAACACCACCACAGAATTGTATATATTTTCTTTGGTAGTGTCTTGGGCCTGCATACTCTCAACAGGTGAGATCATATACAGGGTTTGGTCACTTCCATTCCAAGTGTAGAAGGACAATAGATATATAAAGGACAAAATAACCATTGTTTTTCTTGTGTCTCTACCCAGTTTTCTTTCTGGTCAGAGGAGGTCTTTGCCTGATCCACAGACTGTTTCCTCATTGGTTAAGAGACACATCCCTCTGGGGTTGAACATGAGCTACTGCTGCTGTACAGCCCTCCACTGACACTCAATACAGGTGCATCTATTATTTACATAGTTTCAACGGTTTTCAGACAGTTGTGAGGTGCAGGTTAAGATGTATTCTATTTAATGACACTAATATTAGCATGCATGGGAGGAGAAAAATGCATATATACAGATAGTTTTTTAATTTTTATAAAAACTCAAACTGTTTAAAGTCCACATTTGTGGGTTAAATCTGAATCCAGATATGTTTGAAAGAGAAAAAAATAAAACACAGATGATTTCAAAAATATATTTTATTGTATGCATCAAAACCACCACCAAATATGAAATGATTTATGTGATGCCATGTAATACAGCTGAATACCATAACAAAATTTCCTTGAAACATAATGGAAAAGTAAGACTTCATTCAAAAGTGTCAATTCAAATATGTAAAACCTGTCAGCGAGACACATACTTTGTTGAAAATACACAGTGGTTCAGTACAGGATCTCTGCAATGTTAAACGTTCTGTTTAGAAAACCTATGAATCTATTTAAAATCGTGTAAATACACATAAGGACTTCAATGTATGATTTCAAAACCCAGTGCATTTATTTAAATGTTTTATTAACATTTTCACATTAGATCCCTGTGGAATGTAATGTTCTGCTTCACTACAAAATTTTGGCCAAAATCAACGCTTATGAATGAGACAATGCTGATTCATAAACAAAAGTGTTTCCTAAAGCATGCGATTCGAACTAAAAAAAATTCTTAGATTTTAAACAGCACTTAACAAAGGCATTCATGTGTATATACAAATTTGACATTTGGACTGCTCTACACATAATCATTGTTTTCTGAGGTATGACAAAAATCTTTGACACTAATACACTGTCAAAAATGTAGTTCTGGAATGGTTTTATCAAGCATGCCAACAATAGAAACTCAATTCAGTCTAAAGATTAAACAGTACATTGACATTTGTTCCATCCTGATTACACTGGATATGCCATCTTTTGCGGACATGTTAGGATTTCTTAACCTGAGGCCTGAGATGACACCTAGAACAGAATTTCACCATTTATTTGAAACCTTTGCATTGAGGAAGAAAAAGATTCCAATACATCTGCTTGTTTCCTAATGGTCACATGGTTCTTCATCTCAAATTATATCTGGTGGTCTGATAAATAATTGTTTGAGCTAATGCAATTATGTAGTAAGCGAAGTAAAAAGAAAAAGAAAAGTCAAATTACAGAGCATTCAATTATATGTTTTATCTGATCGCTGATTGGTCACAAATGTGGAAAAAGTGCTCTGATCTGGAATGCAATTTTTCATACGCATCTTCTTAATTGCTTTCTTAACAGTCCTGATCTTGTGGAATAAGTATTTGTAGCAAATTAGCAATTTTATAAGATTAATTATTACTTAAAAACTTGAATTACTGTAAGCTAAAAGAGGTCCTGAGATTTGAAATTGTTGTTTATAATGCAATAATTTCATAACACAAATCAAATAGCAAAGTCAAAGCATCAAAATAACTCTCACACAATTCACACTTCAGTTAGTGTGAAAATTAAACTTCAAATGATATTTCGCAATCATTCACAATACAGCATTCAATTTTGAGCTATAAGCCCTGGTGGCTTCATTGACCGATGTGTCCTGGTCTATCCTAACAGTGCATCATAGTCAATGTACCATATAAGAGTCCCGCTCTTTGGCTGTACTTTGGTGATGGGATACTTAGATGATTCCCCCTTAATTCGGCTGAGTTGACTGACAAGTTCATGCTTGCTCTTCCCCATAATTAAAATGCCTACCCTTCGAGCTCTATTGATAGCTGTGAATGTGAGACTCATCCTCTGATGAGGTTTAATGGGGCTCTCTGACAGAGTTACCAACCGTTCTTCGTCGCTTTCCAACTTGGTGTCCTGGAACAACGAGGCAGTGTGGCCGTCCTGGCCTACGCCGAGCAGGATGTAGTGGAAGCTGGAGGCATTGACATGTTTCTTTATTTCCTTCTCATATAATGCAGGACCACCATCCTCTTCCACGCACAGCCGTTGGGTGAGATGCACTGGCATGGGGTGGATGTTGAAATAGGGTATGCGGATATGCTGAAGCAGCAGATCGTGAATGGACCGGAAGTTGGAGCCAGATTCTGTATGTGGCACACATCGCTCGTCCACTTGCCATATGTGAGTGTTGCGCCACGGAAAGGTGTAGAGGTTCAGGGCGAGCGCACGGAGCAGCGCCACCGGGCTGGAGCCACCAGACAACGCCAGGTGAAACTGACCTCCTTCATGAATGGCCTCCTCAGCAGCCAGAAGAAGATCAGAAGCCAAGCGCTCCACCAGTTCCTGTGCCCAAGCAGATACCATTTCAGAACTACGGTACTTCCCTTGCATCACCTGGAAGTTGTCCTCGGCACCGGGGTTGATCACGTTGACCACAGCTTCATGGCAAAAGGCGACCTGATTGCCCCGCAGATGAAAGTTCAGCAGGTTCCCGTTGGCTTCGCCACCAGGATACACCCGTGGAAAGACCCGAGTCAAGCTTTCAAGGAGAGGCGTCCAAAACGCCCAGGAAGCAAGGAGTCCTTCAGCACTGATAAAGCGGTCCTTGCGTCCGAAGAAGACGTGTGAGATCAGCTCGCAATAAGCCTCTCTGGGTACGACTGGCGTCTGGATGTAATAATCACTGAGGGGTAACCCCAGCACGTTTACGTCTTTGTGTTCGGTGACCTCTTTCCAGTCACCGCTGTTCACCAGGTCGGGCTTGAACAGGTTCTTGCTCACGAGAATCGCAGGGTACTGGAGGTCTCCGTGACCCAGATAAAATATGATCTGTTTGGATTTGCACTGAACATTGTTGGGATCCTGGACGCAAAATACATCTCTTTTGAAAACTACACGTGCATAAGCAACCCGTTCATCAAGTGCCTTGCCTGAGGTCATAAATATGGGGATGCCCTCGTATTGCGCATTGTCGACATGAATGACCACACCTGTAAAGACAATAACAGTCAACGTAAGCATGGCTAGATTGATTTTCCAGAGTCAATGACTACCCTTACATTCCAGGTCTTTCTATAAGGTCATGTAAACATGAACACCATTTTTCCTTCACCTTTTTTCATGTGGTCAAGTAAACGCATAAGCCGCATTCTGACAGGTTTTAGAAGAGTGTGCATTTGCGTGAGATAACTAAAGTAACGGATAAACGTGATCACCTTCTTTGCATATTAAATGAGGAAACTAAAAAGCTCTTCCACTCACCAGCGAATGTGGGGGTTAGGCTGAAGTAGTCCTTTGTTTTATTGAGCTCTTCCTGAACCTCTCCATTGTAAGCTTGGTACTGACCTACGACCGCATTACTGTTATCTACATGCTGTAGGGAGGCCAAGAAATGTAGCTTGTTTTGTAGTATCTCCTTGCTGTTGGAGGGGTTTGCAGGTAGATTCATCAGCATAAGGGTCATGACCTCTGTGAGGTGGTTCTGGAGCACATCTCTGATGACGCCATATTGATCATAAAACTGAATACGCCCTGTAAATGAATGACAGATCAACAATCAATGCTAAAGAAATGACTGAGAAGATACAAGGAGAAAGATTTCATCGATAACATGAACTTCCATTTACAAGCAACTCAAAACCAGTACCTTTGGCATCCAGGGTTTCCTTCAATACAATTTCTATTCTTTCAATATGGTGCTTGTTCCAGATAGGGTCCAGAAGTTTCTTATTCTCTTTCCTAAATGGCAGTATTTTAGAGACAACCTTTGCGACAGAAAAACAAATTTTTTTTTTAAAGCTCATGTAGATCCAGTCACTCATGTGAAAGTATACTACCATTCAACTCTGGGGTCAATTCTTTTTTTTTTTACAATAAGAATACACAAAGTTAGGTTAATTTGATCAAACATGACATTAAAAAGTTTTATAGTGTTCCAAAAAATGTAATCAAGTAAATGTTTTTCTTTTGAACTTTCTATTCATCAAAAAAGCAAAAAAAATAAAAATAAAAATGCATCGCAGTTTTAAACAGTATTAATGTTTTATTAGATCATATAAATGCAGGCTTGGTGATCATAAGAGACTTCTTTCAAAAACATAAAGAAATCTTATCAACCCCAAACTTAACGTATGTTAATGAAATAACGTGGTACCTGCTTCCCTAAATAGTGGTCAATCCTATACATCTCCTCTTCTTTCAGCTGGCCAGACAGTTTTTTGTCAAGGGACTGAGCACTAAAAAAGTCGTGACCAAATGGCTTCTCCAGTACGACCCTCAGCCATGCGTCAGATGGGGGACGGCAAGTGTTGTTGATCTTCTCTGCAATGTCTGCATATGCGAAAGCTGGAACTGACAGGTAAAAGAGCCTCCCTGCTTCGACAATACCCTCCTGTCCTACCTGCTGTTTGATCAGCTGGCTGAGTTTTTCATAGTCCTCAGATGTCTTCAGTTGGTGATACTGGGACAGATGCAAAAACTGCTCTTTGACCAAAGCACAGCGCTCAGCAGAGAGCTCCGGAGGGCAAGCCAGTTCCTTCAAGATCCCAAACAGCAGCGGAGTCCCCTTCTCAGTCGGCGAAAGGCCCCCGCCATAAAATGAGAAGGTGTGTCCTTTGCCTACCTGGTCAGCATAGAGCTGGAAAAAGCCTTGCCACAGGTACTTCCTGGCCAAGTCACCTGTCCCACCCACAACTACCACAGTCACATGCCCAAGACTCTCCTTAGCCTCATGGTTATCTGTGTGGCCTCTGTGCCAGCAGCATATGATGGCCATTAGCAGCAGCTCCCATCTTATCCTCAGCATTGTGATGTCAAGTGCCCACCTTTAAAAAAAAAATAATAATACAAAGATTTTAGAATGTTTAAGAAATCTAATGATTTAAATTCTGAAAATTTGATTAAATTTAATAAGGTTAACATGTAGGTGTAAAGACAAAAAAAAGATAACCAAACCATGTAAAACTATCATTGGTATAACCTTTAAAGGGATAGTTCATCAATAATGCATCAATTACTCACCTGTTTGATTACCAACATTCTTCAAAATATCTTCTTTAACAGAAGAAAGAAACGTATACAGGTTTGGAGCAACTTGAGGGTGAGTAAGTGATAAAAATGTCATTTTGGGGTGAACTATCCCTTTAATGGTGATCAAAGGCACTGAATTAACTGCATATAGAAGCTGGATTCTAAAGTTTGTTGATTCTAAAGTTAACGACTTCATTTCCTATCTATAACTCAGCATAAAGTGAACACCTTATGCAAACATTTAACTGATGATACAAACCAGCTTCAATCCTCACATAAAACATGAAGCTGTTAACACTGCAACTAAGACTTTAGTCCTTAAATACACATGTCAGAAATAGTAAGAATTGCAGATGGATTCTAAATAAAAGTGGTGGTGGTGGTGGTGGTGGTGGTAGTAGTGGTGGGGATATTAAATTATAATAATATCAGCTAATATATATATATAAATAAACCTAAATAAAGGCTAAATATAATTTGATGGTCATGTCAGGCCCAACATATCAAGCATCACATTTCATAATCACTGATGATTCAGCACAAACAAACCGTTAAGATCAGTAATAACGAGGCATGTCTGCAAGTCATTGTGCCTCTGAATGCACCACAGTACATGAACTTTATGTACTCAAGAAATTAACTCATGTACTCATATTTCTTATTTTAAAATAACTCAAAAATAGTGTTAATGGAAGCTCTTAGGTGTGTGGATCTTCTTCCGTAATAGTTATGAAACATAGTGTATGAGGGCCAGTGGTCTATGATAAAGCCCAGGTGTGTTGGAGGGTTGTATAATCTACTGACATAACTGAACTGAATGGGAATAATAAGTGAGAGCAAATGTAATCCCTCAGTGTGTTCACCCACAAAATCAAGGTTAAGCCAACAGAACAGACTACATTTACGGTAAAGAACCTGAATGAAAGTAAAGGTCACAAAATTTGGCCAAACAGAGAGGAACTGATATAAATGGTAACAATAAATTGTTAAAGTTGAGAATGATATTGCTGGAAGCATCTTGACATATCTAACAGAAAAATCAACCAGGATTAGTCTGATTTCATGATAACTCATGATGAGCTTGTGTGAAGGCCAAAGACGACAGAATACACGCAACCCTAATGTTCAGACAGAGCAAGCACTGTTTGCGCATTTGGGTGTTGCAAATTGTCAAACATAGAGGCATCTAGCCTTAAAATAAATACAGAAAAATTCATTGGAACAATCTAAACTATCAAATGAGCATAACAGGATGCAGAAGAGTTCAATAAACAGCTGCTGCACAGAACTGGTGTAATTCAGTTGAACTCTGCAACTTAAAAACATTAACATGAACTTGTGTCATGATATGCTTAGGTCAATTCAAGCACATTACACTATTATATTTTATTAATTATAACTCATTATTTACATAGTGACAAGAACATGGTTTTCCCGTCAAAAACACTGTCATGTTCTGGAAGATACCTTCATTAAGGAAATGTCTTTTATTAAGAGATATTACTAAAGACTAACTGAATAGAAAGTGATACTGACACTGGAAAAAGTTTAATATCCAGTATAATAAGATATACCATATGATTTGGACACCAAAACAATTTTAACCAATTAAAATGTATTATTCATAGTATTTTAATAATTTTGATCCAAATTAAATGTGCCCATATATATATATTTTATGTTTCTGATGACAAGTACGCTCATTATATATTTTTTAAATATGAGAATAAACATTAGTGTACTTCTAGAGGCGGACGTGAGTATACTATTATCACAAATTAAGTTACATGAACAGGTCCTGACAGCACCTGCTATACTAGCTAACTAACTAACACAGGCTTAATACAAATAAAAGGACAAGATCTTAAATTTCAGTGTACATATGATATCTCCAGCCATAGTGGCACATGCATTAGGACAAAGATGGATTTGACAGGGAGAGACTGTGGACATACCTGGTTCACCTCTGGACAGTATGGTGACAGCTCGCGCGGCGTGGACTGGCGGATAGTGACATACTACAAACAACTAGCGTTTCCAGTAGATGGTCACGTGATCGCGACGTTGGGTAATCCTGGGGTTTGAGTAAGTAACATTCGAGCTTTTAAAAAATACGCTGACCGATAACACGGGGACTTGTTAACCTTTAATTGCTTTATGAGCTATTACAAAAATGATTCTAAACTATAAGTGTAAATATAATAACAGGTATATACTGAGAGGGGAGAGTTAAAAATGAGCGTGTGCTGTCACTGAGAAACAAACAATTAAATCAATGGCATTCTTTGACTGTGCCGGTTATCAGCAAATTTGACTGCAACGTTACAGGTTGTCAGCACATTGGACACATCCGTGTTGAGGTTGAGGAATTGTTTTTATTATTATTGTTTTTTTATTATTATTAATTATCCAAATTAATAGCATCGAAAATAGATCCACTGTTAGTGTAATGCAGGTCAGTGAGTTGCCCAAAGGAGGGCGATATAGGTGCGTGAATGCTGGATGATTTTAAACGAGGCCAAATAGCCGTTGTCAAATTATTACATATAAAAAGATTTTTTATGCTGCTGGTAAATAAAATGCTACAGGTAAGGTAATATCAAAGATTTTTCAAAACCACGTGTCTCAAACCTGAAGATATAACGTTAGGAGTCTGAAGCTTCTTACACTTGGTTTCACAATATTGAGTAAGGAGTTTCATCAGTATGATCTTGAAGATTATAGTCTTATCTTTGTGTACATGTGTGTGTTCCGCTTTTGCACATTGCCTTTTTTTTCTGTAGAGACAGAAAGAGTCTTAGGCAAAGAGTATTCAAACAAAAACCATTCACCTCAGGAAACATGTTAAGTCATCCCCTGATTCAGCTTGTTAAACCTTCTAAACTCGTTTATTTCTTTTGTGTGTCAAATTAATCAGTCAAACTTATTATAATGACGTGCTATTTATATATTCTTGTTAAAAAAAAAAAAAAAAAAAAAAACGATATTTGTGGATGCCCGGACAAGGAGAAAGCTGTTCTTTGAAGCCAGATGGTGTAGAGTCGACATCTACTAGCATAGGCTAATGAGGCTATGTTAACCAGCCAAACCTTGACCTCTTGATCACTACCACCACCAGCTCGACACAGTAGGCCTACATGAGTTTAGGTTAGGGGTATTCAACCAATGGCAGATGGGGGAGTGTTTAGAAAAGCTGTTTGAAAACAACAATTGTTGGGAATGAATACTAGCTGACTAAATACTGCGTCGTGTGCAGTGCACCATACACTGCCTACTTTCTTAAAAAAAGAAGAAAGAAAAAACGTTAAGGAATAATGACTGCCTTCGTATTTCCATAGAAAAAAAAAACTCTTTCTGTCATTTCTAATAAATGTTGATCAGTAAACAAAAAAAAAACAAAAAAAAAATCGTTTATTATATTAAAACGTTTTAGAGGTTTCAGATGCTTTAAATACGTTTAGTGTAACGGTGAATTGTATCAGTTTGCTTTGTCCTGCAATATTTAATTTTGTTCTCAATTTTCTAACAATCTAATGCGGAAGTGATTGTACATAGACCTTATTCAGAGCAGCGCCATGACAGGTATGAATTTAAGCGAGGCTGTGAGAGTGATAGACGACTTACCGTGTTTTCAATGGCATCTGCTGTAAAAATCTGTATAAAGCTCCTAGATCACTTGTTGCTCGTGTTGTCTGGAGTTTTTTGTCTACTGAAATTTCTTGGAAAGATATTTGTGCAGTGTTTCGTCAGCAGAACAATCCAAAAACACAAAGAAAGATGGCGCTGCTGTGAATAAGGTCTATAGAGTCCATTCAATTTTAAACTTTTCCACATTTTTTAACAGTAGGCTAGAATGCTACATTTTGTCATATGACATGACACCATGATGCATGTTCCTGTTAATGTAAACTTTAACTAAAATGAAATGATTCTAGTATGTGATACTAAAAAAACACTGTCATGACTCATCAATTATCCCATCATGATACATGTCTACATTTTTCAAAAATGTCACAAAGCAAAGTGTTCCAAGTGTCTTTAAAAGCCTTTTATCTACCTTTAATGTTATATGTTATTCTCTCCAATGACATGCTTGCCATTTCTCTAAGACTAAGCATATAGATGCTGTTTTTCCCCAATATGTTTTGCTTGTAAAATACACATGTATAAAATATTTTTGGTTCAAGAGATAAAGACATGAATCATTTCATCTATCATAGTCTGTACTTTCCAGAATTGCAAAAATCTCTTCACACTTCCACATTGATAAAAGTAGCCTATACTCCACACTTAGTATTAGCCTACTTAGAATAAGGCTTTTTAATTGAAAAAAGTGCCATGATCATCCCATAACTTTATTGATGCTTTATCTCCTGAGTGTTCTGTTTGGATTAATTAAAGACTTTTGATTTTCTATTCCTTTGTCATGCTCTTCTCTACAAGCATCCACGTTTTTGCAAAATAAAGCACCGTTTCATCACGTGTTCAAGAGAACAAAATTGTCACTTCCTAGGGAATTGGGGCAAAATATCTGTAATAAAAATGGAAGTAGCTTCAATCGTAGAAGCCACTGTGGTCCAGGGCTGCCAACTCTCGCGCATTCAGCGTCAGACTCACGCAATTGACACTTTTCACACGCTCCCTTTCTCACGCAGAGAAAAATCGGAGCAAAGATGACACCGACAGACTAGACAGAGCAGGTGACTATTGATATGAAAAGAAATCTCAGCTCTCAGGTTCTGTCCATTTTATTACGAAATTCAGACAATACATATTGGTTTGGCGCTTGTGACGTGACAGGTCGCTGTAGTGCCTCAGTTCAAGAAAACCAATCATCTGTTACTTTTTATTTAAAGACACAGTAGGCGACAACTTACCGAAAGGTACATAATATCGATCAATCAGTGTTTTTCAACCGGAAAGAGGTCAATAAAACAGCAGGAGAACAATTATGGCACAGAACGTAACATTTACCTCAGGAAAGCCATTTAATGGCCATAGCACCAAAAAAATAGCTATAGAGAGGAGTATTTTGCTAAATATGTGCACTATATTACATATTTATTATATTTTTACTTGTGTCATTAAATAATTGTTATTATAATGAAAACCACATTATTTAATTTCATTTGTTATTTTTAACCTTTAATAATGCCAGCTGATAGGGCTTTCTGTATGTTTACAGCATTATGTGAGATATATTTTTTTCTTGAGCAAAATTAACATGGCTATCTACTGTAGCCTACCTAATATTTATCCAAATGAGTCAATATTGATTTCAAGATCGTGAAAATTGTGGTTAAGCAATAATAACCTACAAACAGTAGCCTACCAGTCATTGTACCATGTAAACATTGTAACATGTGTCACTAAACTTAATACAATTCTGTTTAGTTACCAAATGTTTTGACAATCACAATTACCTATTGTGATGCAAGTTGTTTTTTTAACATCCCCCCCTTCCATAATTCAGCCCTGTTCCAATATCATTATTTGCACCTCAGAGAGCATGAAATAATGTCATGATATCTTGCTTTCAGAGGTGGATGGCTGATGTTTGGGAACTCAAACATTGTGTGATACCCAACCGTTTTGATAACAGACGTCAGCTCATGCATTTTAGAACGACCACACCAATATTTGAGATGCTGTACAAGGAAATTGGTCTGCTGGTTAGTCCAGTTATCAAACCTCTGTTGAGGCAGTCACAAGTTTTTTGTTACACACCGAGAAATGTATACAGTAAATGTGCTTCCATATTTGCATGTCTTTTTATCGAGTGAATTTTTTTAATTAATTTGCATTTCCATCTAGCGATTTTTATTTTATGCAATATCCCAAAATGTGCAAAAAAAGGATGGAATTTTCCAGATGCATGAGAGATTTTATACCTAGATGCGCACGTGTACTCCCACACTGGGACCACACTAGTGTAGGCCTCCCAGCTAGATCACCAGTTGAGGTCAAAGTGAGATGTAAACTGTAAACTAGGTGCCAGAAGTTCCTGTTTGTTTGACAAGTGTTTCTGGTGTAGCAAGTTTGCGAGTGTGTTGCACATGTGTGTCATGGAGAAAAAAATCAGGGAGCTCAGCTGTTGCCGTCTTAACGTGCAACCAATGGGGCTACGTGTGATTTGAGTGTGTGTGTGTGTGTGTGTGTGTTAAAGGGAGCTGGAGGTAGGAATGGCTATGGCACCAGGGGGCTCATTGTGTGTAAGATCTCCCACACTTCTTACAACCATCCATGTTCTTCCCATCACCCCCTTCCCACTGCCACCCTGCCACTTGCCTTCCTTCCTTTAGATTCAAGTGCTTTGTTCCTCCTTAAGTCCTTTGTTCTTCCTCCGGCACAACATTCCAATCAAGCTGAGCACACAAACACATGCATATGAATGTGTGCCATCCTCTTTATTGGGCCTCTTCCCCGACACACATTACATTTATCATCCCTCTGTCTAAGGCTGACTAATTTAAAGCTCTGCCTGCTACTTAAGAGCTCAATAATACCAGATTAACGAAGTGAATGAACGCTGTTAGTTAGTTGGTGGATCAAAGAAAAGGCATTTGTCTAGAAGAGAAAATGTATCATATATGCTGAGGATGTTTATGTACTTGATGTATATAAATCCTCAGTGTGTATTTCACAATTACATTTCAGTGAAATGTGTTCAGGAATTATGGATGTTATGAGCGCTAAGCTGTATAATTGACCAATGTTGCATGTAATTGATTTCCCAGCATGTCTGTCATTCGATCACTCTGGGGTTTCATTTGACATAATAAAATCATTTAAGTTCAAATTTTATGAAGCTACTATTATATACGTTTATATAAATTAACTTGTGTTCAGATATACTGTTCAAACGTTTTGTGTGAAAAAGCTGTTTTAATGTTTTTAAAGGAAGTCTCTTATGCTATAAAATAACATTTTCTATTTTAATATATGTCATTTATTCCTTTGATTGAAAAGCTGGATTTTCAGCATCATTACTCTATAGTCTTCAGTGTCACATGATCCTTCAGAAATCATTCTAATATGCTGATTTAAATGTATTATTATGAATGTAATATTTATAAGCCATGCTAAACTTTTTTATCCTTGATTAATGCATCCTTGCTTAAAAGTATTTAAGGTTGAACTTTATTTCAAGGTGCCAGTATTACAGTGTAATTATACATTTAAGTACTGAGTAATAATAATTAACTACGTGTACTTACTATACAGTTTGGATGAAGGTTTGGTTTAGGGTTAATTGCATGGAATTATGCATAATTTATAGTTTTTACTATATGTAACATGTAACAATGACACTGTAAAATAAAGTGATACCGTGTTTAATACTTCACTTTTCTCAACTGTTCACTTCAGCATCAACTGTTCTCAAAGTATAGCATGAAATAAGTTTCACTAAAGTTCACACAGGTGTAGTTCATCACATTATCTGTATACCATTAACACTTGACAACCTGAAAAAGTGTATACTTTTAATAGTGTATAAATTGGATGTCATTTAACAAAAAGATCTTTATAAGTGTAGCTGAAGTGTCTAAATACTTTCTGAGGTCTCTTTATATCTAAAATCCATTTATGACTCCCTCACAAGAAATAATTTTGTTAACTTTGCATTAGTAATGTGTTAACATCTCGCCATATGTTACTGGCACATATCCCGCGACAGCGCTCCCTTCACCCCCAGTAAAGGGAACAGTGTAGAATTGGGAGCGTTAACAAAGCTTTTGAGGAGCAGACAGTCCCGACGCAGCCTACAATGGAAGGCCGCCTCTGTATTTGCGTTTTTTGGCGAGAGGTGGTGGCGAGGTTGACAAGAGGGAGTCGAGGGGTGGAAGAGTTGAATGACCCTGCAGCAGTCGTCCCACTGCAGCTCTGTGACCCCCGGAGTAACGGGCCAACCTCCTGGCGTGAAGTGCTTTGTGTTAGCGGTTGTGTGGAACAGCGTGGAGAGGTGAAGGGGGGGGTTGATGGGAGTGCAGCAGATAATTCAGGCCTCCTGCAACACACATGGCCCTTGAATGAAAAGGGACCTCTGCATTGTGAGGGCATCTCAATGGCTCTAGCTCCTTATTTGTTGAAGACAAATGTTCCTCTGAACATAAGTGTCTTGTGCTTAAACACTAAACAGAGTGAAGTCATTAATCATCCATTTTGTGTGGCCGAGCACTTGCTCCAAAAATTACGCATCGTACTTAACATTCATAGAAGCTGGCGTGATAAACAAAGATTGACTTTGTTTAAGCATTAATAAAAGTTTTGCACATATACACAAAAGAATATTATTTATAAGCAAGTCACACTCAGTTTGGTGTTGGTGGCCAACTGCTACCATTTTAATCAGTCTGCAGTTGGAATGTGAGTTTATATGCATGTCAGATTTCATTTAGCTTTGTGTTGGTATTGTGTATTATCTAATTAGAGACAGATAGCATTCTAATTGGCAGTAAATTTGCAGTGTGTTTTAATGTATTTTGTAATTTGGGTTAGTTGGTGATCTGTATTTAACCTGGGGCTTTGCTAGACAGGTTTGGCAGACACCTCATATGTGAACACAACCCTAAAGCCAGCTGGCTTTGAGTACTGCTTTCTCGAATGATCTTAGGAATGAAGCGTCTGCTTTGACTTGTATGAATTTTATGCTTGTATTGTTCTTTCTGGATTTTTATTACAACACTGCTGTCTTCTCTAGAGCTTCTTATTGAACTCATTTAATAACCGCTGAACTTTACAGAGTTATTGAATTGAACTTAATCAACACTGAATTAACTTCCAATGAAATTGTCTCATATTTGATTAATTGTACATATATTTTCCTGTTTTTCAACAATCTGTATTGTTCAAAGTGCTATAAATAAAGGTGATTTGACTTGACTTGCATTGATTTGATAGTTTTAAGCCAACTTTTTGTCAGCTTTATCTCCTGTTTATAATAAAAGATTTTTTTGCATTTATGTAATGGAGACACAAATGCTTTGGAGAGGTTTCACTGATATATCAGGGTTTATGTCTATAGTTTTAACATTTATGCAAGTTTTGATTTTGTTCAGAGCGCTGCCACAAAAATCCCTGGTTGAGTTTGTCTAGAATTAAAGCTGAGGTCTTTCATTCATTGTCTGTCTAATGAATATTCATAGTTGCTCTCACAATGCAGGCAGCCTCCAAAGCTCTTGAGAAGAAATCAGCTTGTGTTTGACTGCAGGTCAAGGGACTCTGACAGACTGCGGCACAATGGAGACTTGACTCAAGCATTCCTCTGCGTTGCCTGGCGAAGCTTTTGTTTGCCGTATTTCTCTGTCTACATATTCATACTTCTTTAACTCATTAGTAGTTATTCATTCATTGAGGCAAATCCACTTGACCCCTTCTCTCACTTGTCATGGGAATAAAATAGTGATGGTTGGTTTACTAAATATTTGAGTTTGCTTCGGTATGCACAGATCTGACCCTATAGTACCACATCAATCTATAGTTTTAATTTCAAATGCTTAAAAACATTTTCCTCTTCAGCCTGTGCCTAAGCTCTTTAAAAATCCATAAAACATTAGCTATAGGCTATAACTTCATAAAACTATCATCCTGACTATTGTGTATTCTCGATAGATATAACCTCTCAGGTGATTTTTTTTTTTTAATATGATATAATTTGTGAAGTATAAATATAATTAAAATAAAAGCGTCTGCCAAATGCATAAATGTAAATTAACAAAAGTTTTAGTCACTATCAATAACCATTAGGCCTACTATCATTTTTATCGTTTAGGCCTATTGGAGTTTGTGGTGAACTGCATTAAAACACGAAACTATGCAGTCTGCAAACAAAATTACCTAGATATAGGTTCAAAGGAGGCAAATACAAAAAGCCTTCTCTTTGAACTGATACCGTACCCAATCGTCTAAAATTACTATTGTGTAAATGACCGTGAGCAAACATCCGAAACTCATTGAACAGGTGTGGGGGCCGTCAATCAAAGCGCCCACGCGCACAAGGACACGCCCACCGGCGCCATATATGGAGTGCATTCCAAGGGGCGGAGTCACCTGACTTCCCAAGTTCCCATGAATGAAATCCTCTCTACCAGTTCCTTCATGCCGGAGTCGTCGGAGTTTCATCTGGACCAAAAAGTTTAATTTGACAAACAAAATGGACTACCGACGCACTCAGTTTCACTTCTTATTTTTGTATTTATTTGTTAACAACGTATTTATTGAGATTCAGTCAAAAGAACGTAAGTACAAACCGAGATTATTAAAGACTTTTTACTCAGAAAACGATATATTTTTCTAACCTTTCACAGTTCTATTTGTTATTACTGTATGATGATAAATTAAAAAATTATATTATTTGTGGACAAAAACGTAATGGTTAGATTTCCATAAATATTTCGTAATGGGTTTATATTTACCCCTACAAAATGTACACAATTAAGACATTTGAGCCTGTAACGGACGATTTAAAAATTTTCTTTGACTTAATTTTCATGTAGCCTAACTAAATATTATATGATCCTTAGATTTGCTGCTTGACATGAAGGCTGCCGGAAGTGAATTAGGTTGGTTAACCTGGCCGAATGAAGAAGGGGTAAGTCTTATCATTTTTTCTGTTCACTGTACATAAACCATATCTGGCATTAACATCCATGAATAGACTCCATTCAGTTCAGGTTCTTTGATTGTAAATACATGCATGAGTCAGTGTCATTTCGTACTCCTATTAAAATGAGTCATATCCTCAGACCCATTAAAAAGCTTTTCCAGCTTTTAAAGTTGATATCTGATAACGTGAGGCGTTTCCCCCCCAGCAACAGGCTTAAATAACATCCGAAACCATCTTATTGTGTATTGAAGAATCTTTGATTTGCATTTTATTTATCGAAAATATTAATGTAGCCTATACGCTTAAAAAGCATTGGGACACTTAAAGCCACACTTCATAACGTCATTGTATTAGAACAATGTAACACACTTGCATTTGTTTCGAAGATGCCTCAAGTACAATTTTTAAGCAAAACTTTTCACAAAGTTATTATAAAAAGCGAAAATTGTAAAAATTACTAAGAAACGTTTTATATATTAGGCTATTTGTGTGTGTGTATATGCCTGATCAAACGTTACATATACACATATAGATATGTATATGTGTTTTGCACCAGAGTGTCTAAATATAGGACTGAGGAGGAATAAGTTTCGGTCAGAGGCTGTTGAGTGTGCAAACCATGTTTCTTCTTTGAAGCTTTGGTTTTATAAGAATTCGCCGTGAATTCCTCTTTAGCCACACAAAGACCTCTCCAGAGATGTACCGAGAGGGTTCCACCACTTCCTCTGACCAAGCACAGTTGCGCGCTAAAGTGTTTAATTAGTCTTTTAGAGGCTAGTCCTGTCATCTTCCTTCCCTGAAGTCGTGAAGGCTTCCATCAGCTCAATTCAGCTGCTGGATCCAAAAAAGCCCTTTGAGGTCATGCTTATTTTGCCAGCTATTTCAGTACGTTCTGAAGAGTTGAGTCGTAAGGGAGTTCTATCGCGGCAGAGCATGGTGGGAAAGAGGAGAGCAGAGGCCTAATTTTTGTCTCCCACACCCATCTAATGAGATACTTGTACAAAGGTGTGATTCCCACATTCAGTATAATCTTGTTTCAGTCTAACATTTAGGACACTGGAATATTTTAGCCAAGAAAAAGAAAAAATCAAGATCACCAGACTTCCCTAGTTGATTCATTACATTATGAAGTGCATACATTGTATTTAAATATGCAAATTATGCAATATCTAGTTAAATATGCAGAAAACAGCCTTTAAAGATGTATTTTAATTGTAATCTACAGGCACAAAAAGATAAAGTGCTGTTTTCTTCAAACTAAGCACCAAGCTGCCCAACATCTCAACATTGAACAGTGCATGAAAAAAACCAACAATGCTTTTGCCTGTAGTGTCTTGCTTTAAAGTTGATTTTTTTCAATGTTTAAAATACAACTACAACCAAGTTAATTCTGCTCTAGCATTGGTTAGTGAGTTTAAAGATCCCAACAAGCCTTACTTAACAAATGGCATAAGCTTGGTGTGGGACTATCTGAAAATAAAAGTGAAATACTTTGCCTTAAAAAGTTTTGCACTTCCATATTATGAGAAGATTGTAATACAATATGCCCTCTTTTCTTTCTTTTTCCATTTTTCTTAGTGGGAGGTTGTCCAGACGGTGGTGAATGGCTCTCTCCTTTACACCTACAGCGTGTGCAACGTTGCCAGTGACACAGAACAGGACAACTGGCTTCGTACGACCTTTATCCAGCGTAGGCCCGACGTCTCTCGCATATCTGTGGAGCTGCGCTTTGTCGTCCGGGACTGCAACACGTTTGGCGGCTCGTCGCCTTCCTGTCGCGAGACTTTTGGCCTCTATCTAGCCGAAACCGACACAGATGTTGGCACAAATTTCCGCAAGGGCCAGTTTCGAAAGGTAGCCACCGTAGCGCCAGACGAGGTAACAGCTGATCGTGGAGGGGGCCGAGCTGATCTCCGGGTGAACGTTGAGACGCGGAGCATCGGGCCACTCTCCAGAAGGGGCTTTTACCTTGCTTTCCAGGATTTAGGGGGCTGTGTTGCTCTCTTGGGGCTGAGGGTGTTCTACACCACCTGCCCGGCCATGATGAGAAGCCTGGCCGCCTTCCCTGAGCAGGTGGCATCAGGAGCGCTGGCGGAGGTGGAGGGCACCTGTGTGAAGGACGCAGTGGTGGTTGGAGAAGCTGCCCCTCGAATGTACTGCACCTCTGAGGGAGAGTGGGTTGTTCCTGTGGGCCAGTGTCTCTGTCGAGCGGGATACCAAGCTGTTGGAGATTCTTGCAAAGGTGAGTTTGTGATTTTGATGTTTATTGTTTACGGGAGTTCTTTGCTTCAGTAATAAGTAAGAACATTTTCTACTTATCTGATTGTGGTCGACGAAATAGATTTTTACTTAATGGCCAATGGAGGTTTCTCTAAAGCAGGGCCATTATCCTAAAAGTGATCTTACAAAAATATTTTAATGCAGATTAAGGAAATTTACCAGTCAGAATCAAGAATTCCAGATAGCTGCATAAAAATTGTGAAATTCACTTAGAATTAGCAATGAGAACTTCTCAAAAATGCTGAAATCGCATCAAACACAGTATTTATTCAAAATTAACCAAAAAAGCTGAAAGAAAAAGATCAAATGTTATTCTGAATTGGACAAAAAAATATCAGTTTTAATAATCCTGGTTGATAAATTGGCCTGCCACTATAATATACTTTACATTACTTTAAGACAATTTGGGAACAACTGTCTTTGTGGGTGGGCAGATGGTAAGTGTGTTGTCGGGTGAGGGTGTGTTCTGGGAAGCTTTAGAGATTTTTGTGGTTGCCACAGAGCTGTCTGAGAAGTTAGTGAGAGGCCAGAAATGTGACTTCAGTCAAATGGAATGTCAGCCGTCTCCACACCCTTTCACCTGCTGGTGTATTATTTCTACATGTGTGTTTAACTCTTCAGGAAGGAAGTGTAAAGATACCAGGCTACCATTGTAAAGGAGTGTATGTACATAGTTACAGTGGTATGATTTGCATTTATAGGTTTTTAACCATTGGAGATTCTCGAATATCTCACATTTGAATAGAAAGGCTTGATAAATGGTGTGTTAGTATTAATGTTTTGCATTAGAAAAATAAGATATCAAACTAAGTGCCATCTGCAAATAAATTGCTCTAGATCTTTTCCCAGAACTAATGTTACTTTTATCAGCCAGTAACTTTTAACCAACTAGTCCCAAGGTGATTTTTTTTTTTTTTTGTGAATGTATGAATTAATTTCCCCTCAAGTTTGTTTAAAAAAAAAAAAAAAAAAAAAAAAAGGATTATTTTTAAGTTTCGTTCCCAATTAGTTTCAAGGAATTCCCCCAAGGTCATGTTACACTTTTCCCATACCCTCCAACAGCTGATATGACTCAATGGGCAGAGCTACCATTACCTGAGTTACTTTGTATGTAAAAGTGTTACCATGACAACGGCTCACCGCAGATTACAGAGAAGGTTTGGCATGCCCAAGGTCTGTCTGGGGTAGTCATCGTATAATTAAAGGTTGGGTTGGACCTCTCCGGACACCTTTTGTATTTGTGGGAAAATGTGGTTTTGAGTAGATGCACTATTTATACTCTACTTTAAAATGTAAAACCAAAGACATTCAGATCTATCCATTGGTAAACACATTGCATACCAACAGCAGGGCATGTTTGATGAACAGGAAACCACTGGGAAAAAGTTTGCATATCCATATAGGAGCCATTAGCAAGGGCAATCTCAGGAAGGCATGTTTCGAAGACCTCGGCCTTTGGCAGCCCTACAGGAACC
The DNA here is from genome assembly GCF_951802725.1 of Rutilus rutilus. Taxonomy (NCBI): domain Eukaryota; kingdom Metazoa; phylum Chordata; class Actinopteri; order Cypriniformes; family Leuciscidae; genus Rutilus; species Rutilus rutilus. Next base: position 34,096,147 of record NC_140217.1, on the reverse strand, counting down.
TGCACCTGAAACGGACGCTGAAGAACATCAAGGGAGTTCAGAATATCTAAAGGTCTTTGGAAAAGGGCAGATTCCACACATTTCCTTTTATAATGTAGTTTCCAGGAGACGTGCTAAATGTTTTGACACCCTTAGAGGAAGTGTGATGAATGATGACCCGATGAAATAGCTCATGGGAGAGATGTAATGAAATCTGGTATCTGATATCTTGTTATCTTTGATGACATGCTTCAGGAATGAGGAGTACATGTCCAGACATCCCCACCTGTGATTCTTTCCATTCTGACTCTGACAGAGCCGTTTTGTCTTCTGTAAATTATTGTTTCACTCTATAATTTGTTCATCCACTCATCTCTTGAAAGACCGTAGTAGTTAACGACCTTTGCCCATGCCTCTTGATTCAACTTAGTTGCTTTTTTTTCTCCATACAGAGTGAAAAGATGCCTCAAAGCATTCAATGTAAAAGGGTTCTTCTTAACCCTAAACAACCCTCGAAACAATGAAGTTGCTGTTGTCATTGTTTTCATGGGAGTTTTACGAGTGGTTTTCTGCGTGACTGCTGTTCTGTTCAGCTTATCGCCACCTGCCAGTGTTTGCTTGGGACAATTGTGGTTGGTTGCCCGGCACAGATGGGGGAAGGGATCCCATTTGAAAAGTTTCGGGGGAAACCCAAGTGTTCCAATGTTTTCATTGCTTGTGAATTTGATACGGGCCTACCAAAGATGTTGGATAGTAGCAGACTATAATGTCATGTTTTATATATTATCCAAGATAATAATGTTAATTGCATTTACACATTTAAAGGTCATCTTTCTTATTTTTTTTTTTTGCTCCAATTTAATAGATATTTAATATTTAATCCAGTTTAATTAGCAGTTGGGTGCTTTATTTCTAGTTTTCTGAGATGGGGTTTTCATTGGTCAATAATGATACTGATACCTAAAGAGCAGTGTGGCCGATATAATGATGTATAATTTTTTTCCCATTATTTAATCACAACATGAATATTTATAAACCATAGATATTTATAAACATTAAGGGAACATTTTCTTAGAATTTTGACTTGGAAATTGATTGACCTTTTAAACCTTTAGTTTTCTTTAAAAAGCCATCACATTGCTCTGGCACGTTGTTGAGGACTACTATGTCGGCGAAACTGCTATTCTAACTGTTGACCTTTCCACCCAAAGGGCATTAACCATTCCCTTTGTGTATTGTCCATCAGCCAAAGACTTGAAGTCTTATCAGCCCTGCCAATCACTTGTGTCATGCATATTTTAGTGGTTGTGGGAACATATACGTGGCACAAGTACGCAAAATGGCCTTTAGTCACTTTTCCACACTTTCCTCACTCACTGTTCCTGATGACGCACGCCTTGACTGTCCAACAGCGCAGAATCTCCTTAAATAGTTTCTTAGTGAAATCAGTCGGCCTGACTCGCCAGTGGTGCCATGAGCGAGTCACGCATTACAAAGCGCTTTCTAAACATATTTCACATGAAGTTCCCATGGAAACAGCTGACATATCGAATCAGATTTATTACTCATGGCTTTGGTGAAATTTGGATTCATTCCCGATTTCACGTATGCCACTCTCAATAGACACAAACATGAAGATTAGAGGAATAGAGTGGGAGTTTCCCTCTCTTGTTCTGTCTTCAAATAAAATGCACAAAGAAGGGCTGCTTTTCTTATGCAGACCCCCTCCTATAGACGTCCAGCCTTATACACAAGGCAAATACACAAAACCCAATGTAAAATCCCAGCGGGAGAACTTCTGTCAGCAATCCTCACGCACCCATTCACGCTCACACTCGCACACCTCCCACCGGTCGTCAATCTGAAACTCGGCCCTTTGTTTGAGGTGAGCACTGAGAGACGGGCCCCAGGGGGGACATACTCCCCTCAAAGGAAGTTCCTCGGATCTGTGGAATCTATATTCACAGTGATTTTGCGAGCCAGTGAGTTTCTCATGCCCATTAAAAGTACACCTATCAGAACCGGTCTCTTCTTAAGACTGTGCATGTGATTCTGAATCACTGCACTCGGTCTTCTTTTGTGGATGATTGTTATATCATCACCCCCACCCCCCCCCCCCCCTAGTCTCCATTCCTTGTTTCCGGAGTTTCTTTCCTTTGTGTTTGTTATAGCATGTCCTCATCCTTCGGCAGAGGAAGGAAAGGAGGAGAAGAGGAGACCAGAGGGCTTATATTGACGCTTGCAATTCCGACATCCTGTTTTGTCCAACGGACATCCACATGTGCTTCATGTCATTATTTAAAAAAAAATGTAATCTCTTTCAGAGTTTTGGAAGAAGTTGACATTCCAGATGTAATTGTTCATGACAGGGCTGTACAAAAGTTTAGTGACCAGTTTGACTGGTTTTATTCAAAACAGTTGGAGTGTCTTCCGTTTGCATTGTGAAGTGTGATCAGTTTATTGTATCGTTGAATACTTGAATGCCCGTCGGCTGCAAATCTTGATTTGTCTCTTGTTGTGTGCTGTTGTAATGGTGCAGAAAGACTGACCCTCCCTTTATGTGCACAATGGCCTTGAATCTGGATGCATTGTGATGTGAATCTATGTCCTTTTATTACATGTCTCATGATCACCTGTGTTTTTTTTTTCTGCTGTTTTCTTTTCTATAGCTTGTGAACCGGGTTACTACAAGAGCACAGATTCCAGTCAGCCATGTGAAGTGTGTCCAGATAACACCAAGCGCTCGGGTCGTGAAGCATTGCTGTGCCCCTGCCTGGAGGGCTTCTTCCGGGCCCCAACAGACCCAAATTCTGCTCCTTGCTCTTGTAAGTTTAAATAGATGTTTTGTTTTGTTTTTTGCACTGGATGTTTGATTTTATTAAAGGGAAAGTTCACCCGAAAATGAAAATTATCCCATGATCTCACCCTCAAGTCATCCTAGGTGTATATGCCTTTCTTCTTTCAGACGAATACAATCAGAGTTATATTAAAAAATGTCCTGGCTCTTCCAAGCTTTATAATGGTTTCTATTTTGAAGTCCATAAAAGTGCATCTATCCATCATAAAAGTGCTCCACATGGCTCCGGGGGGTTAATAAAGGCCTTCTGAAGCGAAGCGATGCATTTGTGTAAGAAAAATATCTATATTTAAAACTTTATAAAGTTAAATAACTAGTCAAACAAACATACGGATTCCAGTTAAGTGTAAAGCGCAACTTATGCGAGTAATGCGACCAACTGCTGATATTTACATTACGCCATGATGCACTACGCTACTTCCGATGTCACAATTTGCGTAAGTTGCGCTTTAGGCATAAGTTGACCGTTTGGCCATTCACTGCCATTATAAGCTTGGAAGAGCAAGGACATTTTTGAATATAACTCCAATTGTATTCGTTTGAAAGAAGAATGTCATTTACACCTAGGATGACTTGAGGGTGAGTAAATCATGGGCTAATTTTCATTTTTGGGTGAACTATCCCTTTAAGAAACTTTCTTGGTTGCTTTTTGTATGAAATGTAGCATCTAAACATTATATCATGTTTTGCTCTTCTAGCTCTGCCTAGCCCTCCCCAAGACTTGGATCACACACCTCTCCTGACAGCGGGGAGTTTGCAACTGACCTGGCGCCCACCGGCAAACACGGGTGGCAGAAGTGACATCACATACAGTGTGGTGTGCGAGCGCTGTGAGAACGGTCTGTGTTCGCTGTGTGGTGGGAGGGTGAGATTTAATCCTGCGCAGACGGCCTTGAAAGACCCCGAAGTTGTGGTTAGCGAGCTGGAGCCTCATGTGAACTACACATTTACAGTCGAGGCCCAAAATGGCGTTTCCCAGTTCAGTCGAAAGAGAGCCACGGCTGGCATCACAACAGTGCTTCACTTCACAGGTTAGATAGTTAGTTTTAGTTGAAACAATATAAAGCTATTGAGTGACAAGCAATGGTTCTGTCCACAGTGATAGAGAAAATACAGACATTTGCATTTGAAATTTTGCTTCATGAAGCTGAATTTTTGTACCAATGAGGTTTCTTCAATCAGTGCACTTCGACCAACAAAATGTCCCATTGCTTGTCACGGATGGACAAGATTAACAGATTAACATGGAGAAGAATTTATCATGCCTTACTTAAGACATTGTGCATCAAATGGCATTTACATGTAAATTGAGACATTGTTTTTAGCCAAAATACTGATGATTTGTGCCTTTTTATTCAGATGGCCCGAGGGTGCTGTACCTAAGAGTTGAAGATCGGACCACCAGCAGTCTTGCGTTATCCTGGGTCGTGGACCACCATGTGCAGAATCACAACTCCCCCCGTTATGAGCTCATGTACCGCAAGAAGGTGACTATGATATCTGATTTAGTTCACTTAAAATAAAATAAAAAAGAATATCACTTGGGTGGTAGGATAGTATACAACTGTTCAAAACCCTGGAAACCATTGGGCAATGTCCTAAACAACCACACAGAACACCTTAGCATCAACATAGCAATGCCTTGGTATTGTGGAACCGTAGCATTTTCTTCAGAATGTTTTTTCAGAAATATTTCTTGCATGCTTTCTCTCTCTCTCTGTGGCCTTTCCATGTTTTCTTCCTTTACCATTTTAAAATAAACGTTTAATTTCCTCTCCTCATTGTTTTATAGGAGGATCCCGGAGAGATTGATGTCACCACCTACACTGTTCTGGTTCTGGAGAAGAACTCTGTGCAGATTAATGACCTCTTACCTGCCACAAAGTATGTGTTCCGCGTTCACACCCTGACGGCAGAAGGCCATCCCAGCAGCCACAGCGCAGAGCTTGAATTTGAGACACTGCCTCTCGGTAAGTGCGTGTGAATATGTGCGTGGGCATTTCGTTTTAGTCAAATGCTTTCACGTATGAAAGTACGTAACCTTGATGCATTTGTGATAAGCTGTGGGTGGTGCGTGAATGTTTGTCAGTATGAGTAGAGTGAACATTTTTTTACATTTTTTTTTTTTTTTTTTATCTCCAACAGCAGAATCTCAGACACAGAGCAGTTCCATGGTTGTCATGGGAGCCATTGCTGGGGGCGGAGTCATGTTGCTGATTGTGGCGGTTATTTTGTTTCTGCACAAAAGGTTAGAGAAGCTATCTCTGCTCTCACTTTTTCCAGTGAATTTTTTTCCAGACTGCAAAGAAATATTTCCCAACTTTGCCTTAGTCGCTTCACCCTATGCCTGCCCACACTGTTTACATTCCAGCTTTGAAGTGCAATCATTCTAATTTAGGATATCATCAAGATAGGAGCTTAAATTAAATCCCTAATGTGATGTTGAATGTTCTTTCATCAGGAGGCTGAATTCCCATGTCCGACGCACGGTTGATGGAGATTACTTTTCATGTCCAGGTAAGAAACGAATTGAATTTCTTTTGCATTTGTTAGTATGCATACATGTATTTGGCCTTAAAGTCCAAAGTATACTTAGGTTTCTGCGTACAGTGCACTTTGACGCAAATTTCGTCACCACAATCATACAGTGGGTGTCATTTACCCAAAGTTTACACCTACCGTCTCATTTTACAGAGAAACTCCTTCCTTTGAAGACCTACATTGACCCCCATACATATGAAGACCCCTGTGCGGCTGTCCTCAAGTTTGCCAGTGAGATTCACCCTAGTCACATCACCAAGCAGAAAGTCATTGGTGCAGGTCAGTGTTTCTTTAGTATTAAATATATAATGGTATAGTATTTATCAGTATTTTGAACTAGCTGTTATTTTAATTTCTTTAGTTTACTTAGCAAAAAATGTGCTTTTGTCAATGTTTTTTTTTTTTCTATTGTTTCTATATATTTAGTTTATTAATTTTAGTAGTGTCTATTCTGTTTTCCAAATTTTTTTTTTTACTTTCATTTATATTTTTAATTAACAACTGTATTTCCATTGCTCCATAGGAGAATTTGGCGAGGTGTACCGTGGTTCTCTGAAGGCACCAGGGCGCTGTGAGGTCGCAGTAGCAATAAAGACTCTGAAGCCAGGCTACACTGAGAAGCAGAGGCAGGACTTCCTTAGTGAAGCCAGCATCATGGGCCAGTTTTCCCATAAGAACATTATCCGTCTGGAGGGTGTTGTCACCAAATGTAAGTATCAAGCTATAAAATCATGTTTCTGGTAACTTTCTTGTTCATTTGAAACCCATTCCAAAAAACAGAGCATATTTAACCGGATGTTCTCTTCTACCTATCATTTCAGTCAAAGACGCCATGATTATCACAGAGTACATGGAGAATGGAGCTCTGGACCAGTATTTGAGGGTACGTCTTGGTCAACGATAGTTTACATTTCCTCTGAATGCACTTGCCAGGATGTAGCAGAATCACTGATGTGTTTCTCTGCGCTCCACAGGATCACGATGGAGACTTTTCCTCTTACCAGCTCGTGGGAATGCTTAATGGCATAGCCGCAGGGATGAAGTACCTCTCAGACATGAACTACGTCCATCGGGACCTCGCAGCTCGCAATGTCCTGGTCAACAGCAACTTGGAGTGTAAAGTCTCAGATTTCGGCCTGTCACGAGTGCTGGAGGACTTTCCCGAGGGAACCTACACCACTACTGTAAGTGATATGAATACACAGAATCGTTATAAAAGTATATAAATTCATTAAAACATAATTTTAATGGTTTTGACTCTACTCTTACTCTTTTAGGGAGGAAAAATTCCTATTCGCTGGACTGCACCAGAGGCAATAGCGTACAGGAAGTTCACTTCAGCTAGTGATGTGTGGAGTTTTGGCATTGTCATCTGGGAAGTGATGTCATTTGGAGAAAGACCCTACTGGGATATGAGCAACCATGAGGTATGAGATATTTCTAATTATTTATTAATGCTAATTGCTCAAACTTTAGGAGTTTGACATAAATTGGGTGATAAAACAAAACAAAAACAATTACCCAAACCATAACTAATGAACAAAAAAAAAAATTCTGTGGGTTTTTATGACTTGAGCCAGGAAATGACAACCTAGTAATGTTCTTAAAACCAGTGAACACCTTAGCAATGTCCTGGCAACCACCCTAGGAATAAATGTTTTAAGCTTTCACTTAAAACACATTGTTGGCCTCTGTGAGCATGAGATTCACCATTTTCTTCATACTTTTGATCAAAGGTGATGAAATCCATAAACGAAGGCTTCAGGCTGCCGGCACCGATGTGCTGCCCATCTGCGGTTAATCAGCTGATGCTGCAGTGCTGGACGCAGGACCGCTCCAAACGGCCACACTTTGTTGACATCGTCAACTTGCTCGAGAAGCTGCTTCGCAACCCAGAATCACTCTCGGCCATTGCCAGTATCGACCCACGGTAAGAAACGGTTTACAAAACGCTAATGGTAAATGTTCTAGTGCAGAAAACTATAAAGTTTTATAATGTGCTGGACTGGTCAATAAATGTCTGGGGTTTTTTTTGTCCACAGTGTGTCTATTCGTCTACCCAGCACTAGTGGTTGTGACGGCGCCTCCTTCAGGTCAGTGGATGAATGGCTGGAATCCATCAAGATGGCCCAGTACAGAGAAACCTTTGCTCTTGCTGGAATTAAAACTATGGAACAGGTGTTGCACTTGAAAATTGAGTAAGTATGCTTACTTGCATCCATAAAAAGATGACAAAATGAACCAATTATAAAATCTTATGAATTATTGAAACTTTATATGGCCTCATCTAACCTGTTCCTCCTTTTCTTTTTCAAAAAGGGATATTAGTAGTATTGGAGTACGGCTGCCAGGTCATCAGAAGAGAATAGCCTACAGCATTCTGGGCCTGCAAGACCCGACGGGGACCCTGGATCTGTTTGCAGTGTGACAGTGCGGTTGACTGAAGCAGACCTGTTTGCAATTTAGCTGGCCCAAAATGGACTGAACAAAGACCAGAATACCCTCCTCCAATTGAATGACTCCCTTTAAAAATATAAACACTTGATATTTTGTTTCTCCTTCTTTTAAACAGCTTTTCTTTTAACATTTTTACATGTGTCAGATGGACCCTTATAATGCACTTTGTGATTCTGTTTCTTCTTAAGCCATATTGATTCGCTGCATAAGCACACAGTGGACATATGATGGTCTGTTTTGTGTATGATGGTCATAATTTGTGCCATATTGTAACTCCTGCTCAGGTCTGATGATAAGGGTACTATCAAGGGTACAATGATAGTAACCTTAAATATTACTGTAGTGCTCATATGTTGCCGTAAAAGTCCACATATTTAACAAAGTTGCCAAATGTGAGGGGTTGAAGTCTGATTAAGGTTGTACAATTACAAATGTAAAAAGTTCAGTACTAAATATTCAATGCTAATAGATTTTTGTCAAATTGTTGACAGGCATCCAACTGTTTTGAAAGCTAGCAAAGGATGTTTACATGTCATTTCAGCTCTTTTTTTATTTAATATTTATTTTTTTTAATTTATTGTCTGTGTTTGTAAAGAAAATTATGTACTGTATAGTATTAAAATATTTTATAAGTCTCATCCTAAGTCATTTCTTTAGCTTCATGCACCTCACACAAAATCCATGCTCTGACATGCCCTGAAATTACTTGTGCACTAAAGTAACAATGTCATTGTGCTTTAATTTATTTCTATAAATATATAAAACACATTCAATTATCGACTCAGTATATTACTTTACTGATCTAGTTTTCATTTTGCTATTAGTTAGTTGGCTCTAAACCTCTACCCAAATGTGGTTTGGAAAGCCATTCACTGACAGTCTTGACTCACTTCAGTCCTTCATTGAAGATGATGAATGTGTGTGAAGAGTCATGAATCATAATAATCATGAATTAGCTACCTTAGTAGATCAAGAGGTCCAGCCAGTGGTAGAATCGTATGCTGACTGTGTTCTAGGGTGTGTTTAATAGAGAAGCTCTTAATTGTGCAGTGTGGCAGTTTACAGATTATGATTTCATGCAAGTGTTCTTATAAAGAGGACATTTATAGCACAATATACAGACTTATTACATTAATTAAGACAGGGTTTAAATGGTATTTAGCTATAATTAAATCCAAGATAATAGTCCACAGAATTGCATTTCAACATTTTTTATCAACTTTGTCAGTTATGAGTTATGTCATGTTTGTCAACAGATAGGCTACAGACTTTTGATCGATCTAAGCTTTAGATTTTATGTTTTAAATGGCACTGCCTTACCTATAATAAGCAAAAAAAAAAAACAACAAAAAAAAATCCATGTTTAAAAGACGATGCCTAATTTATATTTCAACGTTTTAAGTTACAACACAAATATGTAGTTTTATGTATATTTGAACATGCCAAAGTTTGATTTTAAGTAAAGGAAAGGATTAGTGCATCATAGCAAGAGAAAATTGGCATAGGCTACTGAATTAATCTAGAGAGAGAGAGAGAGAGAGAGAGAGAGAGAGAGAGAGAGAGAGAGAGAGAGAGAGAGAGAGAGAGAGAGAGAGAGAGAGAAAAGCGGATTAATGAAACTGGACTCAAAGTTATTTACCCCAATATTTGTAATACCTCTAATACCACCTTAGTTATAGCCTGAAATAGACTTTAAGTTATAGAGAAAATCAGGGGAAAAGGTGATGGGTTTAATGTAAAAAAGATGTGTAACCGAATATATATATATAAATGTACAGTAGCTTATACCTTTCTTCCAATATACACACATGGTTCAAAAAGCAAAGAAACTGGAAGGCCAGGGGCTGCTTTCTATGTTCCAGAGTTTGAGGTTAGGAAGTCTGTAAGAATAACAGATGGCACAGAGATGGTAATTCCTAATGGCTCAAGGTTGGGTTTACGAAATAAGACGCGATAAAATAATTATGTTCTGATTTAATGGAGGTTCTTGTGAGTTTACAATCACTGGGGAATATGAGTGATTTTAAATGTCTATGAGTGCATCCTATCATTGCAGTTATGTCCAGAAGAGGGAGCTGTACTCGTCAAGTTCCTTTGGTGACGCGCTTTACGTCATACAGTAAAGATGGCGTCTTACTGATGCACACCATGCTTTATTGTTGATAAAACAATATATTGTTATTTTACCTAAAAAAAATCACACCAGGATCGGGAAAATGTCAAGGTTAATAGTCAAGAATCTCCCAAATGGGGTGAGTATATGTAATTATATTAGAACGTGTAGCAAGTTCGCTGTCAAAGATGCATGCGCCTACGAAAGTGTAAATAACTTTTAAACACCCTTCTTTACTGTGTTCACTAACAAAAAGTCTCAACTATGTTTTATTTGAATTTGAATGCTATGGTGTAGCCTATTAAAGTATCATGGTATTACATTTGATAGCATCAGTGTAATATGGCATTGTAGAATAAATTGGGTAACACTTTATTTTACAGTGTTCTTGTTACACATGTTACATGCAGTTAGTAATAACTATAAATTATGCAACTAACCCTGAACCAAACCCTTATCCTAACCCTGTAGTAAGTACATGTAATGTCCTAATGTATAATTACACTGTTACACAGACACCTTAAAATGAAATGTAACCATAAATTGTTATAGGCACTGTCAGGGAATGATAAATGCTTAATGCTCCTTAAACTGTATGTGTATGAAATATATGTGATTTGAACCGTTGACTTACAACTGTTGAAATTGTATTTATTCTGTGTCCTCAGATGAAGGAAGCTCGCTTCCGCAAGATGTTTGCGGATTTTGGGACACTGACAGATTGTACGTTGAAATTTACCAAAGATGGCAAATTCCGCAAATTTGGATTCGTTGGTTTCAAGACAGAAGAAGATGCAGATAAAGCTCTGAAACATTTCGACAAGAGCTTTGTGGACACATCTAGAGTTACTGTAAGTGACAAGATCATGGAGGAGTCCGAGAGATTTGGGAAGGAAATTACTAATAGATTAAAATAGTAATGCAGATAGTTTATTTGAACATTGTATATTGTAATTCTCATCTTATTCATCATCTGCCTGAATAAGGTGGAATCCTGCACAGATTTTGGAGACCCAAACAAAGCCAGACCTTGGAGCAAACACACACGCCAACCTTCAGCGAACAAAGTTACAGAGGAACAAGAATCATGTGAACAACTAGAAAAAAATGAAGATTCACTGGTAAATTCATTTGTCATTTTTCAGTGTCTGCGCTGAGCAAAATGGGACATTTATATGACCCACTCACTTTAGTGTTTGCAAACAGTTTTATAGAAAGGCCTTGTTGATTTTTCTTTTTCTTCATTTGTCTATTTGGAACAATGTGTATTGCAATAAGTGCAATACATATAAATCAAACTGAATTTATGCTGTCACTCTACCTCCACAGAAGCAGCAGAAGAAGCCTTTGAGTATTCTTCTTAGAGATGTAAGTTTGCTACTCCTAAAGTCTATTCTTTATCACATTACACAAATCATACTTCAGTAAAAATGCAGACATCCTATAAAATGTCATTTGAAATCCTTAGCTTCAAAAAGACAAGAGCTTCCAGGAGTTCATGGCTGTGCACCAGAAACGCACACAGGTGCCCACGTGGGCCAACGACACGGTGGAAGCGGCTTCTATTGGAGTTGAAAAAGAGAAGGAGAAGGAGCAGAAGGAGCAGAAGAAGCAGAAGAAAGCGCCTGTTAAGGATGATTACCTGAACTTTGACTCTGATGAATCAGAGCAATTGAGTGATGATGAGGATGCTGCTGATGAAGAGGACAAACAAGGTGAGAACTTTGTGCTGAATTCTAGATTCTTTTTTTTGTGATTCCTATAGCAGGCAATACAACTTTTCTCTATGGGTAGCAAAGATCGTTTGGTAACACTTTCCTTAAAGCCTTTTTATATAGAGTAGTGCTGTCAAATCGATTAATCGTATCTAACATAAAAGTTTGTGTGTGTATATATTACTAAGTTTATATATATGTATATATATATACACACACACACACACACAAAAGTATTTTTAATACATTAATCATGCCTTGTAATGCATTGTATGGGCTCATGAATAATTGTAACCACAGTTATAATACATTATAATACTTATCTATTCATTGAACACACTTTTAGAAAGTATAATGCATTAAAACACATGGGAAACAACCAATTTCAGATGTAACAAGTAATCTGCAAATTTTATGTAATGCATTTTAACTTTGGTTGCAATTAATTATGAAAAGATCATAAAATGTACATTATAAATACCTTTATAATGCATTATATATAAAGGCTTTAAAGTGGTGTCCCCCTGTAGTCAATCATGTTATCCCTTAAAATTCATCTTTGATCACAAAAATTACATATTTAAACATATTCTTCATGCCTTAAAATAGCTTAAATGTAACTCTACACCCTTGCCTCATTTAGTATACGCGGTTCTATGAATATGCAAATCAGCCCCGCCTCCACTCACTCACACCAGCTGAAAGATCCACTCGTTGACGATCACGTTGACGTGATTGGTTACGTTACATGGTAGTTTGTGATGTCAGAAACACCAGCGATTTCAAACCGTGTTTTTGAGAGTGTCTTTGGTTCACTGCAGTTTGAAGGAGAAAATACTCAGCAATGGTGCTGACTTATGAATTTGCACATGGTTTGTCTTAAAGGGGTGGTTGAATATGATTTCACTTTTCTAGATATTTTATTTGAAAGAAATCGCTTTTTTAAGGACTACAACAAACGGCTGGTAGGGACTACAAGACATTCCTCCCGGGTTAGTGACATTATGAACCCTTACATTTACATAAACCCCTTCCACGGGAACGCGATTTATAGATTATCAAGACAGAATATGCTAATTAATTACTAGAAGATAACTACACATAAGCTACATAAATTCACCAACTAACCATTCAGAAGTGTTGTCTACATGTTGTCACTTCTTGAGTCTCTCCATCTTTCTGACTTCGGTTTGAACATAAAAGGCTAAAAGTTTTTGAAATGTTCAGTGCATGTCTGTGTGAGGTAAAAGGACACAAGCTGTTATAGCTCCAGCCCCTGTGCTGGGAGCACCAGCTCATTTGCATTTAAAGGGACAGTCACAAAAACGGTGCGTTTTTGCTCACACTCAAAAGGTGACAACTTTAACATGCTATATAAAAATATCTGTGGGGTACTTTGAGCTATAACTTCACAATACACACTCTGGGGACATCAAAGTCTTATTTTACATCTTTTGAAAAGCGCATTATACCACCCCTTTAAAGCATTTTAAAAATACCACATAGACAAATAAACAACATTAAAACTTGATTTTCACCACAGGGGGACTTTAAGTAAAGTGTCACCAATCTTTTCTTCATGCACTTGTACTGTATTTGTGTAGGTGTGATTTTATTATGCTCTCCAAATGTGTTTTCTTACCAGATTCTGCTAAGAAAGCCTTGAAGAAAGATCTATCTGATATGGATTATCTTCGCTCCAAAATTGTGGAGAAATCAGACATGGTGGATGAGAAAGAGATGGAAAAGAATGAAGAGGACAGTGCCAATGCTGCCGATGAGGAAGAGGAAGATGAAGAGGAAGAGGAAGAGGAAGAGGAAGAGGAAGAGGAAGAGTCCCCGGACCAGCACACAGACAGTGCATATAAGCCAACAGTCCAGAACATGGTCAGTGTGATGAAACTGTCATAGGGTTTAATATGGAATAGTTGGCTATTAAACGCTCATTTGTTTGTGCTGTTCATACACTATTATAGATTGAGTCGAGCACAGGGTTCACAGTCAAGCTACGAGGTGCTCCATTCAACGTCAAAGAGGTGAGATATTGATTATTGGTCGATATTGAATATGTAGTTTGTTTTTGCTCAACAACTTTTGTTAATATTCAAGGACTGTTGTACCAGGTCCCTTTATTATTATTTTTCTAATTTCAAGTTTACTTTATTTTACAGTGTTCATATTGCCATGTATTTACATATAAAATTACAGAGTAATCCTAATTAACCACAGGCACTTGGTGTGTTACTAGTACTTATGATTACACTCTTGTTCTTGTTATTATCATAGAAATTAGTTATAGCAATGTGTAAGATTTACACTTTTTAAATAGGTGAATAAATATATTCCTAATAATATAATTTTAAGTGTAATGTTTGGGGTCACTATTGCATGTAAATATTTTTTTAAATAATTAATTTTCTCCCCAAGCCTGTATTTATTTGATCAAAATAAATGTATATTTTAATATATTTTAAATACATTTTATTAAAGTAATTTATTCCTGTGATGTAAAGCTGAATTTTCGGAATCATTATTCCAGTCTTCAGTGTCACATGATCCTTCAGAAATCATTCTAAGATGCTGATTTGAAGCTCAAGAAACATTTCTTATTAATAATATCATAGAACAAATATATACATTTCTTTAGAAAAAATAAATCACACTGACTCCAAACGTTTGATGGGTAAATTAAAGTAATATTTAATCTGTCTTTCATACTGTACTGTATAAATTTATGATGCCTAAAATCAAATTTTCTTTTTTTCTTTAAAAAACAAAAAACAAAGTAGTATGGATTTATAATATCTGCCATTTATCAGTTATTTGCAATACTGATACACCCCTACTTGTTTTTTTTTTTTTTTTATAAAACTAACATATCCCGCCCTCTAAAATCTAACTGGGAGAAGAATTTAATTTTTTAAGGTTATTGTTATTAATAAATGTAATTATTAATACAGAACACTGTTGTCACATAAATAACACAAATTTAGACATCTATCTTTTTATTGATCTTTTTGGACCTGACAACAGTCATTTTTGCCTGATTTATTTATTTTTGTCCTGTCTGTCTGATTTACCACTTCACTCTAGCAACAAGTGAAAGAATTTATGGTGCCTTTGAAACCCGTTGCCATTCGATTTGCAAAAAACAAGGATGGCCGCAACACAGGTAAGAGCTTCTGTTGTTTACTGTCTGTTGATGGTCTGAAGATGTCACTCTTGTGCCATTTGATTGGTTGAATTTCCTCTGTTAAGGTTACGTGTATGTGGACCTGCGCTCAGAAGCAGAGGTCGAGAGGGCCCTGCGCTTGAACAGAGACTACATGGGTAAGCGATTTTTCACTCTTTCTGACAAGTACACAACTGTGAAATAATCCTTGAGTTGTGTGTTTTGTTTTGGGAGCACAACCAATTCAAAAGCAAGTACTGCAAATAACACTTGTTCACGTGTAAACTCACAGGGGGGCGCTATATCGAAGTGTTCAGAGCCAATAACTTTAAAAACAAAATGCCTGCGAAGGAAAGCAAAAAGGAGAGAAATTTTGTGCGTGAGCTGAGGGACGATGAGGAAGAGGAAGACGTGGCGGAATCGGGAAGACTTTTCATCAGGAACCTGCCCTACACATGCACTGAAGAAGATCTGAAAGAAGTCTTCATCAAACACGGTGGGTGTTGGAGATCTGCCACTTATCATTTCACGATCCATGTTTAAAAGCCACTTATTTTTCTTGTGTCTTCATCAGGTCCTATTTCTGAGGTGCATTTCCCCATAGACAGTCTGACTAAGAAGCCCAAGGGCTTTGCCTTTGTGACATACATGATACCAGAGAACGCAGTCTCAGCCTTGACTCAACTGGATGGCCACGTATTCCAGGTACTGATCACTTTCATCTCATTTCTGTCTGCGTAGTTTTATTTGCTTTCTTACAACTGTTTGGACCCTCTAGGGGCGGGTTCTGCATGTCATGGCTTCAAGGCTGAAGAAGGAGAATCCCGATCAGGGGCCCAACACTCCAGGCAGCTCCTCATTTAAGAGAAGTAAAGATGCCAAAGACAAATCAGCCAGCGGCAGGTGAGAAATTGATGAACTACCTGGAGATGAAAGCCTCTACTGGATCATTTCCAGTTGTGTTCATTGTTTTTTGTTTTGTTTTTACACAGCTCTCATAACTGGAACACACTGTTTTTGGGCACGAGCGCAGTGGCCGATGCCATCGCTCAGAAATACAACACAACCAAGAGCAAAGTGTTAGATCACGTGAGTATTTTGGACCTGTTAATTGTCTTTTTCTTGAGTGGATTAACATGGGTAACACTGGATTTGTGTATGTATGCAGGAGTCTGATGGCAGTCTGGCTGTGAGGATGGCCCTCGGAGAGACAGAGCTCGTTCAAGAGACCAGACAGTTTCTCCTGGAAAATGGAGTGTCCCTGGACTCATTCAGTCAGGTATAGGGTTGTGGTACAGGTGGATTGATGATATCGCCGATGGCAGATGCCTTTGACGATATCAAGATGATAGTTGGCTAGTATTCCCATTAATGTATTAAGTTATTATTACAGGGTTTTTCCTGCATAGAGAATTACAAGGTGGCTGCCTCCGTCAAATTTCGTGCCGCCTCCGGCTCTTGACAAAACTTGGATAGACAGTCACATGCTCAGATACACTTTTTTCCACCGTGACAGTTTTGTTGCGGGTTCCCGGCCTGTGTCCATTCTCAAATCGTATAGTTTGCAGATAGTGCTGCGTGGATCATAATCCGCGGGTCAGGCGGGCCAAGTAATAAAAACATAACATTCAAATGAATCGAGGGTGGATGACAGATAAATCATTATAATGTGTTGATTTTAATAAAGACAAAGAACTCTCATGAGTCATCACGGTAAAACGCAGTGAACGAGCGTCACTCTTTTACTGTCGTTTTCAACAACATAATTCTCTTTAGGGAAAACCAATCAGGGAAAATATGTCAGGGCTCGACATAAACGCATAAACACGTGTGTTAAAAAAAAAAAAAAAAAGCTTATTGTGACACACTAATGTCCAAATACATATTTATGTTTGTTTCTGCATAAATCATGGTTATGTTAATGCGTGTCTGTGATTTCCATCTATTTAGGCATCAGGTCAGCGCAGTAACTCTGTGTTCCTGGTGAAGAACTTACCTTCAGGAGTGCAGGTCGGAGAGCTTGAGGCTTTGTTCTCGCCCCATGGATCTCTGGGAAGAGTTCTGCTGCCCCCATCTGGCCTCACTGCTATAGTGGAGTTCCTGGAGCCCACCGAAGCCAAGCGGGCCTTCATGAAGCTTGCATACACAAAGGTCAGTGTGTGTGATGGGCATTTGAGCTACTGTTTTCACTGGAAAAAAGAACTTGTATTTGTTTTTGTTTATATAATATTTATTTGTAATAATATTTATAATCATGTGTGCCTTCGCTTAGTTAAAGCTTGAATTAGGGACATGGTATGATGTCATACGGTCTGTTTCCCCAGTTCCAGCATGTTCCCTTGTATCTGGAGTGGGCTCCTTTAGCGGTCTTTACAACTCCTCCAAAACCTAAACGAGGTAATCCTTTAATACTGACATATCAGTTTGTTGGTGCTTAAACCAGCAATTCATCTTTTTGTATGAAGGATATATGTATGCCTAAACATTCACATGTTCATAACCGTGACATTAATTGAAATGACAACATGAGAATGAATCACAAACAGTCCTGCATGGAATCTGCAGTGAATTCCAGTCATCGAAATTCCAGATCACAATTCCATATAAAGCTCTGTACATTCCAGGCGAACTTGAACACCGTCCAACAAGCCCTTCCCTTGGCATGTTTGAAAATATTTTGGATATTGTGATACTTTTAGCTACCAAATGTTCTACATTTTAAATAAAGTTTAGGAATGTATTTATTAATTTCATAAGTGAGAATGGTCTGCCAAAAAATAAAAAATAATAATTCTGTTATAATTATAAAACTATTAAAATGCAATAACACCTTACAATAATGTTTGGTCATCATTAACATTAGTTAATGCATTAGACATCATAAACTAACAATAAACAAATAGTTTAAAGCATTTATTAATCTTTGTTCATATTAAATACATTTCTACTACTACAAATACTTATGCATTTTTAGCATTTTAAGTTGAACAATTGTGTATTATTTACACTACCGTTCAGAAATTTGGGGTCGGTAAGATTTTCTAAATATTTTTGAAAGAACTCTCTTATGCTCACCAAGGCTGCATTTATTTGACCAAAAATACAATGAAAAAATAAAAATTTCTATTAGAATTAAATTCAAATAACTATTGTCAATATATGAATATATATTTTAAAATGTAATTTATTCCTGTGATGTAAAGCTGAATTTTCAGCATCATTACTCCAGTCTTCAGTGTCACATGATCCTTCAGAAATCATTCTAATATGCTGATATGATGCTCAAGAAACATGTCTTATTATTATCAAGTTAATGGATTTTTTTTTCAGGAATCTTTGATGGATATAAAGTTCGTTTGCAGCATTTATTTGATTATAGAAACCATTTGTGAAATTATAAATGTCTTTTACTATCACTTTTGTACATGTTATGCATCCTTGCTGAATAAAAGTATTAATTTCTTTCCATTTTTTTTAATGGTACTTAATAAATTAGCATTAACCTAGATTAATAGATCCTTTATAAAATTGTTGTTGAATGTTAGTTCACAATGTTAACAAATTGAACCTTATTGCAAAATGTTACCAATTTAATTAAAATTCTGAAGTATTTCCTTCAGGACATCCAAATCAGTGTTTTGTCAGTCCTGTATTTAGCTTCAGTGTTGCTTTTTCTGTAGTTTTTCTCGTTCCGTCTAAATATCCATCCTTCTCTTGCTCCACTTAGAGCCTCAAACCAAAGATGCAAATGCTGAGAACAATGACTTGGCCAAAAAGGAAGAGGAGGAGGAGGATGAGGAGGAGGAGGAAGAACCGATTTTGCCTGGCTCGACTCTGTTTATTAAGAACCTCAATTTTAAAACCTCAGAGGAAACATTACACGAGGTGAGCTCAAGAGCACAAGCACTTTAGCAGCAAACGGCAGATCTTGTGGTAGTGGAAACATGAGAAGGTTTCTTGTTCTGGTCACAGGAGACTCATTTGAGATGCATGTTAGTAGCAGGTGTAAGCCAGCAACATGTGTTGTGTGATCGGATCACCCCAAACGGATGTTGTTAATAACAGGTGTAAACACGGCCCGTGTCTCACCATATGGGTTTCATTGTGTTCTTTTGACAGACATTTTCTGAATGTGGTGTGGTGAAAAGCTGCACGATATCAAAGAAGAGAGATAAAGCAGGTTTGATTTCACAGACATTCATATTTACCATTGATATTCATCTGTATATTTGTTATTTGTATATTTTCTCTCTCTATCTCTTTTGTCATTTCTCCATCTTGTTTCTTGTCTGTGTGAATCTTTTTTCTCTCTCTCTCTCTGTCAGGTAAAATGTTATCAATGGGTTATGGATTTGTTCAGTACAAAACTCCAAAGGCAGCACAGAAAGCCATGAGAAAGCTGCAGGTAAATGACCATCTGCTGCTCTGTCATTGCTGTATGAGCTGTACTCTTACTATGCACAATTATTCATGTGATGAAATAAATTCAGGCATCTTTTTTCATTACTTTCATTTTTTTTGCAGCACTGCACAGTTGATGAGCACCAGCTTGAGCTAAAAATATCAGAAAGAGAAGTCAAGTAAGTTGAGGCGTCTTTTGTGTCCGAAATCTTCATGTTCTGTGTAGGACAGGGTTTCACAAACCCCAAGCTCTCTCTCTTTAGGGCTCGCCAATCCTTTTGATTATGAATTTTGTTCATTCAGTGAAGAACTTGTCAGTTTTTGATGAACTCATCAAGATCTAGCTCATAAGAGTCATTTGCACTTGAATCAGACTTCACTGGTCACACTTTGTTTGTTTGACAAGCATGTAAAGATTTGCCAATAGACAGACATGTTTTCTTGCCATTATTTTATGGTACAGTATCTTTTTTTCTCATATTTAATTCAGATTGCAAATTTACTTAAAATATGATCATAAGAAAAATAGGTAAAATATGAATACTTTTGCTTTAGTATTATATTATATTTAGTAATTTTCTTGTATTATATTTGTCTTTGCATGCAATAATAATTTAAGAATTGTTTCAGCATTGTAATGAGACTGAAATCTGAACTTCCAATTTAACAGACATGAACCAAAAAAAATTTTTATTGACAAAAATGTATTAAATTATTATCTGTTTGTATACTTTTCTTTAAACACTGTACCTTTCTGTAAATTAGTATTTTGAAAAGGTTTTGAAAGAATATAAGAACAAACCTCCTTGAGTTCATGGATTTGCTGAAAATATATATTTTTGTTTTTAGAAAGTAATGCATAATAAGTGTCTAATTTTCACATTAATGTGCTTTTGGGGGCAACTTATAATAAGATATTGTAATTAAAGTGATGAGAAACTTGGTAAAGTTTCACCGGAGTAACTCATGATTTGCATATACCGTATTCACCTGTGTTTTTTAAAATATTAAGTTATTATTACAGGGTTTTTCCTGCATAGAGAATTACAAGGTCTCCGTCAAATTTCGTGCCGCCTCCGGCTCTCGACAAAACTTGGATAGACAGTCACATGCTCTGATACACTTTTTTCCACCGTGACGATTTTATTGCGGGTGTCCGGTTTCATTTATTTTGAACATAAATGGTTTACTTTAGAAATTTCTAGTCACATTGTGCTTTTGTTGAAGCGATGCAGTTTGATGTTAAATTAGGGTAATAATGGTAAACAAGATTATATACGGTCAGTGTTTTTTTTTTTTTTTGCTTTTTGTAATATCATTGCTTTTAAATTCTTTCATATGTGCTTTCTTAGTCAGTTTGACCAATAAAGTCCATAACAAGCATAATAAAGGGCACTAGTCACATGCATGAGTGAAAACCGTTTTCCTTCTGTTGTTTTTTGCAGGTCAGGTGTGGCAGAACCCAAGAGGAAAAAGCAAACCTCCAGGAAACAGAGGACTTCTAAGATCCTGGTGCGAAACATCCCCTTCCAGGCCACAGTGAAAGAACTGCGAGAACTCTTCTGGTAAGCCTTGTTTCACATTTAATGGATATTTGTTGCGTTTCATGTGCATGTTATAGAACAGAGCAGGCCAAATTATTCCAACTCTTGACTAAGTATTTTTCACTAACAAAAATGACTGTGAAAGTATCATGCTTTTGAACCCTTGTAATTATTGTGAAATAGTCCTCATGTGAGCTCTGATTTGAAGTGCAGGTGTTGTTTCTTTTTGTCAGTACGTTTGGAGAGCTGAAGACAGTCCGCCTGCCAAAGAAAGGGATCGGTGGAGCCCACCGTGGTTTTGGCTTCATTGACTTCCTCACTAAACAGGATGCCAAGGTGGGTGCATCTGTCTCTGTGTCTTTCTGTTTCGTGCTTTTCACAGGAGACAGTCTCCTGTGAAACAACTAATCAACACTGAATCCTGTTCAACGTGTCTAGTTACAGTACATCTAACACGAGCTTTGATTTTGTGCTGGTCTCTCACAGAAAGCGTTCACGGCGCTGTGCCACAGTACCCATCTGTACGGCAGGAGGCTGGTGTTGGAGTGGGCAGACGCAGAGGACACTGTGGACGACCTGCGACGAAAAACCGCACAGCACTTTCATGGTAACATTTTTGTTTTATGTGCAGAGTAACAGTTATTTAGCATAAACCGTTGCAAGCAGTTTTAATTAATAACTTACTGAAAGCCTACGATCACAGTTTTTGGGAGTGACAGCCGCACTTAATTACAAGTGTGACTCAGTCTCAAAATGTTCAAACAGCAACTTAGAGTAGCATCTCGAATTCTGTCTGTATGAACATGCAATGGGAGTCGAGCCTGTATTCTCTTACCAGTTAACATAGTGACAGTGACCATAGTAATATCAAAGATGGCAATGTCACTTTTGATAAGACGAATCCAGCCGAGCCTTGAGTTCATCCGTCAAATCTTCATTAACTGACTGCAGCTTTTATATCTGATGGAGAGCGGAGCATTTGAGTCGCATGTAGAACTCAAAACTGACAGGAGCCGCTCCGGTGGAGGACGGTGACTGCATCTAACCTTCAGATGACACACAGCTCATATCTCCATCGCTGTTCATCACCGAAAGCTAAACCACACATGAAAACACACAACACGGTAGACAGAGCGGCTCTGTCACACTGACATGACGGACAACTAGTTGTCCAGCCCAGTTGTGTTCTCAGCGTGGCTTCCCGTAAATAACTGAACTGTGTGTGAACGTAACCGTATTAAGGACTCAAATACAGGACTGACAACCATATCCTACAGCATTTATTAATCTTAAAGGGATAGTTGAGAAAAACAAACCTGTATGAGTTTTTAAGAGCAAAAGTTATATCTGTTAATACTAGGTAATGCACTGTGAACTAAAATGAACATTTTTCTATTAACAAAAGTTAATATATTATATGCTGTAAGAATATATTGCTCATTGTTAGTTCATGCCTTAACAAATAAGGCCTTGTTGTAAATTTATCAATATTATATGTAACTGAATTCAAAAGATTTTGCTCCCTCAAATAGCTTGATTGTTGTTAACTAAATATAGTCAACTAACTTTTTCAATACTTTTTCCCAAACAGTAGTTTGACAGTTGCTTAACTGCTTGAAAACTGCAGCTTGCCAAATCCCTTAATTCGAAGTAGTTTCCCAAACAATTCTAGTAATTTCCCTTCTTTAATTGAATTAAAACAAATCTGTGCTCAAATCTGTCCTCTCATCTTCTCTGTCAGATGCTCCTAAGAAGCGGAGGAAGGCGGAGGTGTTAGAGGGAATCTTGGAGCAGATGGAGGTCGGGGAGGAAGACGGGGAGTGAATAGCAGCCGTCAGTCACCTCCAGCATCAATAAGAGAGTAAATCATCCAGTGGAACTCCATTTATCTCTATTATGACTCCGTCTTAAACAGCTGCTTCACGGTCTCTTCAGGAATTCTTCCTTTTGGCCCCAGATGCTCCCAATTAGCTTTTTATTATATGCTCATACATCATCCCTGTTATTGCTGTCAATGTATTAAACACAGCGTCTCCCCGCAGACCAACTGCGGCTGAAGGTGAACTCGACGACGGAGTCCTTTTGAAAAAGATGCCCAAAGGCCACGTTTGCTTTAGCTGCTTTCAACCGTCACGGAGGCCCTGACATTTCATACTCTGCTGCAACATGGGTGACATTGAAAAATCACTATTGTGATTGATCAAAATATCATTAGCAGAAGATAAAAATGCAAACTGTTTCCTTTAACAATATTTTTGGCACAAAATGTATCTCTTGTAGTCTGTTTTTGACTGGGAATAATTGCATCATAATGTAAAACCTAAGAACAACAGTGTTTTTTCCAGTCTTAAAGAAATGACAAGTGCTTTTATATTGTTGGGATCATACTGTTTATTGATGTGACAATAAATCAATTGTCTGGAAATGTTCCTATCGTAGGTTAGTAATCACACTAGAAACCTCACTTTATAAAATTTACTATTTGTACAGTCGAGGTCAAAACAGTCTTGGTCTACACTGAAGTTGCGTTACACACCACGTAGTGGACATTCTAGTGTACTGCATCACAAGGGTTTCTCCAGACAGCATGTTAAAGTGTCTTCAAACCAACAATTATTTCTTATACCCTTCCAAACCAAACCCATATGACTAATAAAAGCTGGAATACACAATAGATTGTACAGCACTAAACATTTACTTTCCGATTATACAACTGGCAACAGGAAAACCGTAAACGACTTGGAGGATCACACTGTGGCCGTTTGAATAAACAAATGTATATATTTTTTCTTTAGGACTTATAATAACTTTTATGTCAGTTACAGTCAATAAAAAGTAGTTTTGTCTATTTTGAATCTGAATTTTTTGAGCCTACTAGTTTGTCAGAATCGGTCAGAATAGTAAAAGTCTTGTTCTGAACACGAGGAAAATTCACCTCGTTGCTGGGAGACGCATGACGAATATTTTTTTCCCCGTAAAATCGGCTCATCAGCCTCATCTTATCCTCCGGTTTTATGGAATCAGTCAGGATAAAAAATAAATAAAAAAAGTCTGCATTTTTCTGTGAAACGTCAACTCCAACTTCCCAAAATGTGGCTCTGATTTGCTGGATTGGCGTCGAGTCCTCTATGCTGTCTATGTCGTGTATCCCAGACTTTCTTCTTTGGAACAAATTTAGTTATCCAAACTTTTGAGCCTTCTCATTTACATACAATGTCAGTGGCCAGGTGCTGCCAGGCTCCAAAAAAGGTAAATAGTTTAAATAGCACTCACATTCAAGCAGGTCATCTGAAGCACTACAATAGCTTTTGTATCAGGAACGATTGAGATTTTTAAGGTCACCATACAAGGTCATAACTCACAATATAGGCCTACTCATAATTGTGACTGACATTATGTCAAAATGTAAGTTTCTTAAACTCTACATTTTACTAAGAGGTATCGAGCTTCCAAAATGTATCGGATCACAACCGATCGTGATTTGGCGAACTTTAATCAAAACTATTACCAACAGAAATCTTCAAAATGTGTTCTGCAGAAGAAAGAAATTCATAGTTTGGAATGACATGAGGGTGAGTAAATGATGATAGAATTTTCATTTTATTTGGGTGAAATATTCCTTAAATAACTTGCATGTTCCAGTCCTCACACAAAGCTTCAAAAGATGGAATATAGCACAGAAGTCATATGGATAACCTTTAAGGCGCTTTACT
This sequence comes from Rutilus rutilus, assembly GCF_951802725.1. Classification (NCBI taxonomy): domain Eukaryota; kingdom Metazoa; phylum Chordata; class Actinopteri; order Cypriniformes; family Leuciscidae; genus Rutilus; species Rutilus rutilus. The sequence goes on along the minus strand of NC_140217.1, from coordinate 34,071,655 downwards.
TGACCTGTGTGAAGAGACAGTCATATGGGTTTGGAATGACATGAGTTTAAGCAAATGACAAAATGTTTGGTTGACCTATCATTAAGCACGCTATAATCATATTTTTCTGTTAGTCAGTCACAGATAATGCACCCAAACAAAACATTTGTGTGATCATTTTTATAAATGTCGTTTATTTTCTGATCCAGTATAAACAGAGAACCTTGGAGGAAAAAAGTTATATGGTTCAATAAATGGAGCTCTGATAAAGCCAAAGAAGTTTGGTGGAAAGCACTGCTTAGAGAAAGAGCATTCTGGCTATGGCAGACACACCGATACACAAATCTTCTGAAATGGATGACTATTTGTATCATCTCGTCGAAAGTTCATTGGTTAGTACCTAATGAATCAAGAATGGAATGAGTACATCCACATGCAGAGCCACGGTAAGCTAAGAAACGTCTATTCTGTTTGTTAGATAAAAACAGAGATGAGTTTTGTAGGAAAGTTTGATGTGTTCCACTTAAATATAAATTGTCTGGAATATACAAAAAAGCATTTACATATACATTTGTTTTCACTCAGTCTTAGAGCTCCACATGTCCCTTTAAGCAATACGACTATTTGCACCTCAAGAAATGACAAGCTACTTTCATCGCACCAGTCCCACATGGCATTAAAAAAATGCAGAGCCCGTAGCCCCTACATTAGCAGAGTTCACACACACACACACACACACACACACACACACGCACACGCACGCACGCACGCACGCACACACACACACTGTATTGCCTTGAAACAATGAGGAACAGCATACGGCTGTTATAGTATGGAACATGGAAGCAATAAACTCACACCAACTACCCAAACCCCAGCATCCCGCTTGACTAACCACTCGCAGCCTTGGCGTCCAGCACTTATCTAAGTAGGTAATGCTAAGAAAATATGTATTAAGGCTTTTCTGAGGACCTGAGGATTTCAAAAACACACAATGAGGCACACAAAAAGGCAAAGAAGAGCTCTAGACGCGACACACAAACAGAGAAGCGGAAGATGATGGAAAAAAGAGACGGCTAATGTGAACGCCTGGTGTCCGTTTGCTGCTGACCAGTATGGAGGGAGGTGACAAAGACGTCCGCCTTGGCCTTGTAGCAGCATTCTCTCGAGGTTTCTGGTCAGGATTTTTTTTGTTTTTTTGTTGTTGTTGTTGTTGTTGTTCACTTTCTTCCAGACGCGATTTCAGTGCAAAGTATTCCCGTGTCGTAAACAGTAAGAAGTCCTTGGAGATTCTTAGCTTGTAAGTACATGTGACCCTCAGAGGATCGTCACTTCATTCTATGATGATTAGTTGGTTTTCAGCCAAATATGTCTTGCTCTAAGTTTCAGACACCTGCATTCTCTTACAAAACATTGTACATGACATGCATCTAAAGCAGTTCCTACACACTCTGCGTACTGCGTAATAGGAACAGACAGACCGACTGGATCAAATAAAAAAGGAAAAAGCTAGATATGTCGTACATACAAAAGAAGCATGTGACATATTTTCCTCAATTTTTTTTTTTTTTTTTTTTTAAGCTGCTTTGGTAACATCAAATTCAATCCCATCAGCCTTCAATCTCTTTTGAATTGGCTAGCGAATCACACACACACCCGTTTTTTTCCTAATCTTTTTCTCTTCATTCCACTATTATCGTTCATGTAGGTCCTCTGGTTTGTATGAATGGGTTTTCATCAATCTGTCTGAGTCACTTTTCTCAGAGTCTCCTCTCAAGGAAGAACGTGTGGTCTGAAGTCAGCGGCCCGCGCTGTGTTCTGTCATAAAGATGTGCGAGCTGTGAGGGAGAGAGCTATTGTACTGAGAGCCGAGAGAGTGGAGACACTGGAAGCCGAGGCGATGGCATTGGGACCTGAAAGAGAATGAATCAGTGAATGAATGAGAAATAGCAAAACAAATATTATATGAAAGATGCAAGCAGCATTTATCAGGGTTCAAGCGTTTAAGGCCTTTGAGCACACATGCGTGAAAAGATATTACGTTTTATTTAGCAAGCATGTAAACACTCAACTTCAAAAGCTGATTGCATCAAAAGTTAATTTGTCTGTAGAGAGTGTGCCTATTGAACAGGTAGAGTACATACGACTTCTTGGAGTTATATTAGATAGTAAGCTGAAGTGGTCAAAACAAAAAATACAGTAACAGGTATGGGAAGAGGTTTGTCAGTTATTAAGAGATGTGGAAACTTTTTACCACAACACTGTATTTCTAAAATTGTGCAAACAATGGTTCTTGCTTAGATTATTGCCCAGTGGTGTGGTCAAGTACATTAAGTAAAGAGAAAAAAATTAACTAATTAAAAATTACAATTAGTCCAGAACAGAGCGACACGACTCACTGTAAACTGTAAAAGAAGGACTAATATAATAAGAATGCACTGGTGAAGGATTGTCTCTATTAAATAATTCTGTGTCCTAATTTGTTCCTAATGTCCTGTACTCTCAACTTTTGTATAGTAGTACTAGTCATAATTTGAACACCAGGCATGCATAAAAGGGATGTTTTTTTATTTCCTGTTTCGAAAACCACTGCAAAACAACGGACTGTAATGTATAGAGGAATGAAAATGTGGAATGATTTACCTTTGATATTACATATGTTTTAACAAGAAAAATTAGTTTAAATTTTTTTTTTAAAGGAACATTTAATGGCACAATATATAGTACATTGTTTCATTGACTTGACTTTTTATTGTTGTTGATTAAATGTAGTTTTGTATTTTTGGGACCCCAAATGTATGGGACCCCAGGAAGAGTAGCCACTGCCTAGATAGTGGCTAATGGGGATCCAAATAAACTTAGATCATAGATGGAAAAGACCATTTATAGCCAATACAGGCAATTATATGTGTGGCAAAAATATGTGTGTCAAATTTGTTGTAAATATCTCATTTTGTTTTGAAGTTTAGACATATATTTATGAGAGCATAAAAATTATCAATGGGCGACATTCATTGGATTTTTTTGTCAGTTCCTATCATAATTTTGACATTTGGGCGTTATTGTTTAGCTATTGACCTATGTTTTCAAATTTCCTGTGGTGGTTTTGTCTCAATCGGACTAACGGTTTCGAAGATAATTGCAAGTTTTTTAAGCGCTAAAAGACACCGTTACACAAACCATAAGGCAAAACCTGGCATGTTTGGTATTGTTGGACTCGGCAAGGATTCAGGAGTCTAAGGAGGTCACTTCCGTGAAAAGCGCTGGCTTGAAACTTCTCAGGCTCCTTCAGGGCATTGTGCTGATGACGCATACTGAGTTTTTTGAGATACGCCAATGTTCTCATAGACTATCATGGCAACCTGGACAAAGACACTGCATGCCAATTTTCATCAGACTAACGGTTGGGTGCCGTTATAGCCATTTTCATGATTATTTTCCCTGTTATAGACCAATCGTCGCAATTATTTTCATGTAACCTCAGACTGAGCTCATAAACATGTATCTCGAGTTTAGCGAAAATATCCCTTTCCGTTGACAAGTTATAGCCATTTTAGTAAAAGTGGCCCCGGACACATCGAACATTTTGGTTCCCCTTAGCGACCGTGAATTGAAATTTCGATTTTTTTTTATGATTATTGATAGTCACTCTCCAGAGAATATTTCTGCAGTGGTTTGGTTCCAATCAGGCCAAAAACCTAGGTGTAGTTCGCAAAAGTACGTTTTTCAAAAAACCTCAATTTACTAGAAAATGCCACCCGAAGGGCGAGCAAATCCATGCATTTTGTCCACCTTGAGCCAAGGATTCCAACAATATAAGACACTTGAGCCTACGCCTAACGGTTTAGGAGTTATGAGCCATTTCATACTTTTGACCGCTGTAGCGCCCCCGTCAGGCCGTTCGGGGCGCGCCTTTGCGCGTTGTAGGCGGTGTGAGTGAGGCGGTGTGTACAGCGGTTACCCGTTGTAGGAGGTGTGAGTACTACCAGCCCTCAACGTTTCAAGTCTCTACGACTTACGGTTCGGTCTGCCCGATCAGGGCACAACTGTAAACTACAACTGTTTTCAACATTGATAATAATAAGACGTTTCTTGAGCACCAAATCAGCATATTAGAAAGATTTCTGAAGTAATATCTGTTGGAAATTCAGATCTGCCATCAATAATAAATTACAATGTAAAATATATTAAAATAAAAAACTTTTTTAATTGTAATAATATTTCACAACATTACTGTTTTATTGTATTTTTGACCAAATAAATGAAACCTTGGTACATGTAAGTAGAAGGGACTGAAAAATCGTACAGACCCAAACGTTTGAACAGTAGTGTTTAATAATATAATATTTTGTATTTCCCAATCTTTCATGCACGTTTAGTAATTATTTGGCGAGCAGTCATGTAATCAGCAGGATAATGTACAGTAATCAGTGCAAAATGAACCCCTTCAGGCTGATTCAAGTCTGATCGCCCTGTTGAGTTTAATGTGATAATGACAGGCTGATTGTACATTATCCCTCACATATTATAATGCTAAATTACTTCATCTATTTATAATGCATTTTATTTATAATATTGTAAGCTTCAAAGTTTTTCCACTTAAGTAAAATTTTGCATAAAAAAATAAGTCACTCAGCATAGGACAATCTACCTGGTATTCTGGGAATTTTGATCTGTGGGCTGCTGCTGCCTTCCCCTCCCTCTCCAAAAGGCTTGATCTGGATGAAGTACTCCACATCTGTGGGAAGCGAGAGCTCCACCGACGTGGTGTTAGTCTCCATAACGTTGGGCCTGCTGAAATGGTTCCGCTTGTACAGTACCTACAGAACCATTCCAAAATGTTTTAGGAACAATTACCTCCAATTACATGGTCCCACATTATAGCACACCCAGTGTTGGGGGTGAGTAACAGATAGTAATGCGGGTAAAAGATAACTTTTTTTCAAGTAACTAGTACATTTACAACAAAATAAGAGTTACTTTTTCAAATAAGTAACACAAGTGACTATGTATTGACTGACACTTATGTCCCCATGTTGAGAGAAATCATAAGTGCAGAGGTGTTGTGCGCTGTGTGAACATGATAGTTATTGTAGTTCTAGACTAAATGTGAGCATGCATTTACTCATCAAACTTGCACAAAAAAGATTCAGTTTTCCTCAAAATGACTAAAAACAGTGAAATGCAAACTCAGAATATTACACAACATGCAAATATTAAATGTTTAAGTTTGTCAGATATAAATATACTTCATGTATTTATTCTCACTTTATTATAGGGATAGTTCACTTTGAAATTAATTTTTGATATGTTTTAGCTTACCTCAAGGGCATCCAAGATGTAGGTGTCTTTGTTTCCGCAGTAGTTTCAATTTTGATATTTTTAGGTCAAACCGTTCTTGTCTGTCAGTCATATAATGGAGGTCGATGGTCACTGTCTCAAAACACAAGCACAGAGTCCAAATTAAAACAATTCCCCATCGTCCAAATTAAACAATTCCCCATCGTAAGTACACATTGATGGCCTAAGACACGAAACGAGCGGTTTGTGTGAGAAAACGAACAGTATTTATATCGTTGTTATGTCTTGAAAACAGCACACGTCCAAATGATCTGACGGTGCGGGCGGGTATAGATATAAACATAGATGTCGCCTTGGCTACTGCAGTTCATTGGAACGAAACCGTAGCCAAGGCGACATCTATTTATATATCTATACCCGCCCGCGCCGTCAGATCATTTGGACGTGTGCTGTTTTCAAGACATAACAACGATATAAATACTGTTCGTTTTCTCACACAAACCGCTCGTTTCGTGTCTTAGGCCATCAATGTGTACTTATGATGGGGAATTGTTTCATTTGGACGATGGGGAATTGTTTTAATTTGGACTCTGTGCTTGTGTTTTGAGACAGTGACCATAGACCTGCATTATATGACTGACAGACAAGAACGGTTTGACCTAAAAATATCAAAATTGAAACTACTGCGGAAACAAAGACACCTACATCTTGGATGCCCTTGAGGTAAGCTAAAACATATCAAAAATTTATTTCAAAGTGAACTATCCCTTTAACCAATGTCTTTGATGATCCTGTTCAACCATACCAAGCAAAAATGACTTTAAACATCACATTTATGTTTAATTTTCAAACGGTTTGGTTGAGTTGTGCCCCTTTATTGTACAGGCATGAATTTGCATTTCCTTCAGCCTGAGGCTTATTCATTTCACTTTTGAAAAAAAACCAGAACTTTGGTTTTTGTTGTTAGTAAAAAAACACAAAAAACAAGCAAGCCCAGCTCAGGAGAGAGAAAGTAACACAAAGTAACACAACACATTACTTTCCATAAAAAGTAACTAAGTAACACAATTAGTTACTTTTTTAGGGAGTAATGCAATATTGTAACACATTACTTTTAAAAGTAACTTTCTCCAACACTGATCAGACCGATATGAGATTTTTAATGGCTGGTGCAGAAGTGTACATACAATACAAGCAAACCAACAGAGGCTTTGGAGTCGTTGTCACGCACATATCAGAGCATTTGGTGGTGTAGTTTTGCAAGAAGATTTGGGCTTACCTTATATCCCATGACCTCGGATTCATTTTCAAGAGGTTTCACCTGTTCCCAGTTGAGAATAATCTTGGAGTTTGACGTATTCCACATGACTTTTGAGGGCGGCTGGCTGGGGGCTGGATGAAGACAGACACAAATCAGAGAGAAAATAATCTAATACAATAAGGCCCGGTTTACACCTGGTATTAAGATGTGTTTTGGTCGATCGGATCACAAGCAGACGAAGTAGACACATACTCGTTTACACCTGGTGTTTTAATCCGTCTCTTTTGTCCACTTTCCGCCACTTCTGTCCTGGTCTATGGGCGGGTCAAATTCTCGATCTAATGGACAAAATAAGCTTGCACAATTTACGTGAACGCGCACGGAGACGACGGAAAAACACGCAGAGAGAATCAGCTTTCATTTCTGCTCTGACAGCCGCACGTACACGCCGAACGCTGTGAGTGTGTGTTATCAGGAATGGTGAGAGAACATTGGGCTTGGTACGTTTTTCATCTTCAAACCAAACTCAGGTCTTCAGACAACAAAGTTTAAATCCCGTCTGGCTAGCGAGCTTCCCATAATGTTTTAGGTCAGTAGGCAGTCTTTTTTCGCCGTTCGAACACATTCGACCACATGAGCGTTTAAAGCAATCTGGTCGAAAGTGTTTTCGACTTCCTCTGGAAGTGGTGGGAAGTGGACAAGCTCAAAACATTTTAGACCCCGTTTTACACCTGTATTTAGCGTCATTCATTCGTGATCTGATCGACCAAAACGCATCTTAATACCAGGTGTACCAAACACTCAATCATTCAGTAACATCCTCTTCAATCAATCTATTAAACAAAAAAAGTTACTTACGGGGCTTTTTGGTGGTAACATTGACCGCTGGACTTGGTGGTCCTGTTCCTGCTGTGTTGTAGGCTCTCACCGTTATATAGTAAGAGCTACTTCCTTTTAAGCCCTGAATAATGGCTATTGTTCGGTTTCCAACTGTCCTTAGCACACTAGCTGTATCTTCTTTGCCATTCTTCTCCCAGTATCTCAACTACAGAGAAAGACAAAACAGAACCGCTCAGCATTAAACTGTAATTAAACTGGGTGCAATATCATTTAAAACTATTGGGAGAAACAATTCATTTATAATTTTCTTTGTGGAGTATCTGAATAGCAGGTTATCTGCTTACAGGTGCTTTGGTTACTCAGCCACTGAAGTGTGGCAGTATTGAAATGAACCTGTCATAGGAAAATCATCTTAAGCAATATTTCCCAACTGTCAGGTTGACTGATTTTCTTTTCCCTTCCCAAAGTCTGTGGACAGTCCCAGCTGAAGAGTCAGAGATGGATGGTGGCACAAACCTAATTTGTATTTGTTCCATAATTGTTAGTAGAGGACAAAAAGGTCTCAGTGCTTTATATTTACGATCTTTGTAGATGACTTGAATGAGAAGTGAGAAATGAGAAATGAGAAAACTCTATTGTTGGTTGCAATAGTACAGCCTAAAAAACAAAACACTGTTACTATCAAATTAAAAAGGTAGCTCGCATTGTAAGATCTACAGTGCGCAGCAACAGTACTCTGGGAGATTTTCTCCAAAGGTTGTTTCCCTAGTGATAACAAAACACATTACTACCACTTGCAAAACTGCTTATAGCTGCTAAACTCCTGGTGAAGAACTTCACAACCCATAATCCTGTAGAGGCATCCAGCAATCATTGAAGTCCCGCCCAATCCCATAAAGTACTGTGAATGATGTAACAGCCTCCTTATGATCTCAACTTCTTATATACACTACCATTCAAAAGTTTTTTTAACGTTTATCTTGTTAATGTTGTATTATTACAATTTAAAATAAATGTTTCTAATCTGCAATCTATTTTATTCCTGTAAAGGCAAAGCTACATTTTCAGCATCCAATACTCCAGTCTTCAGCATCACGTGATCCTTTAGAAATCATTCTAATATGCTTATTATTTTGAATGTTGAAAACAGTTGTGCTACTTAATATTTTTGTGTGAATTGAGATACATTTTTAAAGTTTATTAGAAAGTTCAAAGAACAACATGACTTTTGAAATATAATTTTTTGTAACATTATGAATGTCTTTACTGTCACTTTAAAAAAAATGTAATGTCCTTGCGAAATAAAAGTAAATTTATATCTATATCTATATATAAAAATAATAAATAAAATAAAAATAAATTTATATCTATATCTATATATAAGCATAATACTTAAAATCAGTTATCATAAATCCATACTTCCTTTTTAATTGATTAACATGAGCTAATCAGTATCAATCTTTGAGTCATCAGTAGATTTATTTTGAAGGATTAAGCAATTAATTAAACAATTCTATATTTAGATTTAGCAAGTTTTATTCATGTTCATTTAAAAAATTTGCATAATGGTTTTAATATTTAGGATTTTGAAAAATCTTAGGTAATTATAACAATAAACTAAATATTTCGTTTATGCACAAAAAAAAAAAAAAAATCAGCTTTTAATGTGAAAATGTTTAGTGTGTACCTCATAGCCGAGAACTCGTTTCTTGCTCGTGCTCCAGGGAAGGGCTTTCCAGGACACCTCAATGTCAAACGCTGAAAGACTTTTGGCTCTGAGTCGACTGGGGGCCCTTCCAGGCTCTGAATTCGACGGAGAAATTCTTCGATTAGAGCGTTTTATTCAACAAATGTCTGTAAAAGTCCAACTCTTTTTGAAAAACAAGGCTGGCCATGATTAATGGGTTCTGGCACAACACACTTCAGTTAACCTGGCTCCTATTAACTGGCTAAGCGTTACACAGCGATATGTGAAAGGGTACATTTGACTTTAATTTCTCTGTTGCACACAACGGTTAATATGACTGACCCTCCTCAGCAGAGTAGATGGTGACCACGGGCCCAAAAGGTCCTTCCCCCTTGTTATTGTACACCCCCACTTTGACTTGGAATGGGGAGAAGGGTAAGATGGTCTCATTTTTGAAGACGTATTTGGAGGCTTCGGGAGAGGGAACTGCCGCCTGCATCCACCCGGTGGCGCCAAAGGGCCGGAAAGCAACGACGTAGCCAAACCCTCCTCCGTTCTGGAGCTCTTCAGGAACAGGCTGCAACACAGACACACACCCACAAATAAAGCACATATATCTATAATACAGTACATTCCCTTTATTAAAATACCCTGATATGTTATCCTTATATACTACGCCTTATATGTATACCACAGACAAAAACAACCACGTACCTTACAACCATGCTACTTGTTTGTAAGGTGTTTTCTCTTAAAGGGATATTTCACCCAAAAATGTAAATTCTGTCATTAATTACCCACCGTCATGTTATTTCAATCCCGTAAGACTTTCTTTCATCTTCAGAACACAAGTGAAGATCTTTCTGATGAAATCAGAGCTTTCTGTCCCTCCATTGACAGCTACGCAACTACCACTTTGACACTTCAAAAAGGTAATAAAGAGATTGTAAAACTAATCCATATTAATTGAGCGGTTTAGTCCAAATTTATTGAAGAGACACGATCGCTTTATGTGATGATCAGACTGAATTTAGGATTTTATTCACATTTAAACATTGATCAGCGAAAATAAACAGAAGCTCAGCCGAACCTGCTTGACGGGCAAGAACAAACCTCACTGGTTCTTGCTGAAGCTCAATCATGCAGCGTAACACGAGAACAAACCTCATTGGTTCTTGCTGAAGTTCAATCATGCAGCGTAACACGAGAACGAACCTCATTGGTTCTTGCTGAAGCTCGATCATGCAGCGTAACACGAGAATGAACCTCATTGTTTCTCACAGGTCAAGCGAACATGTTTAAGCTTCTGTTTACCACAACTGATGTGTTGTTGATGAATGTTTATGTAAAAAAAAAAAAAAAAAAGCCTAAATAAAATCTGTTCAGAAAAATGTGCACTAAACCGCTCGATTCATATGGATTACTTTTACGATCTCTTTATGAACTTTTTGAAGCGTCAGTGTGGTAGTTGCGTAGCTGTCAATGGAGGGACAGAAAGCTCTCAGATTTCATTAAAAAGATCTTTATTTGTGTTCTGAAGATGAACGAAAGTCTTACGAGTTTGGAACGACATGAGGGTGAGGAATTAATGATCTTTTTTTTTTTTTGGGTGAACTAACCCTTTTACTCTAGAGTTTACACACAAACCCGTCTGTTATATTTTGGCTGTGCAGACAGCAAGGTGTATGACTTTCCTGACACCTGTCAGGCATCAGACGCCGTATTCGTGCTAATCTCTGCCTTAAGACTTCGTGGTCTGAGGCTGTATCTGTCATCTCTGCCTCTTCAGCAAGAGAGGGATTACATCTCCCAGGAAATCGTTTTGCCAGGTAATGACATCATGGTGGTTTTTGTTTGAAATATTGGTCTGCCACTGACCATGCAGTAATGCGGTGCGGTAACGGTGAGACCACCAGAAAATAGCATCCATTTAAACCATGGCATGCGACTCAAAGAAGGGGGAGATTATGTTTTCACGCTCGCACACTTGTGCGGGAGAGTTTAACGGCTAAATAAAAATGCACCTGTAATCAAGCACTCACTCCAGTGTCTGCTGTGAAAATAACAATTTGCCATAGAGAGACCAAACCTAATGGGATGTGTTCCAAAACCTATGAGCTGCCTTGTTGTCTATTACCGGTCGCTGCCTTCTAAGATTTGGAGCAGCAGAAACGGTGCTCGACTGACAACTGATTTCAATCAATCAATCAATCAATCAATCAATCAATCAATCAATCAATCTATCTATCTATCTATCTATCTATCTATCTATCTATCTATCTATCTATCTATCTATCTATCTATCTATCTATCTATCTATCTATCTAGGAACAATCTCAGAAAAATCTGACAAAGCTACACAATGAACATTTCAATACTGATAAATGTAATGTCTAATAAAGAAATATTTTATTTTAAAACATTTTATGTAAAGTTATTAAAGTATAATATGAAGTCTTAAAATACAATATAACACTAGGTTTTGTACAGTGAAATCCACCAGTACTGTTGAATGAAGTGGTGGTTTTGGAGTAAAAGATATGAAATTATCTTGGACAAAAGATGGCGTTCTGTGGTATACGTCATTTTTATTTAAAAAACAACAGAACTGAAGTCTCAAGTTCCCTGTGACAAACTTCCAGCTCAATAGATAATACCAGCTGACTCTCAAACCTGAACAATAGAACATTTCTCATGAAAGGAGATACAGAAAGAGAGAACGTAATCTTTGAAAAGTTCCTCGCAAAAATTCGAGGGTAACTCCATTTAATTATCTTTGCTGCTTCTCCTGTATGACAGCGGCAGTTATTGCCACGCAGCTCTTACAGAAAATGAAGTGTTCTGTGTATCCACTGTACTATGATTAATGAAAACCTCACATAAAAGGAACAATGATGTCTAGCCAGCTTGCAAAGGGAGACTGTATACAAAGGACTCACTAAGGGAGAGAAACACACACACACACACACACACACACACACACACACACACACACAGACGGGCGAGTGAAGTGCATTGGTCATCTTACCTCCCAAGTGATGACTAACTCTGATCGACTGCCACCTCCTCCGCTCACGTTGGCTGGGGTGACCTTGGGAACTGGAGGAAGGAAAAGATTTACTCAGTTGGCTCAGGTGTGGCCATTTAAGACTTCGGTTTTGCATATCATTTGAAAGTTCAACAAATAACATGGACATGATTTGAGCTAAAATATATTTTCATGTATAAATGACATGCTTATATTTTTAGATGCTGGACACTATTTCCCTTGACAGTTTTAACTGTATGATTTAAAAGCTCAACTGTGAGCTGAAAATAAAAACTGATATAAATTTAGTTAAAAAAAAAATATATATATAGTATATATATAAATATATATATATATATATATATATATTATAGACATGTATAATGTTACAAAAGAATTAAGCAGCACAACATTGATAATAATAATAATGATGATAATAATAATAATAATAATAATATTAATAATAAAAAATAATAAAAAAAGTTTCTTGAGCACCAAATCAGCATATTATAATGATTTCTGAAGGATCATGTGACACTGAAGACTGGAGTCATGATGCTGAAAATTCAGCTTGGCCATCAACAGGATTAATTACATTTTAAAATATATTAAAACAGAAATGTTTTATTTAAAATTTCACATTTTACTATATCTTTGTTTAAATAAATGTAGCCTTGTTGGGCATAAGATATTTTTTTCAAAAACATTTAAAAAATCTTATCGCCCACAATTTGTTTGAACGGTAGTATAGTATGTGTGTAAGTGTGTGTGTGTGTGTGTGTGTGTGTGTGTGTGTATGTATATATATATCTTTTGATGTAAAAATCGTGATAACATTATTAGTGGACCTCAGAGAACATATATACATTTATATTTATTTATTTATTGTTTCACCGTTTTTAATCACCTTGCATTTTACAGTTACTTAAATGGCATTGCTGTGTGAGAAATAAATTTTTAAAAGTACAAATACTCCATTTTAGCCTGTTAGTAATTTATACTAGCCCATAAAACTGCATGCATAATTACATTTGAAAAATTTCTGAAGGAATGTGAGTGGTGTTTGCATGCAAAATGAGCCGCCAGGATGCTCAAGCATTGCAGCATATTGCTATGGGGTTTTCTGAAGTGCTTTGTAGCATTTTGCAAGGGTGTTTGCTTACTGGCTAAAGTCAGAAGTCTTAGATATGGCTTTGGTCCTCCTTCAACGCAATCAACGCGTTACGGAAGATAGCGACTCACACCACACGATGCTAATTGAAAGAGCCACATGCAGACTAACGTGTCTGAAGCACTTACCTGTTTCTTTCGTCCTGGCTTTCTTCGAGGGTTTGCTGGGCTCTCCTGTGCCCACTGCGTTGCCTGCCAAAACTCTGAACTCATACTCCACCCAGGGGTTAAGCTCGATTACTGTAGCAGTCAGATGAGTGCCCCCCACCACCTCCGGCACTGGAACAAAACAGAACACACACATACTGTGAGACGAGCCCCCTCGTGAGCCTGCACGGCCCCCCGCTCGCTCACACAAACAAGATGCACAGCGCGGGTCTCTTCGGCTCGGTGAGATAATAGGCTCCGTAGGTAAGATACAAAAGCGGGCTTATCTACAGGTGCTGTGAAAGCTAAGATAAAAATAACACCATATATAGTTGCAATTATACATCTATCTGAAATTCAAAAATAAGTAAATTCTCTGTTGTAAAGCTTCATTTGTGTGTGTGTGTGTGTGTGTGTGTGCAGACATTCATAACATTAAAATTTAAAAATCACTTGTTTTAAAACCTTTTTTTCCCTCTGGAATTCAGATTGATCTCTTCATCTTTGTGGTTCTTATCCTGGCACCACAGTTTTATATTTGGTCAAGGTAAGCGCCCTATATCTCTCTATACTGCCATTCAATGTTTTTGGGGTCAGTACGATTCTTTGAAAGAAATTAATACTTTTATTCAGCAAGGATGCATTAAATTGATCAGAAGTTATAGTGAATACTTTTTATGTTGTTACAAAAGTTTTTTTTTTTTAAGTATATTTTAAAATAGAAAGTTATTTTACAATTATTTTTAAATATTAAAACATTTCACAATATTACAGCGAAGCAAACATATTTGATCAAACAAATGCAGCATAATAGACTTCTCTAAAAACATAAAAAAATCTTACCAACCACAAACCTTTGAACAGTAGTTCTGTGTGTGTGTGTGTGTGTGTACATGTTTTTCTATCCCGGTGGGGACTTAAACCTGAATGCACACAGACTCATGAGGACTTATGGGTCCCCATGGGTACACAAGCTTATAAATCATACAGAATGAGTTTTTTTTTTTTTTTTTTAAGTAAAAATGCTGAAAGTTTTGTGTGATGGGTAGGGTAGGTGTAAGGGGACAGAATATACCGTTTGGACAGTATAAAACCATTACGTCTATGGAGAGTCGCCACAAAGATAGCGAACCAGACTGTGTGTGTGTGTGTATGTGTGTGTCTGTGTTTACACCCCATACAGCCCATGGGTAAATTTTACTGTCATTGTGTGGAAAAGAGCAAAACATCTCCTTTTGGATCGCTGTTCAAGCTACAGAGAAAGCAAAACTACATGTGGTAAAACCAATCATTTTGGCAAGGTCTAAAATAAGCATTAACAAGCATAAAAAAAAAAACATGATGAAAATCTCAGTACGTAATAGGAGAGAAAAAAGCAGGGGGATGAAATAGGAAACTATGCAGAAAATGTTTTGATCAGTGTTTGGCTGGTTAGAAGCCCCACCTGTGCTAACAGCTTGCCAGCCGAGGGAGAAAGGGGTTCTAGCCTGGATGGTGTAGGCAGTAATTGGACTGTGATTATCAGGACCAGGCCTCCAGGAGAGAGTGGCAGTGGTATCTGTGATTTCTTCCACATGGATGCTGGTAGGGGGGCCAGGGGGACCTGAGACAGGAGACAGCCATGCAAACCAGAAACACACACACAATGATGTCACGCTTGTAGGCTGCACAAAGACGGCCCCCTAAAGCACAGCAATGCAGCTGGTTAAGTCTGAGCTACATGTTTTTACTGACTTAAAAGCTCTAATTAGATTATGTCTAATTTTTTTTGGCGTAGCATGAAAACCAGCACATCTTTCCTCCATTTGGAAAACATTTACAATGCGTCACTGGCTTGTTTAACAGTCTGTAACACTGTATCTAGTTAGTTGATGAATATTTAATATTCAATAGCCAGAGTGTGCAAAAGTAGATTATGTCTTATTTATGTATATAAGATATGATAACCACATGCAAGTGTTATTTATCTTTCACAGCATTTTCACCTCTGACAATCAGGTCAGTTGCAATGGAGCTGCTGTCCACCTTGGTCTGTACGGCACACGTGTACTTCCCAGCATGCCTCAGCTGAATGTTTCGGATCATGATGTCACCTGCCGAGTGCTGCTGAAAAAGAAAGATCAAAGATATGGTATAACAGATTGGGTAGAGAAATTAAACAAATGTTATCATTCAGGTGTATTTGCACATCTTAAATAATGCTTGGTTTAAATTGTATTTATATGTACTACTTACATTATAGTACATATATGTGATATTTATCAGTATAACTTTTGGATGAACAAAAATTGTGATGACATTTTTTCTTCAGCTCTCTGTACAGCCGTAGACAAACCAGGACTACAAAGACATTATTCGAAAAGGTTTTTTTTTTTTTTTTTTTTTTTGCACCATGGCTTATTATTGCCTTAAAGGGATACTCCACTTTTTTGGGAAATAGGCTCATTTTACAACTCCCCCAGAGTTAAACAGTTGAGTTTTACCGTTTTCGAATCCCTTCAGCCGAGTTTCTGATATTTAGAAGAATATCAGTAACCAGACAGTTTCTGGTCTCATTGACTTCCATAGTAGGAAAAAATATATACTATGGAAGTCAATGAGACCAGAAACTGTCTGGTTACTGATATTCTTCTGAATATCAGAAACTCGGCTGAATGGATTCGAAAACGGTAAAACTCAACTGTTTAACTCTGGGGGAGTTGTAAAATGAGCCTATTTCCCCAAAAAAGTGGAGAATCCCTTTAAATGACATGCAAATATATAGGTCAAACAAAAACTCTTTTTGTCTAGATGAGCAGTTTTTGCTCAGAAATGGCTACCAAGTGAACCAGAGTATATGGTGAATAAAAAATATGGCTAATTTGGTACCTGTCTCTGTGAGTACTTAGAACAATTTAATTAACTTAAAGGGGTCATGAATTGAGAAATCAAATTTTCTTGATCTTTTGACATACCGTACTGTATAAGAAGTCACTGTACTATACAAATATCAGTTTCAATAGTTTCAGAACTCAAAAGTTCCTCATTAGTCAAAAAGACAGCTTTGATTGAAACCAAGCTCAGAAAACGACTTGTTTCAGTTTATGTCACATTACTATGTCATAGTGTGACGAAAGACCACCTCTACAGAAGAAGATCAACGCCTACTTCTACATCATGGCCTCTTTAGCCCCGCCCACCGATTCGCACATGTCATATAATAGTAAAAACGAAACAGAAGCAAACAAAATGATAGAGGATTACAAGATGGTTTGAAGTGCCAAGTTGTGGAAAAACAGTCTTTGCATTGCCTTCCTTGTGATCCTATAACATTAAGAAAGTGTGGATGAACTTTATTTTTAACGAAGTTCCAGTCAGATCACGTCAAGACACCGTTCGCTTGTATTTATACAGTAGCACCGCAATCAAATTGAATAGTTGTGATTTGCTGTTCTTTCCTTTGTTGGTTCCCGGGTATGGAAGAAAGCACATTTTGATCTAAGCCAACATCAGAAGTTTCACATATGTAATGGTGGGGACGTTGAAAATGATTTTAATATGCAAAACTGTTACCCAATCATTGCAGTGGGTCAAAGTCTTGAATGCTATCAAAACGGAGTGTTCAAAAGAGAGGGTCAAAAACAGGAGAGAAAATAGCTTATTACTTCTAAGTTAGGATGCCTTTTGATGTAAAAATCTTGTTAACATTTTATATATATATATATATATATATATATATATATTCATGACCCTTTAAAGCAAATTTTGGGTGTGTAGAATTAATAACTTTGCTATTTTTCCTTATCAAGGGTATATACTTTCCCCACATTCTTCACTCAAAGCACTGCTATTAAGATACATCACTCATAATAAATCATAGTAATCAGGTAAAATAATATTAGTGGCAGTTTTTGCTCTTAAAATAGAGCACTTCCATCTAGAAAGTTCTCCATTGCTTGTTTCTTTGGAGACGGGGCACCTCTATGGATGACATGATGAACTAGATGACAAGAAAAGCGATCAGCCCCTCAATCCCAAAAGGAGAGGGGAAAAAAAATATCATGAACTTTTAATGAAAGAAACGCATGTGACTGTACAAGTGCTGCAATTCACACTGAGTGGGAAGCTTAATTATACTGTAGATTAATACAGAATGGGTTGTCAGTGCCTGCACATATAATGGGAAAATCTCTTATCATAAATTCACAAACTCAAAACTGTGGAATTTAATGAAAGAATTAATGTGAATTTTTTCCCAGCAATTCAGCTGAAAGTACTCGGTATGAATATCTAAAGAACAATATGTTACCAATTACAGCTTAAATACATTTGCATATATGTATGTGAAGTGTCCAGCTAGTAGACACAGTGTTAGTTCTTAATTATTTTTTTTTAAGAAAGGAAAAACAAGTATTTAAAAATATATTCAAAAACTATGGCTCTGTTCCAAAACCTATTAGCTGCCTAAGCCTGCACAGGCATGCAACGCCTGTTCTAAAAGTAGTAAGCATGATTATGCTGTATTCTGACTCAATGATTTATGATACATTTATTTGCTATATTTCAATTTATGATTAAAATATATGCTTAATTGAATACAGCAACATATTACATGCTATTTTGTTGAGATCACAGGTCCAGACATAAACTATACACTTTATCTTGGTAATCCCAGTATTATCAGAAACTTTTGGCTGTGATATAAATAAATAAACCACTGAATGGTATTTTTAATTGTTTTTGTTCTTACTCCGCCAACTTTTTCAAAGTATCCTCCATGGCTGCCGAAGTGGATGAGCTGCTCGTTGAAGAACCATGTGAACTTGAGCTCCAGCGAGGAGTCGTAGGAAACCTGGCAGGGAAGAATGATGCTCTCGCCAACGGTCACATCCAGCGTGTTGGGAGCAGTTGTAATGATCGTTGGCTCTGGAAAACAATATATATAAATGGTTACACATAAATAAATTTCAAAAAAGCAAGCATTAACGTCTTGAAAATTCTTGACTTTTATTCAGCAAGGATGCATTAAATTGGTCAAAAGTGACAGTAAAGACATTTATAATGTTACAAAAGATTTCTATTTCAAAGAAATGCTTTTTTTTTACCTTTAATTCATCAAATAATCCTTAAAAAAGTATCATGTTTCCACAAAAATATTAACCAGCACTAGTGTTTTCAGCATTGATGATAATCAGAAATGTTTCTTGAGCAGCAAATCAACATTGATTTCTCAAGGATCATGTGACACTGAAAATTCTACTTTTTCATAAAAGGAATAAATTACATTTTAAAATATATTACAACAGATAAGTTATCTTTGACAGTTGTTCAAATGTCAAAATAAGATTCCAGTGCACAGAGCTCCACGACAGATGGCTAACAACTAACAGGGCAATATCTAGGGTGGACGAAGAGGTGAATAACCCATGAACGATCCGTGAGCTCCACCATGTGTCACTGTCTGATCTTTGCTAAGCCCCAAATGTCCCAGAATGCACTACTCTGAAAAACAGATAACACGCCACCAGTCCCAGCAGGGCCTGCGCCCAGCTCACTTTCTTTCCAAGTCAGTTTAGTTCGCACACAGTCTGGCGCCATTTCACAAGTGAACACGACAAGCACGCCTGCTCCTCCACTTTCAGAGTGCAGCCTTGTGTAGAACAGGTGCATGAGAGCAAAAATACGCTGCAGGTCGCTTTTGAGCCTCATGAGGGCGCTGTGTGTGTTTCGCTGAAATGTCCATCAGACTAAATTAAGCACGGTGAATGATACCCCAGAAGAGTGCAAATGTATGCTGAAAGCAGACGGCACAAGCTTCCAATCTATGTGTGAGGATTCGATTCTGGAATTACAGGTCTCCGAAACACGTGAAACAACCTTTCCCATCTCGACTGATATCAAACTGGAAAGGGAAAGCTAACAGGTGCGTTACTATGGGTTTTGTGCGGAACACAATGAGGGGCCGTCGGATGAGGCTTGCTTCTTTTATTGTTTGGATGAGATCCCTCTCCGACTGTCTGTCAGATTCACACAATGGGATGACAATACGGCACTGCCTGGTATTCTGTCAGCTCTTAGCCTGGCAATTCAATTCAGAATTCAACAGCAGCGCCTTGAAGCCCAGAAAAGAGTATGTTACTCGCTCTTCTCCTGTAGGAACAGCACTTGTCGGAGGATTGGTTGAGTTATGTACCTTCACTTCATCCCCGATACCTTCACCACTTTCATCCTGTTCTCCGTGTAATGCTCCCATGTTATTGTTTGCCATCTCTCATAGTAGACGGATGTCCCATGGCTCCCTTTGTTCTTCACTATGGAAGTGGCTTGGGGTCTCCAAACAAGGCGGATTCCTCCACGGTCTATATTTAAACAAGCATCAGACTAAACTGAACAAGTGAAAAATTACCATTGTAAGTCAACGAGAAGCTATTAATACCTATTGTAGTTGTAATGAATGAATCGCGCCTCAGTGAGGGTGTAGAGGGAATGTGCGGTTGCGCTGATCCGCAAATTTGCACTTCAGACCAGAGCCCTGAACGGTGGTAGAAAAATCTCTGAGGTGAAACCTGAAAATTAATTCAAGGCAAAGCTGACACTGCTGTCTTACAGTCGAGGTTGTAGAACTGGAGAAAATGCCTCTTATTACCCCGCTCCATCATCATTTGTGACAGATTGCATAGATAACCTCGTTTAAAAGACCTGACGCCCTCAAGCTCTCGTCGGCGTAATCTGAGTGATATCCTTCTTGCATAATACCTTGTTACTGTTACTGTCTGTCATTAAAGCTGTCGAGAGAAGACGAGACCCTATAGATTAACAGCGGCATTCCGTGGAAGCTTTCAGACCGATCCCATCACAGAAACGTCAATGACCTCAAAAGTGTTCACACTTTTGAATTAATGCAGCCCCATCCATTTTGCTAATATCCTGCTTCATAGCGACAGAAAGAAGGTGACGGGAATGGAAAAACCCTGCTACACAATGACCAAGCAAGTTTAAATGGTCTGTGGAAGTATAGTAGAGCCAGACTACACGTTATTCTTCTCTAATACTTCTACTTGAATATTGCAGTCTCATACAGGTCAAGTGTTCTGGGAGGCTCACAATGATTTGGCACAAAAACCAATTGAGCAAAGCCAATGTGCAGATCTGTGCGACAGGCTCCTGCTGATCGTGTCAAGAAATCAAACTCAAACAAGGTCAAACTATTAGCAAATAACACGTGTGACTTTGTCATTTATTTTAAATAAGCTTTTCTGTATGTATTTTATGATAGCAATGCACTGCTATTTTAACTTAAAATAGTAAGTATTTATGCTGCCTTAAAATTTTGAGTTTAGTCAACTTGAAATGTGAAATTGTAGTAAGTGACAACTTGGATATTTGAGTTGACTAAACTTAAGATTTTAAGGCAGAACAAACTTACTTCATTAAGTTTTTTTGTTTTTTTTTTACAGTGTGTATACAAGAATCTCTGAAAATTAATAAATGAATGTAATTACATCAGGAAAGACAATATACAGAAATTCCCTCAGCAAGAGTAAAATTCGTAATTCGTAATAAAAAATATTAAACAATTTTGAAGTAGAAAGTATGTTCAACTTGCTTTTCATCTGTAATAAAAAATGCACTGAAGCAAACTCAAAAC
The DNA here is from genome assembly GCF_951802725.1 of Rutilus rutilus. Taxonomy (NCBI): domain Eukaryota; kingdom Metazoa; phylum Chordata; class Actinopteri; order Cypriniformes; family Leuciscidae; genus Rutilus; species Rutilus rutilus. The sequence continues at coordinate 34,050,615 of NC_140217.1, read as the reverse complement.
TTTGTCATGCAGCGCTGACAACTAGAAATAAACGTTTTCCAGTCATTCAGTGTGTTTTATGAAACTCTAAGCCGCCATCAAAACACTGTTCCACAGAAGGAATAACAAAACTCAAAAGACACAAAATAGGACAAAACCTAAACTACATCACTAGAGAGACAACTGCCTGTCCATAGTAATGTATATGAATTAACTTCTAAATTGAACAGGAACTTGTGTTTTTACAGTGAAATATAGATACGCATTTTTATTTATAGAGAACAATGGAGAGAAAAGAAAGAATGGGATCAGGAAAAGTCATGAGCTTCATTCACATGATTACCAGGCGGCTACAAAAAAAGTGTACTTGACATGATTCTTAAGATTTTGACCAACAAAAAAAATCTATACCATACTAAAATCGGTTATATATCTGCCCCCATTCTCCATGTCTTTTTTTCCTCTCCTCATGCACACTCTAAAAGCACTCGAAATGACCAAGGCTCCTTATCTTCACTCCAATACCTCGGCAAAATCGCACCAAAAGAAAGCTGACAAAAAGCCTGACCACTGCAACCTCTTCCAATTGAGTTTCCACCCTCCGCGATAACCTTGCGGATCTTGCAATCCCCCTTTTTTGAAGCCCATACTCAGACAAGTCGGGTCGAAAACATCACAAAGTAATAATTGAAATAGAGCCTCTTGGATATGTGCGCAATCTGTGATAGCTTTAGTCCTTTTTCAAAAGAGCATTGGGTCAAATTCCATCAAATATAAAAGCATTTAATAAAAAATGAAACTTTAGTCAAAAGAAAAGTTTAATTGTCAAATGAGTAACAACACAGAAAAAACAATGAAACAATTAAACACCACTGAAAGAAATATTTTGTGTATAAAACACACACATCATATATATATATATATATAGAAATAAATTCAACCACAGTTTTATGTATGAAAGTGGTTAAACATCCAATTTATTTTTTGATTATGTTTTAATGTGCGCACTGCAACTTTAAGCGACATGAGATAATAGTGTACGTTGCATGCAACAGTGAGGCAACTCATCACGAGAATGATCTCTCACCAACTCTGATATCATTGTCCAACATCCAAACACATGATCTGATCCTCAGTTAATCTCTGTCCAGCAAAACTAATTTCTAATTAAGACTAATTAATCTAGGTAATATCCTCTCAGCGTTCTGATGATTGGGACATCAGCAGGGCTGACACAATGCTCCGTTTCCAACCGCTGTTTGCTGGGAGGGTTTACATGCAACTTATCCAGTGGGAATCTAATGTGACAGGTATTTTTCAGCCCTCATATCACCACAGTCAATTTAAATAAACCACTGTCATCTCCCATAAGGGTTGCGGCAGACGCTGATGTACACAGGCAAACCAGGTTTCCACTCCTAAATGAAATTGCAAATGTAAATGTCCCTGTCTTAGTCTCAGTGCCTTATTAATAGTGACAGTTAGGTGCTAGATCATATAGGGGAACATTTGTACGTCAGCAAGGATGCAGCGACGCACGGCCCACGCAATCGAGAGTAAACGCTCAGGGTGGGTGTCAGATAGACGCCCGTGACACTCTCTCTGAAATATAAATCTGAAGATAATCGTGCAATTCATCCAGATAGAAAAAAGATGCATCCTTCTCCTCAGGCTGATTGATAACCAATTTAATGGGCCGCTCCCCATCCTCAGACGCATTACAAAGTGTCTGGATAAATGTCATCAATAATGACAGAGCGGACATGTTTGAGGAATGCGTTAATGAAGAGAAATAATGGAATAAAAGGTGCGAGACGACGCGGCGAACAAACAGCACGCACAGGGCAGACAGTGACTCGAAGTAATGAGGCAGGCTGAGGACCAATCACAATCCCGTTAGACTCTTTTTTGACTTCAGTTTGAGCTGAAAGAGCCGTTATTGCTTTAGTGTGAAATCCAAGCCCCGCAAATGAGAAATAAAACATCCTTTCAAGAGATAATTCTGTTTTTAGAGACGGATAATAATAATTATGAGCCCGCTTTTCAACCTTTACGGTGTGAAATGATCTGTGGAGTTTCATTCTTAAATTAAATATCTTCAGATTAAAGAATTCCACTCTTGACTAATTAAATATGTCAGTGTTAGAAAGTGAAAAACCGCGTGACTGTACAACACTCTGCACTGGTGAACAAAAATGGTCTTTCAATGAAAAGCACGGAGCGGAGACTCGACATTAAAGACTTATAAGATACTCATCCAGTCATCCATCTCTCTCCTGCTTATATATGTCATCTATAATGCAAGTAATGCATTTTTAAATTATTAACCAGCCGATGGGAACACAGACAAATGAAGATTTTACAAGTAACTGGCAGAGAAAACAAACAATTTGCCTTCATTAACAAATATCTGATTTATCATAGACAATAGGCATTTTTGTACCAGGGTGTTTTGCTCTACCATAATTGTAATTAATTATGATCAGTGTTGGGGAATGTTACTTCTAAAAGTAATGCATTGCAATATTGCGTTTCTCCCTAAAAAGCAACTAATTGTCTGCTTGGTTATTTTTTTATGGAAAGTAAAGTGTTGCGTTACTTTTGCATTACTTTGTCTCACCTGGGCTGGGCTTGCTTGTTTTTTTTTTTTTTGGTAAAGGTAAAGGGCCTTCACACCAAAAGTGAAAAGAAGAGAAGGGAGAGAAGAGAGAAGAAGAGAAGAAAGTTTAACTGCTTTTTAAATGCTTTTTATCTAAAGTCATCTCATTAGAATGGATGAATTGGATCATTGATGTTCAGCAGCAAGGACATTAGTTAATAAAGTGAGATTAATGCTCAATCTATGACATAAAGTATATTTGTATTATTTAACATATTGGTTTCACTTTATGTTGATGGTCCCTTTAACACATTCTGTTGACTATAAGTAACTTTGCACCTACATGTCTACTAGGTCTCATTAGAGTGTTAATCAAAATAAAGTGTTACCAACATATATAAACATCTGATTACGCAACTTACGTTACTCATGCGTTTACCCACAACACTGATTATGATTGCATATTATGATATCATTGAATTTGTGATTATGTTAATAGATGTTAAATGGCAGAACCGGTATCATCTGCATCAGCAGGTTCTCATTTTATTAGATAGAGAGATAGATAGATAGACATTTGAAGAGTTCAGATGCAAAAGCCTCTAAGTGCCATCTGAAATCTTCTTATAGAATTATCATTTTTTATCAAGCTTGTATATTTAAGTTCAGTAATTTCACTTAAATTACAATTAAGAGGTCATTTTCATTGCCATTTAAGTGAAATTACTGAATTTAAATATACAAGCTTGATAAAAAAGAAAATTTCAGATGACACTTAGAGGCTTTTGCATCTGAACTCTGCATTTGTTCTCCTATGGACATCATTTACACCAGGCAGCCTTATGGATCATCTCTAAATATAGAGGAATCAGCCATGTTAAAGAATAATGATATGACTCATGCAAAAGACATTTGCATTTGCATCTTAAAAAAGGGCAAATGAAACAATCAAAGCGGTCACTATAGCAACCACTAAAAGGAGAACTGCCTCCAAGGTGCTTTATTAGAAAACCGTGGAGTGAAGACCTCCGAGAAGAAAGACAAAAAAATGGATTGAACCTTTAAGTAAACATGACAACACGCTCAGTCACAACAGATTTGTTTTTACGTCGGACTGTTTTTTGGGGGGAGGAAACTGCATTAAACTTTAAATCAAGAACAAACACGTCAATTGTGGACTATGTGATCTCATTAGTATTCGCAGATGTTCAAAAGTACACGTGTTTTTTATGTGGGCAGATACTTATTCGTACAACATCAATGTATGGACGACATATACAATTTAAAACCTTCAGCTGGAACTGAAATAACTGAAAAACAATATCTAGAGAAAATATCTGAGGAAAAATAGCTTAAATGTCCAAGCAGGTAAACAAGCTTAAAATGCATATAAAGGCATTAAACATTTAATTAATCATATAAACAATAAAATATATATAATATAATGGTTGTATTCACATAAAATAACTGACATTTTAGAAGCTATCAATTCAGTATGTTGATTGATTCAATATCAATCATATGTGTTATGGATACTACTGTGGTTGTGTTTTTTTGCAGAACATAAGGTTTTAGCTTGGCTCTAACAGTGTCTACAGTAGTTTTTTGACTGTACGGTATAATTATGGATGTTATTTTGCTGATGCAGCATGTGTACGCCCTTCTGACATACTAATGGAAAGAAAATGGACGTTGACATATAGCTGCCAGTGGCGTATCACTTCTTTTGACATCTTTGGCAAGTGAAAAGTGCCCAGCCTCATTGCATCTATCTATCAATCGTGTTTAAGGTTCTCTGCCCCAGTCCATCTATCTATGAATCCCATTTACTCAACCCACGTTCCCCCTGTGTAATGTCAATAAGTTGATAACATAATACATACGAATATAAAATGAAGGGGACTCAATATTTATTGAGTTTTTGATGGATCTCCCCTTGACATGCAATGATTTAGGGTTTCATTGCCTGACAAAGGTTAATGAAGTAGACTAAAACCTCACACTTAAGGCACAAGAAACTCTGCAGTTTGAGAAATTATTCACTTCTAAAAGAACCTGAGTGAGGCGATAAATATAGAGCTTTTTATAGACACGTAGTTTTGCTTCTTGCAGGATTACATTAAAATGAGGCTCCTGAATGTTTGTTAAGGACACTTAAAAGACTTTCTATAAAATAGCTGGAAACCCACAGCTTTTGATAGCCGTGCTGAAAAAGGCTGGTTAAAGATGGTTTTATTTCAGGAAGCCTGAAATGTAAAACTAAAATATGTTTAAAGCAATTTTGTGTATGATCTGCCACAATACTAGTGGGTTGTGGGGTGGCAGCCAAAGCTGCTATACGATAGCTTAAATTATGACTATAAAAAGCTATGAATATGAAAGAAAATCCCAATTCAGACAGGTAAAATTGTTTTACAGTGTGATTTTATGCCTCAAAACCAATTTCCCACTGTTCTTCAGCTACCTTTGGCGACCTCTAAGAGGAATGTCTGTGATTTTGGTATATTATTTTTTGCAGTGCTTCTCATTTATTTAGACCTTCGCCAAATACTGTAATTAAAGCTAAATTTGTAGTCGTCCTGCCTGGTTCACCTTCACTATGAATTTTTGCCAACTTTTTTGGTCAAATAACAGTTGGTGGTTCAAGTACTGCTGGCATCCTATTAAAAAGAGGATTAAATCAAAAAGGAGAATCTCTGGAATTAAAACAGCCGTCATTTATTATTATATAATGTTATAATTAATTACATCTTTATTTCAGTTGGTTTTAATGGGTATACCTTCTGTAAACAGCCACATACAGACAGAAGACACTCCTATCTTCAGGGTTTTGCAAAAATTTTAAATTAATATGTTGGAACTGATTTGGCCAAACCACACAGGAAGTGGAATTGGGAATTTTAATTTGCAATGAAACTGAAGGATTTGTCAAGCGTCAAGAATTAGAAAATTGCAGTAACTGTATTTGTCAGAACTGGATGTTTTTGAATTTCAAATCAATTTAATATTTTTCTTAAATTCATCCAGTTTGCATTCTCAATAAAAATCCGTTGATAAAAACATAAAGAGATCCCAATTCCAACTGAATCTGTACATGAAATCAGAGGTGTCCCGTGTTATTAAATCATAACTTACATGCTGTTTAGAAAACTAATCTGCCCAAATATTGCTCAAGAGAAAGAGGAAGGAACAGAGAGCGATGAGGGAGGTAAAACACACACGTTGCAGAGGGTATGGAGACCTCCACTGAGTTGTGCTTACATCCTGAAAATCCACCCAGCCTTAGAACACTCCTAAGTGAACATGCTCGGCACCGCACACCCACCTCTCATTCATATTTAATTCAGCATAATAACTCACTGCTCCAGTGACTCAACAAGTGTGATCTGGGTCCCTCCGGGTTCCCCGTGCTGGTGTTCTGACACTACACTCCTTCATCTCATTAGGAAATAAAAGGATTCCCCTTGGCTAAGATCAGATAGCTTTGAAAGGTATATTCTACTTAGACATAATACAGATAAGCACACCGAAAGCAGACGTTGTAATGCGACTTGGGTGGATGCATGATGCAGAATGTACTGTACACGGTTGAAAAAGAGGTTCTTTATCGGCATTCATGGTTCCATAAAGAACCTTTAACATCCATGGAACCTTTCCATTGTACAGAGAACCTTGTGGTGAAAAAAAGGTTGTTTAGATTCTTAAAATGTTAGAAAAAAAAAGGCTATTTTAAGAACGGTTCAATGAAAGGTTCTTTGAGGAACCAAAAATTGATCTTCTATAGATCTTCTATTGGCGCATTCGCACCACAGGAACTGGGAATGATTTTAGTTATAGTTATAGGACTAAATTAGCTCTAACCTCAGCTACACTATGGAGGAAATCCAACGTGACTTTGAAGGCACCAAAGCCCCTTTCACACAGAGATTCCGGAAAATACACGGATAAAGTGACCCGGGATTTGACCCGGGTTCATTTGATTTTGGTTCATTCACACTGCCAGTGATTTTCCGGAATCAGAGAGCGCGTTCACACACAACCCGTGTATGTCCCGGAAAGACACGTGACATCGATGTGACTTGTAATGTCTCAGCAGCGTCTTCAGTTTGCTTATGAGCTGCGAAACCACGCTTGTGCATTTATTTCTCTGATTCGATCATAAAATTGCGCATTTCGTACCGTTTCACAACTGGCGAACGATCCCGGCTTCAGCGTCATCACTACGACACGGCATTATTACGGCTTTTGTTCACACAGCGCGCGTTCCGGGACTGAACACGGCAATGTTACTAGGTCCCCAACCCGGCATCGATCCCGGCATTAAACCCGGGTCATGTTTGCGTTCACACAGAAGGCGTTCTGGCAATTTGCCGGCAATTTCCCGGGTTCAATGCGCTGTGTGAAAGGGGCTCTAGTGAAACATGAGTATGTATTTCTCATGTATCAACCACACGGCAAACGCTATAATACTTTTTCATATACCGTTCACTTTCTTTGTTTAACAATTCTATCAAACATTGTATTAGACAGGACTGTTGAACTGATCGTAAACTAATGAAGATGGAGAATGGAGTGCTGTGTGCTCAAGCTGGCGTTCTCAGCGCTGTCAAAATAAAAGTCCCACACAACAACCAGAGCGCAGGGCGTAAGTTACGGCTTACGTCACTTCAAAGTTCCTTTTGCCGGTGCGAATGCAACCAGGAAAATGGCCCTAGGGGAAAATGTAGTTCTCGGATCACCTTGGTGGCTAGTTCCTATAACTACCAGGTATGGCATCGCTGTGAAAACCCGCTAGTGGAATCTTTATTTTTAAAAGTTTAATCCATTAAATACATGTCAGAAGAGGCTATATTATCCTCAAAGACTCCAAAATAACTGAATTCAAGCAAATACCTTTAACAAGCAGGTTCCCTGAGCTGCTTGCTTCGCCAAACTGGTTACGGGCGACACACGTGTACGTGCCAGCGTCCGATTTGGTGGCGTTGGATATCCGAAGGCTTCCACTCTCCAATATAACAATTCTGCAAGGCAAACATACACACACAAGATAATATTACTTCAGAGTGCTTCTGTGACTTTAAGCCAGCAGTCAACAAAAGCAATTTATTTTTTGACAGGACAAAAGTACAACGACAGGTTTTGTAGCTATTTAAGACTTGAGACTTCTGGAGAGATTGTAAGTGTGTGATGCAAGACGATCTAGACATTTTTACAGACACCATTTCAGGAGAAAGAGTGCAATTTCTGGACAGTTTTGAAAGTTTTTCAGCCTTTGCACCTCGCTATGAATCTTTTGTCTTGTCAGATCTCAAACCCCCACCTTCAACAAACTGCTGTCAACATGTTTTTAAGAGGAATAAGAGTGGTGCTGAAATTGTGTGTTTGTTTATTTTCTCCGAAAAAAAAAAAAAAAAAAGTTGGAATGAGTATTTGGACAAGTTTTCAATGCTGCTAGGATATCTTCCATTTGCCATTTAGAATAACATATTCGCTTTTATACTTAAAAACTGATCCTTGAACCAGAATCAAACCAATGTAAATTTTAACATCCGACATCTGTTTTTATGTAGGACAATGGAAAAATCTGTTCAAAAAATTCAAATATGAAATTATCTTTAAACCTTGTAGAGCACACACACATAAAAGGGTCTTAAAAACACATCCTCAAAGATTAGACATGATGTGGAGACCTTGAGGATGAAGGATAAAAATAGGGAGGGCTTCATTAATTCATGATGTCATTCTAATTATTCTAGCCACAACGCTTAAGAAGGAGTGAGCCATAAGCAAGTTTTGCACAAAAAAAAAAAAAAAAAATGGAAGGGAGATAGAGACAAAAACAACATGGTGCCATATTATAGATGGTACTATTTTGAAACCCTGTGATAGCTTGGGGGAAGAGATGTTTAATTGGTGTGGACAAAGCATTGAATATAAAAAAATCCATTTCCACAAACTGTGGATTTCATTAATGACTCTAGGAAGACCCCAATAAATAATATATTTCTAATTAATACAGCTAAAGTGTGTCAAATGTAATGATAATTTGGTGAACACATTGTAAAAGAGAGAAAAAGATGTCATAAAACACACAATGGTGAGATATGTTTTCTGTACACATGCATAAAAGGTACAAACACATATTTTAGGCTATTTCAGCTTCATCTATTACTAGTAGGAGCATAAAATCAAACATACACTCGTGCAATCTTCTTAGACTAGCATTTTCAGTAGAATTGGGAGTGATTTTCCATGTGGCAATGTCATAGGATGGCAGCAGTAAAATGTGTTTACTGAGTGTGAAGAACTTAACTAGACTGCACAAAGCCCAGACATGAACTCCACTGAACACCTTTGGGATGAACTGAACATCAGCGCTTGACCTCAGTGCCAGAGATAATCCCTGCATCCATGTTCCAACAGTCTAGTGGAAAGCCTTCAGCGTCTTTTACACATCTTTTACCTTAGTGGAAAATTTGACCAACAATCCCTAAAGTACTGTAATTTATTCAGTTAGGTAATCTGAGAACTTCATATGGTGAAACATTCATCACATTCATTTATGAATAAACTGAATATACTGCTCAAAAGTTCAGTTGTAAGAATTATTTAATGATTTTAAAAGAAGCTTCTTGCTCAAAATACAGTAAAATAGTATTGTGAAATATTATTACAATTTAATATAACTTTTTTCTTTTTTAATATATTTTTTCCTGTGATGGCAAAGCTGAATTTCCAGCATCATTACTCCAATCTTCAGTGTCACATGATCCTTCAGAAATCAGAAATATGCTGATATGGAGCTCAAGAAACAGTACTTATTAATGTTAAAAAACATTTGTGCTGCTTAATATTTTTGTGGAAAACACATGATATATATTTTTCCAGTATTCTTTAATGAATAGAAAATTGAAAAGAACAGCATTTATTTGAAATAGAACATTATGTAATGTTCACGTAAACATTACGTTACTTCATCAACTTTAAAAGTTTTAATTTATTTTCTTACCAACATCAAACTTTTGAATGGCATTGCATATATTTTCGCAGACAGGAAGGTCCCACATTTGCAGGTCACAACAAAGCAGGTAAAATACAGTTTATCAGTAACAGTGGTGAAATTTTTCCTCGCTTCTCTGTTATGCACCCTACCTCCAGAGACTGCCAACAAATAGGCCAGCACATTGTCTTATCTAGATCAAGGAATGACCTGCTTTTGTGCAGCTCTCCAGCTGTTGGTGATGCTTTATGAGTTATGATATATATATTTGTTTTCCATTCTCCTTATAATATTACTCTCCGTGTTTCTTCCCACCTTTAGACAGTTCATTCAGGTATACAAGGAAAAATACTTTGACATATGGAGGATGTGCACGGATTTCAGATTCTGGTGTCAGAAAATAAATCTCAATTGTTTCTCCTAGACATTCGCCATTCCAGGAGAAATCAGAATTTTATCACAAGAAAATACGGTTACACTTTAGACATTCAACTATTAGTCAATTTGCAACTACATGTCAACTAACTCTCATTAGTAGAATGTAGTAGACTGTTAGGTTAAGGTGCTAGGGTTTGGGTTGGTCAAATAAGTTGACATGTAGTTGTAAAGTTACTTAGTCAGTAGAATATCTGTTGGCAGACCATAAAAATAAAGTGTTCCTCAAACGAATATTACATGGTTCCTGTAAAATTGCAGGAGAGTCCTCAAAAAGATCTCAAATCGTGCTTAGGTTTGCCAGGATAACACCAATCAGAGATCTCAATATTAACTCAAACATTTATCATCAAATGATCAAATATGAGCTTTGCTATTCACAGTTTTGTTTCTCCTATGGAAGTTTAGAAGAAACATTTAAGGAAATTTAAATACAATTTTCCTCTGGCTGGTCATTATCATGGGATACTGGCTTTTTTACTAGTTAAACCAGCAACATTCGGCTATGCTGATCCACCAGCAAGTATACCAGTATAAACCAGCGTGAAAATTCATAAGCTGACCTTTCAGCAGAGTAAGCAAACCTGATGGACTCATTCTGACACTGATGGATTCAAACAGAGGAGACTCCTAAGGTTGGTGAGGCAGTTTGTGGTCTTGAACATACTTGGAGAGCACATCTATTCTTGGACAGGCACAGCAGTCCCTCCATCCAGTCTGAGTGGATGAAAATCTATCAATAATTCACCAGCAAGATGAACCTGAGTGCCGGTCTCCTCATCTCCTGTTCGTAACAGCTAATAAGGACAGCTGTAAATCTTCTAGCAGGATACAAGCCTGTATGACACAGCTCTGCTGAGGAGCTTAAATAGAGGCACTATGTTGCAGGGAATTCTCAAATCTCCCCAGAAGTGTGCTTAGAGTTGGTACGAAGACAACTAGAGCTATTATGTACTTTTATGTTTTGCGGGGGAAGACAGATAGGAGGGCATTAATAAGATTCATCCTGTAGGAGCTTTCCTCTGGAAATCATAAACTGGACAGCATGTGCTAAAGGCTTGATGCCTTTGTGAATTGGCTTAAATCACTGATGAATTGGTTAACGCACCTCTCCTGTGGGTTTTTTTTTTTTTTTTTTTTTCTGTTGTGAATGTAAGAATGGGACAAAAGGCATAATTCTGAAAATCTTGTAATGAGTGGAGGAACATGACCTTAATATCTGTTAGTATATTCTTTTTCATTTCAAAACATTTGCTCCTGAAATGGAAGCATGAGTGGAATAATAAAAATTCTGTTGACTTTGCTGAGGCATTTTCAGTCTGAGCACATCACTTAATAAACTTCAACAAGCTCTTAAACTCGCTCTTCAGAATTTCATCCACTTAACGCTAGGTCAAACAGAACAGTGGTGCAAGGTGAAAAAAAAAAAAAAGTTTGTAGTTTTAAGATATACAATTTAATATACAAAAGGGATGAATTCATTTTTCTGTTAAAAATAATATTTCATTCACCACCGAGACTGACTATTCAATCAGTAATAAATCAAGTACTCTAGTATAGAATATATAATATAAAAGCATATATATATATGTGCTTTTATATTGTTATATATATATATTATAACCTGCAAAGTAGCAAGTGTTCCATCTGTTTTTGCAAATAAAACAATCAGTAACCAACAAAATATATGCTTAATTCCATCCATCCATCCATCTAGTATTTTAAATGCTAGATGACCAACAATAAACTGGATAATTCAGAATAAACTAAAAATGAATCAGTGTTTTGAAAATGTCAATTTGATTCTCTAGTGAAACACCCACTGTTGTCCTGATATAACCTGCAAAAAGAGTCACTAAAAACCCCCATATGTCCGGAGCCCCTAAGGGAACATGGTGGTGGAAAAAATATAAGATGGGAGGGAAAATAATGTCAACGCTTTTGTGTTCTCTCGCAAATGTTTTGCGTTCCCCCGAGAAACTTTGCGAGCGCTCGCAAAATGTTAGCATTCCCATGAGAAACGTTAGCCTGGCTAACGTCAGACCTCGTCTCATTGAGACGTGGTCTGGGGACCACATGTTCATTTTATCGTATTTGAGGCGTGGTTTACGAATGCCCAGAGCCGTTTATTGGGCGCTACGAATGTCTATCAAATGCGCCTGTACGTAGCTCATAGCCAATCGTTTCAATTATACCAGATGACGTATGTAGAGCGACAGAAATTCGACAAGGAAGAAGACGAAATAAACTTGCGTTCTAAACTACTTAGAACACTATCTAAGGCTGCATCGAAAGGTAACTTCGTGTCTGATGCCATGTTGGATCCATAGATATAAACAAACTGCTTCGGTGTGTCGCATAGACGTCGTCATCGTCTTGCTGCTCCCTCCCCGTTCTGTGATTGGTTCCCTTTTTGAGGGGAAAATCTGGTCCATGGTGTCCAGGCTGCCTAGCAGCGTGAATAAAATCGCGCAAGGCAGCATGGGGAAACCCAGGCTAGAGAAACGTTGCGTTCGCTCGAAAAACTTTTGTGTTCTTTGCGAGCGAACGCAAAACATTTGAACACAAAAGTGTTCTTTGCCAAATAATTTTCCCTCCCATCTCATATTTTTCTTCATGTCCCTTTAGGGGCTCCGTACATATGCACATATTTACGTATAAAATATAAATAAATACGTAGTCTAAAATGCAATAAAAAGATAAAGAAAAGTTTCAAATGTTTATAAAGTATTTAAAAAAAGAAAGAAAATACTGCTTCTGCTATAAATGCTCTAACAGAATATCCAGTAACAGGTTAAAGTCTGGTTTGTCTTAAGTCCTGATCCCATTGCTTCCTTCTCCCACCTGCCGTTTTCTTCATCTCTCTCCAGTTTCCTGTGAAGAAGCTTTCATACTGATAGCGATTTGCAGACAAAGCAAAGTCATTAATTTTTCAATTGGCAGCAACATGAGTTAAAGTGAACACTGGCATTCCCAATAAAAAATTCAGAAGAGTTGAACTCATGCAAACAAGCAGCAGTGTGATGCGGCGACAACCAGGCAAAGTTGAACAGTGACCAACAGTAGAGACTCGACAACCCACACGCTAACAGTGTGAATGGAGCTCAAGTTTAAAGGCAAAAGCTCATAAATAATGTTGCATATTTGTACAAGCTCCCAGATATGACCCAGGACAGCACATTTAAGCGGGTTGCAACTATCCTGCACTAACTGGCCCCCTCTGACCTACCTGGAGGTTGTGTTCCATCAGTGATGTTTTTAAAAACATTTACCGAGGACCCAGAGGGAGGGTTATGTAGCAGGGCAAGGCAGCGTCTACAGAAGGACCAGGTAGGTTGTTTTATCCTCCAAATGGGGCACAAGGCTTGACCCAAACGTGAAGGGCTGATCTATGTTGAGGGCTAATACCGTAAAGAGAGGTGTAAGAGAGCTCCTGGCGTTACTGAGATGGATCATGTGTCCATATCTCAGTAGGCCTTCTGCTGGGAAGAGCGTTTGATAAACTGACGACCTTGTCAGTTGGATAAATAAACCGAGGGAGGCAGAAACAGGTCATTTCGGATCACGCTCTGTCAAGAGATCTGTTTACGGGAAGCCACCTTGATGAGCGTACCTTTGCTTTCGACTCCTCAACCTCAAGGTTAGTCGGCAATTACTGCCACAAGAAAAAAAAAAAAGAGCCTTTCAATGAGTTTCGCTGTTATCACTAGAACAACAGAGCAATCACTTGTTGGATAGGAGAGGAGAAAAATGGGACATGGAAATGTTGTCTTCTGACACTTTTCCAATAGCCAGGTAATTGATATTGATTTTTTTTTAGTGTATACGAGTCAATGGTTCTTAAGACATAACATTCATTACCGCCGCATCTGACACTCACATAACCGTGTCAAAGTTTTACGAATTACAGCATCTATCGGGTCTGACTTACTGTTAATGTGGTATAGTTGCATTTATAATGCAGGCCTTATTGATTAAGTTCGGTGTAAATCAGCAATACGGAGAAAGGCATCGATTTGTTCGGAATACACTGATACATAAAGGCAAAAATATGAAGTGAAGTAAATCCAATGTGCCATGAGCTCAACATCTCCGATGTGCTCCAAAATTTGGGGCATATTTACAAGAGAAACCACTGAAATTGGCTCACACAGAATTCACCCGTGGCTTTTATCTAAGTCTTCACGACAGGCATTATTTGGTTTGTCAGTCAGGGACAGCTCTTGGGTTTAATAATGCGGGTGTCGCTCACTCCATGGGTGTCCAAAGGGCTTGGCAATTCAGATATAATGGGAGTGATAAGAAATGATTGACAGAAGCATCTGGACACCTAGCCGAGCTCAAAGAGCAGGCGTTTTAGACAACCAACTGTGTACAATGGTGTTTTTCTCCTTTTGGGTATTAAAATAGCAAAAGAATGGTGGAGCTGTGAGCTAAAGCGGCTGTGACATTTCCTGCGAGCGCTCGGCACGTTGACCCCTCGTCTCGCGGGGACCAGCATTAAGTTTCCATGGCAATGCAGAGATTAGTAAAAATGAAAACGGAAGAGAGTAAAGACAAACGTGGAGGAACAAGTATTAATCTCTACTATTGTAAACCCAACATACACAGGTACCAAATTTATATTCGTGCCACGGAGCTGAGTGTCAGTGGCGACGTCAAGATACATTCCCTGTAGAGAATAATTTGCAATGTATGCCGCTACTTTTTCCCCACCTTAAAAGGAGGCTCGCATTGCCTTGCCACTTATCCTGAGGTAATTTTCTTAACACATTCAACGCTGTTCAATTATTCAATGTGCTGATTTAGTATGGGTACATTCGGCTCTTGCCATTCCACAAGATAATTCTATGTCATTTCTCAACGTGAAATAAATTAACAAGGCACCATAATAATTTAGCTTTAAATCTGTTGTGTGCAATATGGACCTAAATAATATGCACAGAAATATGTTATGCTCTGCTTTAAGCCACTTATACTATTAGTTTTTAAAACAGCAACATCTCCACTGAAACTTAAATATAAGTTTAAAGAAACATTTTTATTTCCTGAAAGGTCTCAAAGGTGTTCAGACTTTTTGTCAATACCATTAGATATGAAGTTAGATATCTATACATACTGTACATATTATATAATTCATTCTTGAGGACTGGGGCACAACAAGCTATACATAATACACACTGCCATTTAACAGTTTGAGGTAATTATGATTTTTTTGGGGGGTAAAACTTTTGTTCAGCAAGTATGTACACTTTTGATTCAATTGATAAAAGTAACAGTAAAGACATTTTTTTAATTGATCAAAGGGAACAGTCTTTATTTGACTTGTTGCAAAATCTATTTATTTCAAACAGTAAACTTTCTATTCACTGTATATTCTATCAAATAAATGCATCATGGTGAGTATAAGAGACTTCTTTTTAAAAAAAAGTAAAAAAAAAATATATACATATTTTTAAATGTTATTAAAAATTGAATTGTAATTAAAAGCGTTAAAATATTGTTTTCAGTCTGACAGTTGTGATAGTTCAGTAGAAAATCATTCATTAATTCATTCATCAAAGTGAATGCTAGATGTATCAATACTTATAATTAATATTTGACAAATTATTTTTGTATGGTGTTGAACAGGATCAAACTTTATACAAGGATAAACACATTTTGTGAGAAAATGGAAGAAGCAGGACATGTTTAACATATTAATCCAAAACAAAAATGATATTTTTCAGGTGTGTAGCTTGTTTTGTCCCAGTACTCAAGAATCAATGAAATACAATGATAATAATAACAGATACAATGTAACACAAAACAGCCCCAAACAGAAACAAAAATGATGAAAATTGTATAATTTCATGTGTGCCGTGCAGGGCGTATTTCCAGTAGTAACCGAGGCTTTTAATTTCAGCAATATGTATCTCCAGGGTCTGCAGATGTGGAGAAACAGTGCTTATCAGGGCCAAACACTGTGGGCTTGTGGGTGTATTCAAACCGGGCTCCTTTAATCACAAATGGCTCTTCAGCTTCATTCTTTCAGACTGATATTCATCTCTCTTTTTCTCACACTCATATGCACACAATTCCTTCTAGGAATAAAAAGAGCAACACACATGTGATGCTCGAAATGTGCAAAGGGACCAAAGATGGATTACTGGTGCTGCGCTGGCACATTCGTTCTTTGAAAAATGATATTAGCCTCCAAGTCCCCCAAGATAAAACTAATTCTGCCGAGTCTAACATGGCACTTAGACTGGTAAAGAGCACGCCAAACTAATCACGGCCAAATCATTGCATTCATTTGCATTCTGGTTGAGTTTTATTTCACCAAATTAAACTAAATTCTCCTGAAGAGAGTAATTACTGCGGTAAAAAGGAACGGGATTCAAATACATTGGGGGATCACTAGTGAAAATGTTTCTATTTTTATAGTCTAATACACATTTTTCCCATTTTATTTATTTCACATTTAATGGTTTTATTTGAACAATTATGAACATTATGAAGTGAAGAACATTTGACCTTTCGTACAAAGCAGTTCACAATAAAACAAATGCAATAGTGTATCAAAATAAATCAAAATCTTAAATACTTCTTCATTTTAGTCATAACATTTTAAAATGTTACAAATTCTTAAAACTTTCCAGTTTTATACGGGAAAATAAAATACCGATATTCAAATCTGGATTTAGACATTTGGACCTCATTGTATATTTAAGAAAGAATAATAATAATAATAATAATTAATATACATATATAAACCTTTTTATAAAATAATTGTCCCATGGAGACTTTAATTAAAGTTGCGCATCAATTGTGTGAGACTGCAAACATAACATTAGTGGCAATCGATGTGCTGTCCACCATCTTGATTGACCAATTGTCTGCCGTGCAAATCTATACATATAGATTGTCTGTGGCACGACCGCGCCACACGGCATATCAAATTATGCTCTGCTAGTTAAAGAGTCTTTTAGCCAACATTAACAAAACACAGCCATAGGAGGTTAAGTAAATGACAATCTATTTAAAGGGGCAGGTAATATGTTGATAGAGACCCTCTATGGTTGGTTTTTAACCAAGAATTTGAAGCTTTGGGGCATGTTCCAGATCTCCGCTAGTGGGCCAATTCCCCTTCAAATGACATTCCACTGACTGACACCGCCTAATTTCCCCTGGTGAGAGAGGAATATGAAATTAAAATGAACCATATGAGCTGGCAACACAACAGTTTAGGCAGATGAGCATTAAGGTGAGCTAATGAGGAAAATGTATTTGGAATTTATTTTTTGGCTGTGAGAAATGTTCTGTTTTATGGCGCCATCATGTTCAATCTATGTGTCCATGAGACGGCAAGTTCCAAACAGGTGTTCAATTAGTTATAAAAGAAAAAAAAGCAGAACAATAGGCATTGCTTAGAAAAAAAAACAAATAAAAAAATAATGCGACATCAAGAATAATAAACAACTTTCTTTTTTTAATAAATGCAACAGCATGTTAAATTAACACGCCTGAAGGAAAGAAGAAGTTAAGGCGAGACATCAGAGAACTTAGTGAATAAATGCAGATGCTTTTAAGCATTAGACTGAAAATCAAGTTAAAGCTTAATTCTGTAATAACAAGATAAGGGAAAGTGGGCTTAATTAGATAAGTAAACGGATCCCAGCCCTCAAACGTGTCCTATATCAGCAATGACAGCAGCTCCGCTCGCCTCCACAACCTCTACTATACGGAGCTTTCCGAATTGATATCGCGCCGCCCTTCATTCACCTGCACTGCAGCCTTCTGTGGCAGACGCGCTTTTAAATGGAAATCATCCTGACAAGCAATCACTTCATAGAGTGTACTCATCCCACTCCTCCACTCTTTCCTGCTTCATCTTTCGCTCTCTCACTCTACGAGGCACCGAACGTATTTACAAGTGGGAAGTTAACTCAACATTAGCATGTTACCACAAGACGGTCGGTACTGTTTTATAAAGCTGTGAAATTATGTTCATGAAAAACAGGTCACAGGCCAAACAAACCAAACAATTATACTAGAAAAAAATATATATAGACAATGAAGCCTATTTTAGAACCACTCTGTTTTTGTGACAATTAAGCATATTATCGTCAGAAATAATTACTGAAATGTCTGGACTTTTTATATTTGTAATTCCCTTATGTTGATTCTCATTCCATTCTCATATTTTTCTAATTACATTAGAGGTAGTACACAAAATACAACTTTAAAGGATTAGTTCACCCAAAAATGAAAATTATCCCATAATTTACTCACTCTCAAGCCATCCTAGGTGTAAATGACTTTCTTCTTTCAGCAAAACACAATTGGAATTATATTAAAAAATATCCTGGCTCTTCCAAGCTTTATAATGTGAGTGAATGGTACCTTCGATTTTGGAGTCCAGAATCCATCCATCATAAAAGTGCTCCACACGGCTCCAGGGTAATATAAAGGCCTTCTGAAGTGAAGGAATGCGTTTTTGTAAGAAAAATATTCATATTTATAACTTTATATAACTATAACCACTGGCTTCCGGTAACGGCCGGATACGGGGGTCTATTTCTGGCGGAAGAAATTTCTGACCCAAAGTTTATATACACCTAGGATGGCATATTTTTTATTTTTGGGTGAACAAGATAATTATATCAAATTATTTGGTATGAGAATTGGTGGAATCCTGTTTACTGTCATAAACATATTGTCACAATCTAAAATATGCTTAATTTACTTATAAATTCTTCGTAATACCTTACAATAAGGTCCCATTTGTTAACATTAGTTAATGCATTAACTAACATAAACTAACAATGACCAATGCATTTGTTACAGTATTTATTAATCTTTGTTAACATTAGTTAATAATAATTGTTAGTTCATGTCAGCGCAGGTCCATTAAATAATATTAACAATATTATAATATTATCGTAACATTAACAGAAACAACATTTTTAATAATGTATTAGTTGAATGTTGAAATTAACATTAATATTACTAAATGCCTTAAAGAGGCTATAGAATTCAGAAACCCTTGTTCAGCAACACCGTTAAGTGAACTGCAGCCAGTAACCTTTTGCTTGTGCTCACACTCGTGCACATGTTACGCACAAGAGACCAGCATCATGATGATAGATGACGTGATTAAAATTACACATATGATAGTTTTGATTATAGAGTATATTTGAGACTGTAGACTATATATAGACTTATTATGTGAGCCTATAGTTTGAATTAATCCCTTTACTTTGGAGGACACATTGACTGTACTGTACAAAATAGCTCTTTCGGCTTTATCCTGAACATCGTAAATGAGAGAGGCTCTCGGGAGCGTGGTAAAACGGCACATCCTTTTGATTTTCCCGGCAAAAATGACCCGAGTCCTTTACTTGAAAATCAGTCAACAGGTTTTCATAGACAACCTAGGAAGTTGGGGAAGGTTTCGTTTTTAGGGTTTTGTTAGAAGCTGTTCACACATTGGCAATAAAAAAGCAATTAAAGGGAGAGTTCACCCAAAAATGTAGGTTCTACTTCCATAGTATTTTTTTTTCCTACTATGGAAGTCAATGGGGTCCATCAACTGTTTGGTTACAGACATTTTTCAAAATATCTTCTTTTGTGTTCAGTAGAAAAAAGAAATTTGTAGAGGTTTGAAACAACTTGAGGGTGAGTAAATGATGACAGAATTTTCATTTTGGGGTGAACTATCCCTTTAATACATGACAATTTTTACATATAGCCCCTTTAAGTAGATTTCACTAAAGTAATGTAGCTAACTAATGTTACCAAATTAAACTTTAAATTAAATAAATGAACCTCGTAAAGTGTTACCAATTTGTACATTTTTATTCAGATTTTGGGATGCAATTTCACTTTTGTGAGATTCACCCATAAGTACATTTGGCCCAGGTTTTTTCCTATACTTCCTCTGCAATAGTCCAGAACCAGAAATTTCACATAGATCAAAAGAAGACAGTACAAATTTCCTCCAAAACCCATTCCATCATATATACCAGGCAACCTTTCATCTTCTTCAAAAGGCTATTCTTTGAGAGAGGGCAATTTCAGACACGCAGCTTTGTGAAAAAAGAAAGTCAACTCTCCATTAGTTTGTATTTTACAAATTATGCCTCCACAGAAAACCTTTGATCCTTTGTGCTAACTTAAATTCGTACATCTAATATCGTCACCTAGTACCGAACGTGTACAGATTTCAGATTATGAAGATTTAATGAATCACATTTCCCCTTTAAAACCACAGGCAACTCTTTGTGCAAACATATATGAGCCCAATTAAATTAAACAATTCACCATTAGTAAAAGAATGACCAAAATCAGTAGACCATACAGACACTTTTGAAAAAAATAACAAAAAATCTGCTATATTACATATTCAAAAGGACACACAGTGGCTGTAATTGTATCTAACAACTAGCCACTGTTAATAACCTCCCTTGGGCTGCACCGAGCCGCACACAAACTTAATATATCCTACTGTTTGTTAAACAAGTGCACATCAGCACAGCACAGGCAAAAATTAGCTGTCAACTCAACCGCCACTGCACAGCAGTCATGCACAATCAAGTCAGAATCAGCTTCGGAAACATGCACTCGGGCGCAGCAAAGTCAGCTCGAAAACATCAGCCCGTCCGCTGACCTGTCCTACCTAAAACAGCTGATTTTATATCTAGAACAAATCCCCTGCCCTATCTCTTTTATTTATGTGTTTCTCCTATGGGTATTATTTATTTTACTGCAGTGGACGACTTTGAAAAGATTCGCGTTTCAGGAGCGGCCACTATCTTCTTGCACAAAATAGAAAAGACATTTACCTTGCCATTTCAGCGGCTTTCTTGTCACTGATGTCATCTAAGTTGATGACCCAGCACAGGAGCAATTGTTTACTGTACAACAACAAAAAAGGGTCGGTAAAATCAAACATTAATTTTACAATAAACACCATAGGCCCAATAATATGCTAATTAACTAACTATGGGTCGACTATGACGAGAAAAAACAGGTATGCTTGAGCATTCTGTCCTTTTTAGGGTTAGCATCTTGTGACATCATGTCCTGTTTTAGGTTCGTTTACATGTCTTTGATCAGTGCATTCATGTTTTATTCGAACCGCACCAGAGTTCGTTCGGAAACGGACCGAGATCCATCTTTTCAGGGGTCTCGGTCCGCTTGTTTGGTGCGCACCAGGGTTCGGATGGCAGCGTTCACACTTATTCATATAACCGCACTAACAAAGCAATAATACCAGGGTTCATTTTAATCCAACCAAACATTCCAAGTGTGAACACACCCTTAGGCCCCGTTTACACGATGGGAAAACGCGTTTTGACCTGTCATTTACACGAAAATGCCGTTTTTATCCCAGAAAACGATTATTTCTAAAAACTCCGGCCAAAGTGGAGATTTCTGAAAACGCCGGTTATGTGTTGCCGTGTCAGCTGGGAGAAACGGGGTTTTAGGTTCTCAAACGTCACATTATGCGCCAGAAAATGCTTACGTCATGTAAGCGCCCTATGTTTAGAGTTTGTTTGGCTACCATTTGATCATGGATGCTCATTTTTACTTCTGTGCAAACGCTTTTGGCCTGTTTGCATTTGCTTCGCTGTCTGTCCACACAAAGGAACCTCGCGCCATGTCTGTTGTTTTGAAAGGAACTGGAAGTCGCTCGTTGTTGTCGGATTGTTGTTGAGG
This sequence comes from Rutilus rutilus, assembly GCF_951802725.1. NCBI lineage: Eukaryota > Metazoa > Chordata > Actinopteri > Cypriniformes > Leuciscidae > Rutilus > Rutilus rutilus. Next base: position 34,028,899 of record NC_140217.1, on the reverse strand, counting down.
ACTCTGATTGGCTTGCATGGCTTTATCCTTCTCCCTACACTGCCGCCCATAGGTTTGGCATAGTTATGATGTTGCTCGACGGCGTATTTATGCGGGTTGTGTGCACGATGTTATTTTTGAAAACGGAGGGGGAGAAATATTCGTTTCTCTAAATACCCGGCTATGTGTAAATGTGGCCTTAGTTGACATGTAGCTGCAAAGTTACTTATAGTTAGTAAAATGTCTAAAGTGGACCATCGGAATAAAGTGTTACTGAATAAAGTACATGCAGTACAAAAATACGACCTTTATGCATAAATACTTTTAATAAATACAACTTAAATACTATATATTTTTGTATGTCAATGCATATGGTCCTCAAAATTGTCCAAATTTTTTTTTTTTTTAAACCCCCCCCCCCAAAAAAACATGTTTATCCTTGCTGCTGTACAAGTAATTTGGCTCAAAAGAATGACTAGTTTACAAATACTGTGATACTTCACTCGTGAACGTGCTAAAGACAGCAAGGGTAGATGTTCCTATCAGAGCAGTCCTGCGACCCCATTTAAGGGTCACGACCTGCTCGTTTAGAGCCACTGATCTATAGAATGTCCAGGTAGACACATCAGTTACAAATAAGACTGAAATGGCATCCCTTCCTCCCTCCCTTTCGATCTCTCTCCTCTCCTCTCTGGCAGAAAAAAAGGAGCTGCTGCTATGAAGATGGATTATCCTGCTGGTGACACCGTCTCCTCTCCTTCTCCGCCATCAAGGAGAGCTTGCACAATTATGCCAATTAATCTTACACAAAAGGAGTTCAAATGCACCCTGCTTTGATTAGGTCTGGCTCCCAGACAGGTGTTTGCACTCAGCATGCATCCACATACACGCACACACAAACGCAGATTTGCATAAAACAATACATCTGATTATGAATTAGTCTCTAATGGCATTTCCACTTAATGAGAGTGGTGTCTTTATACCTGCTGCTGCTTGCAAGGTTAGCAAGAGCTGACAGGGACGCAATATAAATAAGTGGAATAAAACACATCTTAAAACCGACATGAAACCGCATTTGCAACCCTTTTTTATTTCACATGTGGCATATTGGGGAAAAAAACAAGATGGGACTTTATTTTAGTAGACCTATAAATGGGTTATAACATTTAATGAAATTATATACAGGTTCATTAATCAAATTAAATCCCGTATATATGCTGAGAAAGTTTAGATTGTATATCAAATGTTATATAAGCTGGTTTATTTAAGCTCCTGGTTTCTATTGGCCGGTTAACATGTTGTTCCGCCCCAAACTCACATCATTGGCTAATCAAGCAATAAATTCTTTCAAGTTGCTTTTAGATCTTTAAAGTGATAACAGCAAGTACTTTAACAACGATAAACTAACATCTCACAGGAAGTGAAACACTCTGTTGTACTGAAGAACTTGTACATAATGAAGCTTGTACAGTCTTTATAATGAATAACAGGAATGAAAGTCCATTTAAGACTATGTGTATGTGTACATACTCAAAGTGTGCGTAGGCATTCGGTGTACAAGACATTGCCAAAGGAGCTTGAAAGAATGTCAGCATTTTCCAGAAATACATTCAATTCTGCAAAAGGTTCTCTGGCTGGCTTCCATCTATTGACAATGCAATCAAACATTCTGACCAGACCTCGCTGACCACAATACAACCTGGGACATGTACGTGCAAACTTGTGATTTATCCATTTTTCTTTTTAATTACTTCTGTGTCAGAAATAGGTGAGGAGGTCTAAGTGGAATACCGTTAATGATCAAAGGTAGAAAAGAGAATTATTTTGTTCTAAACCAAAGAGGGCCCAAACCGCATCAAAAAATAGTGTTTTAATAAGACTTTCCTTTAATGAATACTCAGTCTTTGCCTTTTTTTTTCTCCTGACTGTAAAGGCAGAGTGGCAAGACAATTCTTTAGATCCACTTAAACTCAAAACACCCATTCGACACCTAAATGGCTCCTTAAAATTCAAATAAGGCTCTTAGCAATCTTTGTAACTACAGAACACTTGGTTTTCCCAAAAGAAAACAAGCAATGTCTAACACGATATTTATAGCAAATAAAGCACAGCAAGGACTATTATCTAAAGTGGTAGGGTTTAGGACATTTTCAAGCCAGGCAGGACAAAGAAAAGTCTTCCATAAAAAGGTAAAGATAGAGCGACCCAAAATAGTATTTGGACACTTAGGCCACACTTAAAATGTCAGAATTGCATTACATTAGATAACAAAATATCAAACTAACCTTTCTGAGCAATTCTCTCTGATAACTTTTAGTGGATTTATGAAGTCAGTGACCTGCAATTAAGCATGCTACACTAAGTGTGACAACCATTAAGCATCTAAATGCTTTTTTTTACCTTGATTTTGAACAGTATATATATTGTTTTGCTTGAAATGGTGCATGTTTTATCCTTCTTGAAAATAAAAGCCACTTATTTTGATATTTTGTCATTGAATGCAATCACATTTTTAAGTGTAACTTACTTTTAAGTGCTCAAACACTTTTTGGGGCCACGTTATCTTCTCTATTACCATAAGTAATGCGCAAGGATTCCTCAAATTAAACCAAAACAAACTAGACAACACATATTCTCTATAGTCTCTATCGGTTTGTGAATATAGTGTTTAAAAGAATAGGAAAGAGATGCAAAACATAGTGAAAAGAAGAAAGACGTCTCATGGCAAATCAATTTTCTGCCTTGACTCTTCAAGGTGTAGACATGGAGTATTCATCAGCTTTGCTGTCCTCTCACACAGGACAGCTCAAGGACATTGACAGCATAACCCCTATGCAAACGGCCCGCCACTCTGTTTGATGAGCACCAACACCAACTTTGTATATGTAAACGACGGGCAGCCGTGGTCTGCACACACTGACAGATGCAGACGCACTGAACTTTGCCTATCTCAGTGTGGTCAAACGCAAACGCTCAGGGTCGGTGGCATACTGCACTTGTATCAAGCTGAGTCTGGCTGAGACAGAGACATATGTTTGTTGATAAAGTCTGGTCTGGCAGGGATGCTGACCTCCTACTAAGTGTGCAGAGAAGTTGATTAACACCCTGCCTTTGCTCAGGAGGGAATATTACTGGTCACCTGATAAACCTGCAGAGTCCTGTTATGAGGGACAGCGTGATCCTTACTGGAGCTGTTAATAAGAACATCAGGCTTCATTTGAATAATTGTGTGTGCTCACTGATTTCAGTGCCAAATGTGCATCTTTTACAAAACTTCATCACAGCTGAAGTGACGAAATATAAACATGAGTTCTAAAAATACATTGCCTGCGTTATCTTATTAAAAAAATGCCTTTAGACAGTATTTTAGGACGTCAAGGCCTTGCTGGAAGAAAAACCTCCAGCATAAACCAGTTTGAGATAGACATGGTTGGATAGAGATGGATGGTTTTACAAAGGTTTGTCAGGCTGGGAATCCAGTTGGTTAACCAGTCAAAACACAAACTGATCCAGTCTGGGTAGGCAGCGCAATACCATTTTTGAAAGAAGTCTCCTATGTGCACCAAGGCTGCATTTATTTGACCAAAAATACAGTAAAACTGTCAAATTTTATTAATGTAAACAATAATTGCTTTTTACTGTAATATATTACATCTGTACATCTATTCCTATGATGGCCAAGCTGAATTTTCAGCATCATTACTCCCGTCTTCAGTGTCACATGATCCTTCAGAAATAATAATAATAATAATAATAATACATTTTATTTGTATGCGCCTTTCTCAGAGCGCTAATCTGATATCATTCTAATATGTTAAATATACAGCAAAATCATTCTAATATGTTGATATGACACTCCAGAAACATCTCTTATAATTAAAAATATTGAAAATTGTTTTGCTGCTCATTATTTTTGTGGAAACAGTGATAAAAAATTTTTTCAGGATGCCCTGATGTATAGAAAGTTCCAAAGAAGTTCAATAGAAATCTTTTTTGTAATATTATATATGTTCACTTTTGATCATTTTAACGCATCCATGCTGAATAAAAGTATTAATTTCTTTCAAAAACATCTTACTGACCCCAAACTTTTGAATGGTAGTGTGAGTAATAAAATATAATTTGCATTCACATTACCCTAACTTATTTATATTTTATATAATCATATTTGCATATGTATATTATATTGTATACTTCGTTTTATACTATTTTAAGGCAGTATGTTTGATAACAGGGCACACGTTAGAGATCCGCAGTATACGTCTGCAGAAAATGGCCCACTATGAGGCTCTTGTGTTTAGGGGAGTGAGCAAATAACAGAAGGAGATAGTAAAACAGAATGAAAGAAAGAGAAAAGAGCAGTTGAAACTGAAACTCAAAGCCCACTAGAGACATATCGTTGCGACCCTTAGCAGAGACATGCTGAGACATGCTTTTTCTCTGGCTGCTGTAGTGGGATTCCACAGGCAGAGATGAATGGCCAAAGTCAGTGGCAGTGCTTTGTTGCAGTGAATAACAGAAATGATTTGACAAAGACATTATATCAAAAACCAGATCTGGAGTACAACCGCAGTATTGTGAGCTCATCATCCCACAGTCCAGTTGCAGAATCTGTTCACGAATCAGACTGGAAAAGCTTTGGTTTGGTAGTATCATATAAGGAGACTGCAAATAGAGGAAAGGCTCGGCAGATCCGACTAATGACATCTGAGTGGGATAAGGGAGTTACCTGATGCTTTCTCGGAGGGCATCATTGCCTCTGCGCCAGGAGATCGTGCCTCGAGGCGACATCTTGGGCTTGCATTCAATGAGAACGTCGCCACCTTCTTTCACTAAAGTGTGGCTCTTCAGCTGGTTTTGGGAGAAATCAGGAGCGATAGCTGAAATGAAAGAACAAGTTTTAAATTATATTAAGAGTATACACAGAAAATGTTTCGCAACTTCAAACTATCATAGCTGAAACAGCTGCGTTTACATGGACACTTATAATCGGATTGACGGCTCTATCGGACTAAAAAACCTTCATGTAAACACCTTGATCCGATTGAGCTCGATCTGAATGAAATTTCGATCGGATTGAAAGGGTTGGTTTATCCCTTTTGTAATCCGATCGAGAGAACATGTAAACACTTGATCGGATTGAAAACCGAAACTGAAAGGACTGCGCATGTGCAATGACGTTAAATAGCGTAATGACGTATGATGCGCGGAATATGCTTACTGTCTCATGACCAGAGACGGACTAATATTACATCTGCTGTTTAAAACAAATAAAGAACCAATAGAGGAGAATAGTTATGCGCGAACAGCGGGAAACTGTATACTTGTGCAGTGTGCGCATGTCAAAAAATCTATTCCGATTTGAAACTTGTGACACATAAACGCGCACATCAACCCGATTACTTTATTTATCGTTCATGTAAACACCGTGTTCAGATTCATCAATCGTATTGATTTCATTCCGATTGAACCAAAAGGTGTCCATGTAAACGTAGCTACTGTCTCAAGCAACTATTTTCAATGACATACAAATAAAGGAATATTTTATAATCAAGTGGCAAGACAAAATTAACTTTTAGATGATATCTACACACTTAAAATGTGCTGTCTTTCTCTTAAAAACACTTTGGGCCCTATCTTGCACCCAGCGCAATAGACTTTGTACACCGACGCATGTATCATTCCTATTTTGCACCCGCGCAAAGCGGACTTTTCCCTCCACAGATGCACGTCGGTTAACTAAGAAATACACTTGCGCTCCCCGGGGCGGTTCAGCGCAAAGAGGAGGCGTGTTCCGGCGCAAACGTTCCCTCATGCTATTTTACAGGTTTGGAAAACAATTGCGCCACTGACCGAAAAAAAACTGTTTAAAGTCAGTGGCGCGTTGCGCATGTTATTCATATGCTATTTTAAGGGCGCATGCTTGGCCTTAATCAATGTAGCGTGTGCACAACGCGCATACACTTTGATTCTCTCATCTACACACAGACGCAGCAGTTATTTTTGCAAATCATACATTATTACGATAGATAGATAGATAGATAGATAGATAGATAGATAGATAGATAGATAGATAGATAGATTCAATTCAATTCAATTCAATTCAATTCAATCAACTTTATTGATCCCATAAAGGGCAATTAGTTAAGAGCAGCATGTATACAACAGTACATAACACAAACCACACACATTATTCGCAACATACAACCGTCGGCAAATATGTACACTTTTTTTGATTCAAAGTGTCAAAAATAAATTTGGTTCTCAGATAGATAGATAGATAGATAGACATTTTATTATAAAAGCATACATCTAGCTTACACATTTACCCAAATTATCATACGCCTGTTTAACCGAAGTTAATTTGGGTGTGTTTCTCCATCCCCAACGTCCCTGACGAGAACGTCGGTCTCCTCGGCCTTGAACCGGTCCTGTCGTGCGCCTGGCAAATCCGCCGTTATAATAGGAATCCGCTTTAGAACAAGCGCGCCTGCTCTTAAAGGGAATGTGAGATGTCGCTCTGATTGGTTTATTTCACGTTACGCCCAAACCACACCTATGAATAATGAAGCTACTTCAGACCAACCCCTTTTAGATTTGCGCCAGGCGCAAGAGTCATTTATCCCGCCGGGAAAATAGCAACAGCGCCAAGACCCGCCCACAAAGTTACTTGCGCTTTGCGCTTGATACTTGCGTTTCAGATCGTTAAAATAGGGCCCTATAAGTAACTTTGCAACTATGTCAACTAACTCATTAGACTGTCTGCTTAATACCTGCTTAGTCAACTCATTCGATTAACCCTAACATAACAGTCTACAAATACTCTAATGAGAGTTAGTTGACATGTAGTTGCAAATTAATGAGTTAGTAGAATGTCTGAAGTGGAATATAAAAAGAAATAAAATAAAACAAAATAAATCGACACAGGAAATAAACCTAAAAAAAATGAGGTAATTTAAATGACTCTTATAATTACGCTATTCAAAGTTACTAAATTACTATTAAAACAATCTGATCACTAGCTATGTTATTGTGCAAACCGAACAGGCTGAAAACGTGAGAGCTGTGGCCTAGCGGTTTGCTTTGTGGTGCTCATTTGGTCACAAGTTTGAATCCGGCTTTGACATTTCCATTCCCCCCCTCTTATCCCCATAATTTCCCATTCTGTATCTTATTGTGCCAATAAACAAATGACACACAAAGAACCACTGAAATATTTAACAACAATAATATTTAACAACTGAAGACCATCATGCATCAGGCCAATTTTTCCCTTCATCTTTGTCCATAATTACAGGTATGCAGACATGAGGATTAAGGACTATTTAGAGCACATCCTCTCTAATCATTGTACTTCAAAGACAGACATGTGTACGTGGGTACGTATGATGTAGAAACAGAGATGGCAGAACAGAGGCTTGGCGTATGAAGCACATCTTAATTATCACACGCTCTTTTTCTCTGCTGAGAAAAACAAAGGGAAAATGTCACGTCCTTTCCTCTTTTTTTTTTTTTTTTTCACATGCCCCACTCAAATGAGTTTTTATTATGATAATTTTTTCCGGCTCTACAATCTTCACACTCTGTTTTTTAAAAGGCACTTCAATTATTTTATCTGCGCAAGGGACTGACAATTATTCTCCTGTAAGTTCAGTTTCTTGGCAAATTTGGCGGCTGAATATTTATGTCAAATACATAAACAGAAAGCGTCTCCGGTTACTTTACTGTAACCCTGTTCCCTGAAAAAGCGGGAATAAGACGCTGAGCTTGATTTTAAGCGCTATGGGGAAAAATGTCTTTGTTCAGACGGAATCAGGAATCAGAATACACTGGTTAAGCTGTATATTTTTGATTCAGTTCAAAAAAAAGTTCTGTAATCACGATGCACTGGTTGCTCATCTGTTTCGCGATGTAAATTCAATAGCGGTGTTGTGGTGCCATTAAATAAGTATTGCGAGATGGGTATTCTGACAGTGAAGCCTTAGTGTAGCTTCGGAGAAACAAGCAATGACATGAGTCTTGGGCAGGGCTATCAGTTTATCTAACCAATAGTAGATGGGGGAGGGTTTGGGAAGCCTGTTTGAACCAAATGTTATTTTGTTGTGTGCTACTAGTGAGGCATAAATTAACTTTTAAACAACAAAAATGTCCTTGACAGAAAGTCACCTCTGAATAAGAATGAAATGCCTATTCGCCCATGCAATGAACAATATTAATCATCTAATTTACATTATGTGTCATAAGTGGCCATTATCAAGAGCATATAGTTGAGATAGAGTGTAAGCTTTATAAATGCAGTCATTATTCTGTGCTTTACAACTTTATTCATTTACAAACCAACACTAATATTTCAGTCAAACTCGATTAACCAGGTTTCACTTACCGATAACTCTGAGTTCAGCATTGGAGTACACTTCTCCATACTTGTTCCCAGCCACGCACTGGTACATTCCAATATCGGAGAGCTCCAGGCGAGTGATGGACAAGGCGCCATTAATGACCTGCAACCTCTCCTGTGGAAAACAGGATATCTCCGTTAAGAGTCTTTTACTGAGATTGCTAATCTGCATAAAAGCACAACGTGTCTGGGAAGGTAAATTACGTCTGGAGGTTGATGGAAACCATCATAAATCTGAGTGTTCATTACTAATGGGAGACACTGCGTAGGGAGGCTGCTCAAAAACGATGGTAATAAATCTGTATTTTTATGAGATGGAAATAAAGCCCAGGCTTGTTTACTTCTTAACCAGAGCTCTGTGGACACATCGTTGGGAGGCTGGATGATGTTTGCCATTATAAACAAGCTGGGCTAATATTTTAATGCTGACAGCTTTATACCATTTTGAGTATGTGATGGAATGAAGTTTGCTTATCTTCTGATGTTAACTAAACTTGTTTGATGAATACAGAGTATAAAAAAAAAAAAAAATGGGTCAACCAGGTTTCAATACTCCCAAGACATCTTAAAACATCAGGACACTGCAATCAAAGGTGTGTGTGTGTGCAATTGGTGAATGTGATTTCACCATGCACAACATGTTCCTGGATCAACATCTTTGTTGATTCTGGAACAACATTCCAATCAACCAGTCGGATTTGAGGGACAAGTCTACAGTTTCTGCTAAGTTTTGGCTTAAAACCAGGGTTAGGTGCTTCTACATCAGTGCTATTCACCTATCATTTACCTCTGATTTTAGGGTTAACTTACGGGCAGGGTTAGGTTTAGGGCGGGGTAGGGATAGGACAAACTTTTCGGATAGGAAAGTGGTTCCAGGACCAACAAAATATGTTGATCCAGGAACATGTCTAACTTGGTAAAATCACAGTGACCGTGTGTGTGTGTCTCTCTGTGTGTGTATATATATATATATATATATATATATATATATATATATATATATATATATACTGTATATATATACCTGCACCTCTGGAAGAATTTTTTTTTTAAATAACCCCTTAAACCATGACTTCTGGCAAGTTTTGTGGATAGAAATGGACATTTTGAGAGATACAAATATTACATACCATCCACAGATTCAAGGCATGATTATTGCAGCACGTACCTTGAACTGGTCACAAACAGAAACCTTCATTTTAATTTTAGACAGGATTATTCATGTTTTTCTTTTGTGTTAATTTTCAGCTATTAGGTAGAAATTGATAGGGGTAAAATGAAATGGCACAACCCAGAAAAAGATTATTTACAATTTATTGAAAATGTTATCTTAATGGCAAAGGCCACACACAATCTCTGAGCACTTAATTTTTCTGGGCTTTTCATAGAAGATCTCTAAGGTTCTTTGGTAATTGAATGCTATTGTATCCAGGGCCGGATCTAGACATTTGGAGGCCCTAGGCAAAATTCATGTTGGAGGCCCCCCCACCCCCAATAAAACACACTTGAAACAAATATGATTCCTAACCTTTTTATTTATACAACATTTAATTTTAAATTTAGTATATTTTTACTTACACAGTACATAAGTTTGGACAAAGTACTATTTGTAATGTTTTTGAAAGAAGTCTCTTATGCTCATCAAGCCTGGATTTATTTGTTCAAAAATACAGAAAAATATTATAGTGAAATATTATTACAATTTAAAATAATGGTTTTCTATTTTACTAGGCTATACTTTAAAATATATTTCTGTGATGCAAAGCTGATAGTGTCACGTGATCCTTCAGAAAACTTTATATATTCTGATTTATTATCAAATGTTAGAAATGGTGCTTAATATTTATTTTATAACATGTGATACTTTTTTTCATGATTCTTTGATTATTAAAAAGTTGTTTTAAAAAAGTCTTCAATATCACTTTTATAAATTTAACACATCCTTGCTGAATATTCCTGTTTTTTTCTGTATTTTTGATCAAATAAATGCAGGCTTGTAGCATAATAATAAACTTCTTTCAAAAACATTAAAAATAGTAATGGGTCCAGACTTGTTACTGGTAGCCTATCAAACTTTATCTAAGCTAATCTCTTTTTTGTTTAATGAAGATGTTATTGTTCTTGTTGTTATTTTGCTGTTTTATTCAGTTTATTCACAGTTCCAGAATACCACTTCAGTAGATGAACATGAACGTGCTTTTATAATTTTTCTGCGTTATGGGCAGGATTTTTCCCTCCCATTTAATCAATATTGACTGCAGATATTGTCATATTATTAATATCAGTAATATGTTATTATGTATTGCATTGCTACCTTAAATATGCTATACACAAATCAAGTGGAAGAGAAAGACACGATCGCTACTGAGCAGGAAAAAAAATCTAAACTAATATTCGTATAGGCTATGATGTCAGGGTATTATCTAATCATCAGCATCAGAATATAGAAGATAGACCCATAGATATGAGATCCTTTATTTGAAACATTTAAAAATGTTGCAGTGTATTGGTTTTTTAACTTTGAATACAAACGTCTTGTCTTTTACTTTTGTAGCTTTTTTACTAGTCAGCTCTGGACGCGATGTTATTCATTGATTGTACGCGCAAATTCAAAGCGTCGCGTCTGGGCACGTTAATGACGCTCGCGCGCTCTTTTAAACTCACAAAGCGGTGAATGATTTTTCCAGAAATGACGCTGATCTACAGTAGCCCACAAGTTTATATTTAAAATACATTGCAATCACACCAAAATCGATGACCTGCATTACGAGCTGTGCTTCTTTGCGTGCCTATTTCTGCTTTTGCTTCGCACTCGCAGCACCTGATGGATGCGTTCGTTGACCGCCTCTGATCGCCTCTGACGTCCCCTCGGACTAAACTGGCTGGCGCCTCTATACAGTCATGGGCTGGCGTTAATGTGACGTAATGTAACAGTCTATGGTTAAGATAAACATCGTCACTATTTTTAGTTGATTAATAGGCTACATTTTGAAATAAATTGTAGATAGGACATTTAATTTTTTTTTTTTTTTTTTTTTTTTTGTCCCTCTGTCTGGGCCCCATCCCGCCAATCGGGCCCTAGGCACGTGCCTAGTTTGCCTTTGCGTTAATCCGGCTCTGATTGTATCATTAATGCTGACACGCCAGATGCTGTCCTTGTTGCCTATTCCTCAGGTCTGTCTTCACCTAGAAATAAAGGTACAATTTTTTCACTGAAAATGTGTTGTTTTTTTTTTTTTCGGTATTCGGTACCAATACCAGTGAAAATCCACGGTTCTTCTCAGTATCAATTTCGCAGTTTGTACCGCTTTCTACTTTCCACAAACGCTTGCTCTCCCGTGGAGTCTGTCGTTGCTATGCAACTATGAACCTGGAAAAATGAGCGCACCGCGTCGCTTCTATTATGAGCGCGCTTGCCGTGCGCCTACATTTGAAATAACGAATTCGCACGCGCAAAAAACGCGCTATGTGAACGGCCCCTTATGGCAACGTGACATTAGCCTAATCGAAAATATTTCCATATGTGGCTCTTTCCTCCTTTCTTGTCAACAAGTGGATTCAGAGCCACCACATTAGCAGCACCTCCGGTCGCCATGTCTCAGTGTTTTTAGGTGTGTAAGTGAGTGAATGTCGTGATATCACTGATCATGTGAAGATTTTGCAGCGGCGCTGCATTGTAGGGGAAACACTGTATAATGCTTGGAAAGCATTTAGTTTCCACCTCATGTTTCCTCCAACAGGCATGAACAACAATTTAAAGGCTCATAAAAAGACAGGTTCATATTAAAAAATTAACATGAGAAGTGGCAGGAACTCGCTGCTGGGGTTTAGAGAGTATTCTGTCCTTTAATATTTCTCATTTTGCCCTTTAACTATATTCTTCATAGTTCATACACAAGGAATACTTCACCCAAAAATAAATAAAACTGTCATCACAGCCATGTTGACATTCAGACCAACATGATCGTGCTGATTGCGAGTGTGACATTGCTTTTATATATCAGTTTAATAATTCAATAAAAGAGAAGTTAATATTTAGTAAAATAACTCCAAGCGAAGCCGAAGAGAAATCCACTGCAACACACACATCTCCAAGCAACACAGTTGTATCATTCCTAAATGAATCTGTTTTTGAATGATTCGGTTGAGTAAAAGATTCAACGACTTATTCATAAAGACAATCATCCTGAATGAATCGGTTGGGGAAAAGATCCACTCATTCATAAGGGCATTCAAGTGTTTCGTTACGGAATGATTCAGTGTTTCTGAACAAATCGACTGAGTGAAAGATTCCAAACTCACTTATAAAGGAAGTGTTCTTTTTCATTCCTGAATGAATCAGTTTTTTTGAACGAATCGGTTGAATTAATGATTTAATGTCTTGTATGAATAAATGTTATTTATGTGGGGAAATAAGCCGATTATTTTTTAATTTTGAAGTCAGAAGTTAAACTTAATAGCTAAACATTTTTTGTTAAAATGTGTTCAAATTTGTAAATATTATACTGTTTTAACTTTTTTCTATATATATTCTATTTATCATTATGTATCCACCAGGATGTATTTGTAAACCTTCCAAACCGATCTTAAAAAAATGTCTCGCTCTTGATGTAACCTGCTGAAAGAGTCACTAAAAAATTCCCACCACATGTACAGCTAATTCGGAATAGCGCTCTTACTATTTCTACCATTTATGGTTGGAGATGCATGCAGATTTAATAATGACAGAACTTTCATTTTCGAGTGAACATCGAGTTAAATTTTCATTTTCCTTTCATTAAAAAAAGTTACATGTGTACCAAGTGCAAAATAGATTTATTCAAGGAAATGGGGGTGAAATAGTAAAATTCCATTAAAAATACACACCTGTGCCAGGATTTATGCAGTAAGTATTAACACGGGCAAAATTATATAAAAAAAAAAAAAACTGAAAAAGACAAAAATGTCCATAAGTTTGCACAAGGGTTACTGTTAATAAAGTGCTAACTGTAGTCACTCACTACTACAGATAATCTGCATTTGAATGAGATGTGTGCCGGTGTAGTCTGAAATGGAGAGAAAGACAAATAAGACTTCACAGTAAATCACCTGGTGGCATATAGCAGTTCGAAGTGAGGCGATGCTTGACTTTACTACTGCACTAATTAACCGTGACATTCCTCTTAAATCAGCAGTTTTGCACGTGGCGGGACCTAAGGGAGGAAACCATCTGCACGTCTGCGCTGAAATGCAGTGAATGGCAATGTCACTGCTCAAAATCTGTAGGGTCAGGGTATAAATTGAAATGCATGACTACAGTTGCGGCAAATTTTCATCCTGATATGAAGTGCGTGTGCATGGCTGCATGGACTTTTTCATTTCCTAAGTCTTGATTTAAATCTACGCCTTGATGATAATGTGTCCTTTTGTTAAAAATACCGTGCATGTTAGGCCTCATTACCAGTTCCTAGCTGTTGTAAACACTCCGTTTTATGTTATGTGGTACATTTTAAATGAAACTACTACAAATATAAGCTATGTTCTGTGTAAGCAGTACGAGCTGGTATTAAAAAAAAACGCAATGATATGGGTGAACAAGATCATTGACACGTTTATTACTACATTAGCCAAGAGACGGTATGTGCCGCACATCGTATTCCTCTCTCTTAGCGACTAGAGCGTCACAGTGATTTACAAAGAAGAGGTTTTTAGCTGGTCACCTTTGCAATGCTGCGTTTCAATAAGGCAGAAAGAACATGAAAAGTCCCAATTGATTAAGCACAATGAAAATAACAAATGGTATAAGTCAACAACCCATGCTTTTGCTACATCAGTGACCTTTAGTTATACAATTGATTAAAGCTCTGATGCTGACAGTGACATTTGGAGATTGTAATAATTCTGCACTGATTAATTCATTTAACCAGGATACATTGAAAATCAACATTTCAGAATCAAAATGTAAGCTAGGACCATGATTCAATCAAGAGATTGTTGTGCCCTTGGGACATTAGTCTGTCATAGTACAAACTGGGTGGTATTTATTCAGTGCTCAAAGAGATGTGCTTCCAGAAAAGCACAAGGCATAATTTTTAAAACCATAAATGTAAAACAAAAAGATTTTATTGCATTTAAAATTCAAGTGCACCTTTTGGCAATTGCCTTGGCACACAAACACACCTGTAAAGCATTGATCATTATGCAAATTTGGTTTTCAAATACAAATTCATTTAACAAATGTGGATCCCGACCAGCAAAATCTTCATTAAAAATCCTTTCCTGAGGTCCAATGCATGTAAATGAACTTTGTTTGAGCTTTTTTGACTGCAGTGTATTCTGTTGGAACCGTTCTCTAATAAAGTGCAAAACAATGAAATGGACAGACTGCTAATTATGCAGAGCTGATGGATATTCTAATCTGGTGGCGTGAAAGATGAAAAAGAATGAGTGACAGATGTAAGAAGAAAGACAAGTGACTGGTTCTGAGCACATAAACAGCCCTATACAGAGTCTCTAAATGGATCAATATCTTTTGTTTTGTTTGTTCCCACATCGCATAGCGAAGCTGATTTACATGAAGTTTACTGATTTGTTTATTCACCACACCATAGTTGTGCCAAAGAGCTACTAGTCTCTAAAAATAACTTCATGTGCTGAGAGTTTGGGATTCTGGGTGAAAGGCTCTCAATGGAGACAGGTTGCGTATTACATAGAGTGCCGAGACATAGGCTATAAATGTTTATCACCTCTTTCACTATAGTTTAAATGGATTTCAGAGAAAGACAAAACAATAAGAGCTTGTCTAGTGCACAATAAAGGTTTATAAGCCTTCTCCTAATGGCCTGCAAGAAAACGGGCTTAAAATCTGCTTGCTGAGTATCTTGTATCTTGCATTACGAATGACTGTACTAAACCAAGCCTTAATGTTGATTAAATGTATTTGACTTTATTTAAGGACTTCTTAAATGTCTTTCATATGCTGCGCTTGTGGTGTTTGTAAACCAGTAATGATGTTTATGTAATGGTGAGTAGTAATGATGATTAGAAGAGCCTTAGTTTGCATGCTCCTCTCTGCACCTTTTTTAAAGTTGACATAAATTCAAAACTGTCCTATTTACTTACTTAATGCACTTTACTGGTTTTGTTGTGCATAATTTATCAGAGAAAGGTTGTCTTTTAATAAAATATCATAACTTTCTCCACCTCAAACTGATCTCACCAAGGCTGTTGAAGTTTCAACCAACAGATACTGGCAGTGTTTCAGGAGAGCAGTAGACCTCCAAAACTAAACTGCAAAGTCCTGAAGTGCACATTTTTCATGATCCAATAAATTCCCAATGGATAAAAATCAAGCCCCTACATTTTGTTTTTCACATTGAACATTCTGAAAAGTCACACGAGGGAAGTAAAATGGGTTGAAAAAGGCATTTCATATCACCTTCAAGCATCTAAAAAATAACTTTGTCAAACTCACAAAAAAGGAAGAGGTACAGTATGAAATGAAAATGTGTTGGTTCAATCTTTAAAATGTGCTGTTAGGTAGTGCTTTCTTCTAGCTATTGCCACCTTGAGTTTATTGCATTTTTGGGGAGCTATTCCCCTCTCATCGTCAGAAAAAGTGGTGGATATTTGGAAGCTTTTTATGTTCTCAATTTTGTCTTTTCCTATATAGATGGTCCGCAGAATGACATATTAGGTACTCCATTGGGGTCACGTTGATTTAGATGGTTATAGAGAAGCCATTAAGGAATACACTTTAAAGCATCGGTCTCACGAGGTTAATGAAGATGGCTGCTATACTGTAATGACTGTTACCAAATCACTGATATAACCTACAAACAAGTTTCTCAACTTTCTTTGTATTGTGCATTGAGTTTGATACACTTGATATGATCTGTAAACTTATATTCTTATTATTTTCAAATAGATTTAAAGGTATAGTTAACAAAAAAATCCAATCCAAACCTGTATCATTTTCTTTCAGGTGTGGAACCAAAAAGAAGATATTTTGAAGAATGTTCCTACTGTTCTTAGCCATACAATGAAAGTCAAAGGGGTCCAAAACAACAGTAAACCCAGCTGACTTTAAAACTGAAATCATTAATGCAATTTCTATTATTAATCATTGTCAGTGTCTGTTTAAAAAAAAAGTCTGGTGACCGTCCTCAAACCTCAGAGGTAAACTGACCTCAGTGGGCTCCAGGTTCTCTCCATTCTTCATCCACCTGTAAGAGGGTTTGGGTTTCCCTGTGGCCTTGCATTCCCACACCAGAGAGTCATCTATAGCCTTCTGCACATCCTGGGGCTTCTCAATTAGCTGGGGGGAGGCTGAAACAACCAACAGCAGAGGTAATGACTACACAGAATAACTTTAACCTTGATTATTACCTGTTACATGTCCTTCAAAGCCATGATCTTTGGAAATAATGCCACACAAGAAAACAACAGCAGTGACAATAGAAGCAGTCGAGCCCAAATGATTCACACTTCCACTTAGAATGGTATAGGAAGGAAATCCCATCTAATATATTAGTATTGTCTAAAAGCTAATACCATAAACTACCTTAACCTATACCGTTAGGGTAAATTATGGCTTAATTATAAATAAGCTGTATTGATCTTTATCTTTTAAACGCATGTAACTCAAACCAAGTAAATAATTGACAAAGAGCACATTTAGGGATTCATTTATGGGCATTTTCCCTAAAAGGAAACTAAAAGACAGATAAGAATGGGTAGAACACTTACAAACAAACAATAAACAATGTGAACACAAGATTGCTGAGCTAAGAATAAAGTTTATCCGATGACCGACTTCCATTACATTCAGAAAATAGGAAGTAGTGATGTCTGATTCATGATTCATTCTTGGAATCAAATCTATTCAATCAATCATTTATTCACAAAATCAGTCTAAATGATTCAGTCATGATATGATTCTTGAGTTTAAAACGTACTGACTCAGTGATCTGCAGCTGTTAACAAGTCACTCGACAGGATGATTATCGGTGAACGGCTTACATTTCCGTCACTCTATTTTTTAACTTTTTTATGCAAGGTTTTCCATTGATTAAATCTTCAACTTTAACATTTGGTCCCCCCAATCATGAACATTCTGGATACAATGTTGCTTTTATGGGGATTTTGCATTGTAAGCTTGAAAAGCCCCAGTCTATTGGGTACTAACTGCATTAAAAAGACCCAAGCAATTCTTTGAAACCCTTCTGTTTTTGATTTTTTTTTTGAGTAAACTGTACATTTAATTATCTTCCTGTTGCAGCAAACCAGTCACATTTCAGTGGCGAACTGTCAACCATTTTCTACTGAAGACCGAAGTGCTGCTCGGATCCCTTAGTCACTGCCACTCAGTCTATCTCACACTCACTGGGAGAGTATTGACTTTTAAACCCCACTGTTTAAATGAGAGTAAGCAGTCAGGGCCTGACTTAGCCTTGCCCACAGACAGGGCACACAATCACTCTCAACATTTCACGCCCACAAGTCAAACTAGAGAGGAATGAGAGGTAGAGAGGTCAAAATGAGCTCTCAGCATCCTTAATACCAACTCAATGCTTATTCAGTGGCATACTGCGATTATGATAGATGGTGTTGGTGTCCCTCCCTAGACACCATAATGTACTCTATGGAAGAACATACCTTGAGCTTTTCTTTGTATAGAGAAACTCTTTATGTGAGAATCATTTGGTGAAATCTCCGACCTTACCAACCGAATGCCACATTTTACAATTACTTGTGTCTCTTTAAAGTGTTCATATCATGAAAAATCTATTTATTTCTAAAAAACATTGGCTTCTATAATATTTTTGGTGAAAAATGCTCAAATTTATGACACAACCCCTTAATAGTTAATGAATCATACTTAAAACATGCCTCTTTATATGTGTTCCTGTTAGAGGTACGCAATCCTCAGAGCCAAGCCAAGAAAAGGACTAATGAAGGCAACCAAAACATTTGTGGGCAATTGCTAATCAAGCCAACGTAAGCAGAAAGAATGAAAGGCTTTGAGTGTCTCCTCCTGCTTTGCTACTGCTGCCGGTGGAAGTGATAAACATGAGATACACTTATTGATCGCCTCATTCCCCCGCTCTGCTGACGAATGTCTCGTAGGCCTAATTCCATGGGACTTCAAAATAAGATTACAGATTTTTATCACCTGGCTGGCAAACAGAGAAACAGTGGGGAAGAGAATGAGATACAGAGACAGAAATAGAGGGGAAGGGAGAGAGAGATCCGAGTGGAAGTCAAGAGGTCTGTTCTTAGGCTAATCCTGCCACAGAAGAATCCCAGAGCCGCGTACGGGATAAGTGTCAACCTGCCACTGTTTAGTTACATGCCTGCTGTGGCTTAGAGATGTAAATAAATACAAATAATTGTGAATAGCTTAACGCAACTTAAGTGGCCATCTTAACTAATATTTGATGTATAGGTAACAGACATACAAATACAAGTCTAATAAACTTTAATTTGACTTGAATTGACACTCTAATCACACTGAAAGCCTTTTACAAAGTTTTTAATTTTATCGAAATATACTTTAATGTTATGTCATATTTATAATTTTTTGTAAAATTATTCTTCATCTAATTTCAGCTGTGGTATAATATTTATAAAATATACTATTATATTAATATTCTAGTTATATATAATAATATTTTAGTTAACAAAAAACTGCAAAATGAAATCAAATATTTAATACACTATAATACTTTAATATAATACATAGATTATTTTAAGTTTCTGAAAGATGTCTCATTTATTTGATCAAAAGAAAAATACAGTAAAAACAGTGACATTGTGAAATATAATGTTTTCTATTTTAATATATTTTAAAATGTCATTTATTTCTGTGAGGGCAAAGTGTAACTTCTGAATGGTAGTGTATGTTAATTTAATAACAAAAATGTCAAAACTTGTTCCACACTAAATTAAACCAATTTACTTATCGCATTGAAGTCATTTTAAAATAAAATTTTGACTATGCAATTTCATTGACAATATTTAAAACCCCTTCATTAACAAACATTTTCATCAATAATTTGGTTGATGAGATAAATGCTGGTTTAGTGTGAGATATTTCTATAAAAGAATCTGCATTTTATTTAATACCCATAAGTAATCCAGTTTAACCAGACGCTAAAGGTCTGTCTCCTTCTACTTATACCGTGGCTGACTTATAGACAGAAGAAGAGGTGAGACGGTGGTGGAAACGACTGAGGAATAGGGGAAGCGAAGCGAAAATCGAGGCGAATTATCATAAATATCAAGTCTCTTCAAAACAGAATGGTGCACGAGAGCTGAGAAGCGAGAGCATTAGTGAAACACAACCACACCTAAGACGAATCGCCTCCCTGGCTGGATTATATTAGCTTTTACAATATGCAGAAGCTATTTATCTAATTAATACATTTATAAATCACCGCTACGTTGCGCATCTGGGAAGCCCATTAGGAGAACTTCCCTTTTCTAGGAACCTGTCCCCCCATATTCCACATTGTTTGGAACATAAACAATGAGACAACAGGGATAATAAAACATTCAGCGAGCTCTGTGCAGACTATTCCTGTAAATGGGCCACTGGGCATGCGGGTACAGCATTAGAGCCAGTGCAAGATCCCATAAGGGGAGGATGAATCCCACTGCTCTCTAGCCTACAGGTACTTACTTAATAGGTAGCTGTCTTGTATGAACAATGCCACAGAGCCAACACGGCGGTGAAGGGAAAAGGTTATGAACCCATCATTTTAAAGTCCATATTTAATATGCTTCACTTCATAAGCCTCTGAGTCAAAATACACTACCTAGGAACCTATGCCTACCCACTGGGGTCTCATTTTACAATTCATGCCAATTTGCACTGGCAAACAAATGTAGGTCAAAGGTGTGCATGCAATTAATAGAATGTAAATGTAATTTCCAAGTTTGGAAGACTGAAATTCTTAACTGATAAATAGTTGTGACTCAAGTAAATCAAGTACAATTAATAACAGTAAAATAACACTGCATATAAAATAAAGATGAATCCTTATTAAAGTTACAAAAGGCATTTAGTCAAGTGCAGTGAGTGATTTATTTCTCTTTTATTGTTTGAGTAACATTAAAAAGAGAGCAGTAGCAATATTAGGCAGCTGTCACTTTAAGACATGATGCACTGATCCAATACTGTACATATGCGTTGTCTTTCTTGACTGTTCACAATCATTTAATACATAAGCTACTATGTTTGCTAGGATACTCGCCAAGACAGGCATGTTGAATTTGTCCGTTCAAGCAAAAGAAGACGTGAAAGCGAACACAATTTATTTTTCACACGCTTTTTGAGAGGCGGCTTTTCGTGCGCGAGTTCTCATAAGCATCTTGTTGTGCTTGAATGTTTAAATTGGCAAGGCTTAAAAACTTATTTTATCATGCACCAGGTGAAAATGATAAATCCTATTGCTTTGAAAATAATAGCCTTTCTCTTAATAAGCCACACAATTTCAAGTATCATTCATGCCCATAATGCAAACAAGCAAGCACTTCTAACTAAGCCTTTAATTCAGACAATCTTCAGTTGGGTCGAGAGACTCCAAAATGTATTAAAATCAACAACTACTTCTTGATGGAAAAAATAAATAAAAAATTAAGATGTCCTCCTGGATGCAGATGCTGCTCTGCTGAGTGTTTTCCTGGTATATGTGCCTCATCTAAGTATAGTAAATTTAACAGCTTTGATCTGGAGTCAAATTGGATCCCAATCACATTGCCATCTGGTAGAAAGGAACACACACACACACACGTACACACAAACAGAAGGTCAGACACAAGGTCACCCTCTCATCTTTTTAATCTGGATAAAAATATTAGAGACATCACGACCGGGAGGCTTTAATCATTTTGATGCACTGTTAAAGCACAACATCCGGCCTTAAGTTGATTTTCTGCTGGTCAGGGCTGAAGACTGGAAAGGCAGTCCTGCATCATGTCCTTCACTTCAATAAACGTGACGTGTGGCTTCAGCTGTTCAAATATTCATGCATCTCAAGACAACTTACCAAAGAAAGACAGCTTTCCCTGCACAGAGTTTCTTCCTTTTGTGTTCTCTGCCACACACTCGTACGTGCCCGCGTCCTCTTGCTGGAAGTAAGGGATCTCCATCACGCCGCTGGTTTTCCTTACATCCACTTTACGAGCGAAAGGGACTCCGTCCACCCGATGCCAGCTTATGGACGGTACCGGACTGTGTGAGGTTGGGGGAGACAGTAAAAAGAAATTCAATGACTGATCACATCCTCTTTCTATTGAGGACATCCTTATGATACTTACTTCCCCAATGCAAAACACTCCAGACGCACGGTTGAACCTTTGGCCACTTGAACGACCTCTGGAAACTGTACTTCAATCTTTGGCTCATATTCTCCCATAACACCTACAAAAAGAACCACTCAATTATTTCCAACAAAAGAATCAATTACTCCATCTGCAATTGCAAATTAAAAATCAGCCAATCTTTTTTTTCCCCCTTCATTATTATTGCATGATTTATTTAGTCCCTTCTGAAAGACTTTTGGGATAGCAGGGAGCCCTGATATCTCCTTCTGTGTTTTTGTGAGGTGTGCTATCGGACTAGCGACTAAGCTGTCTGAGGGGAACTCAAAAAGATGCTTATCTGTAATGTCTAACGCTGGCCGTTTATGTCAGCGCTGCCAAATAGGAAGGGTTGAAGAGAGGCAATCATCTTCTTCTGTAGCATCCCAGGTAGAGAGACATGTACAATGGGGTTTGAAATTGTGCCTGGAGATCACACTGTGACAGTAGCCATTGAGCGGCTCATGTTGGTCATACACTACTGATACAAACATCAGGTTTTTAGACAACATGTTTTACACCACAATTCAGACAAAGCATGGGTGTCTGCCAGTGGGACCTAAAAAAAAGAAAAAATGCAAACACACACACATTGGGTTTCCATGTTTTATGGGGACATTCCATAGACATTTTGTCCCCATATTGTAAGGTTTACCTGAACCATACACACACAAACACACACCAAACTTTTGAATGATATAGTATGTGTATACATATACAGTATATGTTATATTTATATGTTACTGCTTTTGCATTCAAATGTGCTTTAAAGCTTTGGTAAAAATGGCATAAATGTGATTGTGGGCACCTTTGACTACTTAAACAAAACATGTCCTGGAAAGCAAAAAAACAAAACTGGATATACATTAAAATTCCTAATGCAACACATTTGTCAGGAGTCAATTCACTTTTAACTATTATAAAAGCAAAAATAAATGTATTTATTAAAATTCTTAAATACGGGTTTGGCACCAACTAAAGCTACTTTCAGATAATTGTGTAAAAAATAATTTAAAGCGTAGGTAGAAGACAAGACACAAATAATGATATATATATATATATATATATATATATATATATATATATAGCTAGAATTGTTGTTTAATTAAAAAAAATGTTTTACCCCCTTTAAAATTGACCTAGAGGACATAAACATTATTTGATAAATAATAATTTGTTTGTCTGTTATGACATTTGACAATTTCTTTTTTATCACCCTTGTTCATGAGTGTGATCAAATTGTAAATCCACAAAGAAGCAACAATTAGATCTGCCAAAGACAAATGACCTTTCAGTTTGAGGGCCTTTGATAATGCCAGCCTAGAGGCACCAAAACATGCTGCCACAGCATCTTAAAGTTTACAGCTTATTAACCTTTGTATAAAATTTGAATTCAACTCTTTTTATCTCTTGTAGCTACATAATTTTGACGCATATAGGATCGATTGTATATATCGAGACATCGGCAAGCATCCTCACCGTCAGTGCGCAGTATCAGAGGAGTGGGTGGGCCTTGGACGCGCGTCTTGGTGACAGTATTGGTCACAACACAGGTGTAGTTGCCCACATCAGATGGCTCAACTTTGGCGATGTATAGATTCCCTGTCTCCTGGGACACGAATCGACGAGAATCCTGCTTCACGAATGACGGGTACTCGTTAAAAATCCAGGAGAACGTTAAAGCTGTGAGAGAAAAAAAAAAAGGAGAGATGGAGAAAAGACCCGTCAACATCACACATGAGAAGAAAGAGGTCATTCTACTGCCCGGAAACTACATTTGCATAAACATAACTAGAGTACACGGTGACATTTCCTCTCTCAGCAGAGCCTAAATGGCATATGTGGGCTCTGCTCATGAATCTTGCGCCTCCCCAGAGTTACTAAATTAGCATTGGGGCTACATGCTAGGGTGAAAATTAATCAGCCTGAGGAGGGTTGTGTGGCTTAGGGGGTGAAAATTAATGACAGAAAGGATAACCAGTGCCCTGTGATTAGTTGGCCTCTATTCAAGTGGGAAAGTGGTCGTATGTAACCAATGTTCAAAAATCCAGAGAGCTATTCGTTTAGACATTGGTCAGTTAATGGATAATCAGGCAACATGTAATGAGCTATCCACACAGCATTTCATAAAAGCAAAGAGTTTTTAAAGAAAACAATACAAATCTTAAAGTAAAACCGTGGAAAACACTATGGCAAGCCGTTTTAACATTTAATCATTTAAACCGACTAGTCTCTATTTTCATGCTACTAGTACTTATTTTTTAGATACTAGTATCTATTCCATTAAGTACTAGTACTTATTCATTAGCTACTAGTGCTTATTCTTTAGGTACTAGTGCCTATTCTTTAGATACTAGTGCTTATTCTTTAGGTACTAGTACCTTTTTAAAGATACTAGTACTTATTCATTAGATACTAGTTCTTATTTATTAGATACTAGTACTTATTCATTAGATACTAGTACCTATTAAATAGATACTAGTACTTATTTCAATAGTGACTAGTAACTATTCTTTTGTTACTAGTAACAAATTATTTTTTTTGCCATTGACTTCTATGGGGATCTGTCATTCAGATATCAACTATTCAGTTCTGACTAGTGTGTATTCCAATTGTGACTAGTACATATATATTAGATACTAGTAGTTATTCATTAGGTACTAGTACTTATTTTTTAGATTACCGTACCGGTAATACTTTATAATAACGTTCAGTTGTAAGTCATTTATAAGTGGTTAGTTAATGATGAACTAATCATTTACAAAACATTCATAAATGATTAGCAAGTGATATACTAACATTTTATGTATGTTTTGTAAATTCCATTACAAGTCATTTACAAGTGATTAGTAAATCATTAACTAATCATTTACGAAACATGACTATGCGTTCATAAATGATTAATAAGTGATATGTTCATTATTATGTATTATGTTTTGTAGATTCAGTTATAAGTCATTTACATTTGATGTTATGTTAATGATTAACTAATCATTAGAAAACATGACTATGCGTTTCATAAATGTTTAATACATTTTTTTTTTTTAATGTTTAATGTTTTGCTCACATCAGGTGCATAGCCACCATAGTGGTTAAAGACTCCATGTGTTTCAGAGAAGACAGCTGTCTATACCCTCACCAGTCAGCACTTACACTGCAGTACACACTACAGTGTTCAACACAATGATGTGTAAACGCATGAATAAATCATTTACAACACTTTCTGCATCCCCTAATCTAAAGTGTAAACTATTCATCACTTGTAAATGTGTTACACATCATTCGTAGATACGATTCGTTGATCTTATGCCATATTGATTCTTGAAGTGGTAATCTACGAATGATGTGTAACACATTTACAAGTGATGAATAGTTTACACTTTAGATTAGGGGATGCAGAAAGTGTTGTAAATGATTTATTCATGCGTTTACACATCACTGTGTTGAACACTGTTACTTACCTGTTACAAATTATTTGTACGTGTATACAAGGCATTTACAACACTTTCTGCACCCTCTAATTGCTACATACAAAAAAAAAATAACAATTAAACATTTATGATCCGTATATTCATGTTTTGTAAATGATTAGTTAATCATTAAAGGGGCATTCCACCCATTTGAACATTGTTTTTTATTTAAAGTGGGTCATATATGTAGCCGAAATGTAAAATAAATTTTGAATTTGGTGCCTTCGTGACCGAGGAGAGACAAATAATAACTTCAGGATGCATTTGTGAAAGACAACAACTCCCACAATGCACCACATTGCACAGCTCCGCAAGCCACTCCCACTAAACCAGAAAGCGCATATCTGCCTATAAGAGAAATCACTCTTCCGTCTACAAGGCTAGCTACCACCAGAGCTTGAAATTCATTTCACACAAAATGTCTAGTTAGTTGGCGAACTCATTAGTGCATTACTCCTCGTTTGTATTTCTTTTCGAAAAGGTGAATTATTGCATGGTAACGTTACCTGGATGTTCAGTCAGAACATATGCGGTGCGAAACTAGGATAGTTCTCAACACAAACATCCGTGTCCTCGTCTGATTCAGAGATTTCGTCCAGGAGAAATTGTCATCGTTGAAATTCTTTGCCGCAGACGGTCTCTATCTCTGTGTTCGTAGTTGCATAGTGAGATCACCGGCGCCACCAGTCCACCCTAACTCGAGTCAGTCCGGGCTCCTCGTCCGCGGCAGACAGGTCTTCTGCCTCGGCTGCTCTTCGCTATAATGCGGCTTGTAAAGGTAGCCACAAACACCTGATTCAAGCATCAGACTTCCGAAATCCTCTTCTTCTATATCATATTGAGCACTCTCCTCCGCTATTGTCATAACTTTACATCTGTCTCCACAGCGCCTGTTAGCTTAGCTTCAAACAAGATGGAGGATATTGCTTTCAGTTTCAGAGAGTAAAGTTCCACCCACTGATCTGTAATAGGTATGTAGCGTGAGCGGGTCCCGCCCCCTGGGAAAGATGAGGAACGAGTGTCTGTAGTCTCAACAGAAATCCCCCCTCTTACACTTCCTCCTACAATGACGCAAAATGACGATTTTTGCGTCATTGTAGGAGGAAGTGTAAAAGGTAAATAACGGATTTCTCCCGTCTCAGGGGAAAATGAGAGAGTGTTGCACGACCATTCAATAGTATGACTGGGTTTCTAACAATGCAAAACTTAATGCAAATGGGTGGAGTGTCCCTTTAATGTAAATGACTTATAACTGAATATACAAAACATACATACAATAATGAACATATCACTTATTAATCATTTATGAACACATAGTCATGATTCGTAAATAATTAGTTAATGATTTGCTAATCACTTGTAAATGACTTGTAACAGAATTTACAAAACATACATAAAATGTTAGTATATCACTTGCTAATCATTTATGAATGTTTTGTAAATGATTAGTTCATCAACTAACCACTTATAAATGACTTACAACTGAACGTTATTATAAAGTGTTACCGAATAAGTACTAGTATCTAATGAATAAGTACTAGTAGCTAATGAATAGTACTAGCTAATGAATAAGTACTAGTATCTATTGAATAAGTACTAGTATCTAATGAATAAGTACTAGTACCAATTTAATAGGCACTACTAATGAATAAGTAGTAGTATCTAATAAAAAGGAACTAGTATCTAATGAATAAGTACTAGTATCTTTAAAAAGGTACTAGTACCAAAAGAATAAGCACTAGTATCTAACAAATAGGCACTAGTACCTAAAGAATAAGCACTAGTAGCTAATGAATAAGTACTAGTACTTAATGGAAAAGATACTAGTATCTAAAAAATAAGTACTAGTACCGTAAAACTTCAAATAATAGCCCAGGCTTTTATTTTCCCAAATCGCCGAACTGCACCGGCTTGTATTTGAGACAGGCGTCTATAAGAGACAGGCCTTTAATTTAGTGTTGATGTTGTTCATTGAGTGTAGCACATCCATAGAATTTAGGCTGACAGACAGAAAGCATGACAGTAAGAGTTTACCACATTATATTACGTTTTATTTATAATTCGAATGTGTTTAACAAATCAGTTAATGTAAGAATTACATTATATTGCGTCGTGTCACGTCTAGGACAACTCGAGGTAACGATATCACACACCGGTCGCGCACTTGCTCAGTTTATGGCCAGCAATATTTTTATGTTTAAGGACATTATGGAGTTAATATAATGTCTGTACTGTACTATGTTATGATTGTACTGTACAATTAAATACAATCGTTGCTAAGTCTGCAGTCTGAACACTTTACCTCAGAGCGTCCGTTAACTGAATGAATAGATAATATCTTAATACCTCGAGTTGTCATTGACGCAGCGTGGCGCTTCTCGTCTTGTGCGAGATTATTGGCAGCATAAAACAAACATTCATTACTATCATCTTCACCGCGATACACCTCAACTACAAGTTCATTGGCGAATTCCTCCTCGTCGCTCCCGTCCACTTCTCCCTCTCCGCCTTGCTTGCACTAACAGCTCCCGCCCAGATGCGCACGGCTCTCTTGCGTGCGCAATCTGCACCATAGAACTGGTTTAAAATGATGATCTGACAGGTTTTAGAAGATTAAATACAAACTGAAACAAAAAAAAAACGACCAGGCCTCTATTTGAGACCGGCGTTTATTTACCCAAACCTGTCGTCACACCGGGCGTTTAAAAGAGACAGGCGTCTATTTGGGACTCGGCTATTATTTGAAGTTTTACGGTAGCATGAAAATAGATACTAGTAGGTTTTAAGGATTAAATGTTAAAAAGGCTTGCCATAAAAACACAACAGATGGATAGAAATCTTAATTGGGAGAATCTCACAAAAACTGTGAAGAAAACTCCTTGCTCCCCCACAACAATATGAAGCCTATTTTCAAGAATTTTTATTTTCACGACAATTCCCATCTTCAATTGTTGGCCCACTATAATGTGAAAACATAATTCTCATTACAGTAATGACAAAAAATAGTCAATTGTAAAGTACACAAACTGTTTAAGCATAACACATAGTGTTTCAGTATACGTAAATCATTTAGTATTTATTCTAGGCCTACTGTATTAAATTTACGGTAATTAAACAATTAGAAAGTGTGCTTAATTGTCATGAAAGTAATGTTAGAAACCCAAAACAAAGTATATATTTTTTCATATTTCAAGTTATGCAATTTTCACCACATCACTTCACACTATAACAGACAAATAACAGCCAAATATATAAAATAGGGCTGGGAATCGATAAAAAAAAAAAAAAAACTAATTAATTGCACAATTTGCTGTAATTAATTGCAATTAATTGCATTTCCCCCAAGCTTGTAATCATCAATATTTACACTTAGAATCACCTAATTAAATTAAACAACACAGGGAAAAAAAGGAACAGAAAATAGCCCTATATTAAAATAATATTAAACATCAATATCAATATATTATTATTTTTCAATAATCAATCAACATAATCAATTTAACTGATTTTTTTATTTATTTTTTTACTAATTATCAAAATAAAATATAGTCCGAGAATGAAACCTGATCGCCGAACACGGAGGGGCGGGACGGCATATTTTCGGCCTTTTCAATCGCAGCCGCAACAGGAAATCATTAAAACGAGGCAAAAAAAAAAAGTGCTGCGTCAATTACGCGTTAAACATCTCAAATTAATCGCAAAGATTAACGCGTTAATTCCCCCAGCCCTAATATAAAACAATCTCAACTCTGAGAGGAGTGCTGCTGACCGAGCTTTGAAGATGTAGCGTTCGTGTCGGCCGCTCCTCTCCACAAAATATCGGCATACACTTAATGTCACATCTGTCAGTGTTCATTCCTCTACCATCACAGAAAAACAGTTTCAAACCTGATCTCTGGGAGTAACAATTGTTTTGCCTTTTGCTGATTCAATTACGCACAATCCCTGTCATTCTCCAAGTTACGCCGACAAGTCTGAGGCATGAAAAGCGAGAGGTGAAACCGGCATTTCTGTAGTAGCCAGGTGTGATTCTAAATGACAAAAGAAATGTTCTTTTCAGAGGAAGCACTTTGCGATAACAATTCAACTTCTGACTTTTACTTTGAATTCTTTGAAATTGCTAGTACATGTTTATAATTGGAGAAAGGCTCTAACCTAAAATGAATACTTTTATAGTGCATTTAGTGCAACTTTGCATAAGTCAAAATTTAAATTGCTGCTCAAAACAGCAATAAAGAAATCAGTTGTCAATCCAACTGCATCTAACAGCATCTGTAGAGGAACAAAGCACTGAAGCATTAATAAACCAATGTGCATTTCCCGTCACCAGTCTCATGTTTTTGCAGAGAATACCTATCTTATTCAACCAAACCACTCATGTTGTCATGATGTGAGCATTCCATTTGCACCGTCAATGATAAATCCATTTGCCGAACGTAGTAATGTTCTACTCGGCCAAGGCTCTTTGCTCCCCAGCAGCGCATTTAATCGACAGGCACATAGCATCTCTCCGGCTTAGCCCAATCAAACCCACTCACTCGTTAGCTAATTAAACAAAACAGTCTTGGAGGATTCCTGCCTGAGCCCTGGTCATTTATCACAGTTTGATCTGATCCATAGCTGTGGGCTTCGGCTATCTCGCGCACAGAAGGGGCTTGAGCGGCTTGGTTTTCCCACCTGTGAACCCTGAGCGCTAAGCTAACATTATGCAGGTCAATTCTGCAATATAACTGTAATATAAGGACGTATTTACATAAGCAAGACTTTCATAAATATAGTCTGGTCAAGCTCAGGCACTCAAATTCTTACTTTTAATTAAACTTTTAACTATTAATTAACAGTAAAATTAGCAGGATGGCTAAAAAGATGTAAACAAAGCGCTAAAGTTCGCTGTAGCTAGGTGTTAGCTTACAGAAGGGTTGCACGAGGGTACTAACCAAAGTTAATTTTGATACTTCTTTTTTTAAATCTCTCTTATGCTAGCGTTGTGCTTTGGAAATGTTTGATAAGTCGCTCGCAAGGGATATAATGCCTGCACGCACAGACACCTGGGGCTCACGACGAGCTGAATAGCATAATGTGATTTTGTGCTATCGCACATGGCAAAACAGGATCTGCTTTCTGACTTAAATCCTGCCATCCATGCATTCAATCAATCATTCCTCACAATGCTGAATTTTATATTAATTTCAAAGGTAAAAACTTCAAATGCTAAACCACTACGGCTGCAGGCGTTAACACCGACACCATAGTAAAGAAAGGTCATTTATATACAGTTATAATATAGCAACATGCAACCTCAACACAACCCAAAGAATTTCTATTTTCCCTCTGAAATCAATTAATCATTTCAACTGGTTTGATTTGCTTAGATATCAAGGTCCAAAGAAATGAACTTGTACATAATGCAACAAAATGAGAAAATCTAAGCAGATAAAATATAACATAAAATCACAAAGTTTTCACATTTTCCCCCTGATATGAAACCTTTCCTGATAAAGCATTCAGTTCTCAGCTGGGCACAAAAAAAAAAAAAAAAAAACACATTATAAATGCTACATAGAATCTTCCATACAGTATGTGAAATGTTCAAGGTTCACTCTGAAATTTGATGTGTAAGAAGCCAAGACTCTTCACTTTGAAGGGTCCCTAGAGGGGACTGTCAGATGCTGACAAAACTCAGTTTGCATTATCCGAAGAATGCTGGGGTTGCAGAAAGTCAGCAGAGAAGTCAACATAAAACGAAAAGGGAAAAAATAAGACCATATAAGATTTGTGCAAATTGTACGGACATGTGGAGAGTATTAAGAAAGATGAAGGAAACAAAATTTTGCTTTCTAAGGGCAGGTCTGTACAAAACTGCAGATTTTTCAATGTTGGGTTAACATCTACAGCACAAATACATATTAAAGCTGATGCGTGTTTTTATTTTATTTTATATACGTTAAATGTCATTTGCAGATTTGCTAATGTCAGTTTTAGGTGACATTACCTGATTGGCTGAAAAATGGCAGACAGGGGGCAGGATAGGTGAGAAACTTTATCTAATATTTTTTGGGATTCCTCCATTCAAAATTACTCAATACACGACAACGATTTACTAAAAACGGAAAAGTTATTCCTTTGTGTTTTTCGCATACAGACGACAACTTTTACTATCAAACTATCCCCGTTCACACAGATCTGCGAAAACTATTAAATGCACTGTGTTATGCATGCCAGACCAGGAGATGTCACTTTGGAATGAACACGTAATACGCATGTGCATGGGTCACTGTATTCACAAACGTTTTTGTTGCTACCTTTGACTTAGAAAATAATATCACACCTGTCCTCAATAAGCCACTTGATTTGAGGTATCATTAATTTCTGTAGCACAGAGCAGAATGAAATAAACACACACAAATATTTTCAATTCAGATTTTAGCAAGCATCACGAAAAATAATAGGCAAAAATCACTTTAAGCAGTTCAACATATCCATTGCACAAAAAAACAATTTGTTTTGTACTTTTTCTTGCCATTAACTTGACATGGTGAAGGTGACAGTGTAATCTGGCTCAATGACAAATTATCTAATGTGCTTACACAAGCACTACTGATGTGTGACAGTAACTAGAACTACAATTAGAAAATAGATGTTTTAGACTTTAGGCTAGTTCACACTGAATGGTATAAACAGTCTATCTGACAACAATCCCTCTCTTTCCAATTTGCACCAAGTGTAGAAGCCCAGGGGATAACACTGGTGTAAGAAGTATTTAAAAAAACAAAAACAAAAACCCACTATCAAATTTCATTTTAGCGGTAAGAAACCATTATTACACCGGTGAAGAAACAGAGAGAAAAGACATATCTGCAGACAAAATAAACCATCTATCACCGCAAAACACCAGTCTCAGTTCCAATCAAAGAGACCCATTCATTATTTTTACGCTCTGTCATGCCGCAAGCAGGAAATAAAGCTTTATGAAAAGATGCACATATCTGCCTCTTAATCGCGCATTATCGATGCGAGTACTCTTGATGAATTTTAATAGAATCACAGCTGCCTGATCATTGCCTGTTAATAATACATGTGAGACTTGTTGTGACAACAGTATGCATATTTAATCATTGTGCCCGGGATCACACAAGCTTACTGCTTGGCAAATATTTAAACAAAGTTAATTGATTAATTAATAATTTTGTAAATAAATAAATGATAAAAACAACACTGATCAAAGGATAGAGTTCAGTGTCACATTGTAAATTAAGACAATCACCACATCGTTTGTAAAAATGATGATTACTAGCAGGATTGCATATATATAAATCAAGATAAAGTTTATGTACAGTATATACATATATATATAGTAAATTAACAATCATGTTGCAGAAAATCATTTCGTATATGCACTATATTAGCCTACTCATTATATTTACTTAACCTGTTAGTAATGTCTTGATTATTTAATGTATGCTTGAATAGATTTGTCATGAAAACAAGTTATGTAAATTATTATAATTATTATAAATTAATTGGAGTACAAAATTAACTTCATAATTATACTTAGAAATTAATGCTAATCCAAAACCTGCCTTATGCGTAATTATTTTTTTTTTTATTTTTTTATTTGAGTGTTGATTATTATTTCAAAAAAATAAAAAGCAACTGAATTTAATAATTTGGGCTCTGTTGTTAATTGTAACCTTTAATATTATAGTAAGTAAGGGCTCCCTATATTGTTTACAGCATTAGCTAAGATTTTTTATCCTTAAGAAAATGTTAATTATAATTATTTAAACACAGATACACTTGTTCAAACAAAAAAAAGGTTTCTCCCCCCATTGTACCTAACCGTGACTTCAAAACCGAAAGTATGTACCGAACTGTTTGTGTACTGTTACACCGTTATGACCTAGGCTAATCATTTTTTTTAACTGACCCTCCCATCTCTGTTTATATCCTCCTAAGAGAGAAATGATCCACTAAACCGTCTGACCTTGTGTTTACAGGCACAGTAAGAACCGAGAAGAGTGAACCTGAAAATCAGAGAACACAGCAGCAGTCTGAGAAGCACTTCGCTAAAGGCCTCCAGAATATCAGCATCTTCCTTTCTCTTAACGGGACCAGACAGAGTGCACATGCTCTGTGCTCTCAGCTCGCAGGACTCCGGGGCAGATGCCATAACGCCCATTGTAAGCGCGAGTGCAGAAAAGAAACGATTTCAGCGTTCGCTACACCTGAAAGGGCCATTCTCCATTAAGAAATGGAGGTCAGCTGCATTAGATTCCCACACTAAACATAGTTATTGAGGAATATGCGGCTGGCG
The DNA here is from genome assembly GCF_951802725.1 of Rutilus rutilus. NCBI lineage: Eukaryota > Metazoa > Chordata > Actinopteri > Cypriniformes > Leuciscidae > Rutilus > Rutilus rutilus. The sequence continues at coordinate 33,995,394 of NC_140217.1, read as the reverse complement.
TCTGTCTGAATACAGGGAGGCTTTGGGGGCTGCGGCGGAGGTGGAAGCTGCTCAACTGCTTGTGCGTGACTGATCCGACCTGACTGCGGTCGCACAGAAGGCTCCATTTGGGTCTACGCCGCGCATTTCGGGGCACTCCTGAAGTCACTCGCGCACACAAACATTTACTCATACCCATAATGCCGTGTCCAGCGATGAGGAATATACATCTCAGAAGAAAGCTGACACACTGATCGGATACAAACTCTAGAATTCTCTTGTACTCTGTGCTTTATGGACGTGCAAGGACATGGAACGGGAAAACAAGGAATAGAGGACAAAAGACAAAGGGATGACACCTTGCTGAGTCTTTGTGGTGAATCTAAAATAGCTAGAGGCCAAAAGCTGCTCTATTATTATTATTATCTCTCCATTAACAACACAAATACTTTGTCCTTGGCTTGACTGCTCACTTGGGTCTCACATAAGATGTCCTGCAAAAAAAGAATCACTTTACAAGAAAAAAAAATCAAATTTAACAGCTAACTGATGAGTATTACTAACATAATACATGATTTAAATTGAATTCAAAGATCTACAAACCATCTAATGAAAACATCTGGCACATCTCACATGTCGTCCGAGGGTGAAAATGATATAATCAGAGGGTGTTTTTCACCCCGAAGAAACGTGATGACAAATAAATGGAATAATCCTCTCATTAAACCACCAAAATTAAAATGAGACGTACAAAGTTACAACGTGTCTTCACATTTTGTGACAGGTGGTGTTTACATTGAGAATAACATGAGATTGGCTCATCTTTAACATGAACAAGAAAGTTAAACAGTAACATTGCTGTAGGGAAATAACATTATATTTTTAATTATAAAAAATAATGCCAAAAAAAATAAAAAAATAATTCACAGACCAATGGCAAAAAGTACATTTTGGACCCTGGAGCTCTTTTAACTTGGGCCATTAAGTAACCACCTAGAAATCAAACAAAACATTTGATATACCACAATAAAGGTTCAATAATAGAAGTTAACTGCTTAAGTGTACTGATTTTGTATGGTAACTGCTTTAAGAAATGTCATTTATAGACATAATGAAAGGCAGACGGCACTAAGAGCAGCTCCTAAGTCTCCTAAGCCTTAGCCTAGGAGCCTAGCACATAATCAGTTGTTTTGTTGTTGGGAATGAGTGGCAGTGTATTCCTGTAGGGCTGAATTTATTCCCACAGGATTGGTGTACGGGTGAGGAAGTGTGTGTGAGAGGGCGGGTGTTTGTTAGCAGGAAGCCTTGGAGACATTATAAAGTGTGATTGGTGTCCAATGGAGAGGGAAACACTGTTTACTGACAGCAAGGAGAGACAAGGGTGGCTTGAAGGTGTTGCAATGTTTTGAGCCTTTCTGACATGCCAGTAAAACTTCATGCAAGATTTGATCTGCTGTCATTTATACTAAGATGAGCAAAATAAATTACTTTTCTAAGCAATCACACATACATTTTTCACCTGGGCAACTATTGCAAAACCCAATGAAGTTGGAAACTGAGTAATATCTAGGAACTACAAAGGTTGTCTCTTATGACTTGGGACTGTAAGCAAGAACCTAGCAATCACCCAGAACAACCTAGCAACCACACAGCAATACATGAATGTATGAATGTTATGACAGAAAAATCAAATCAAAAAGTTTTAGAGTCGAATAAAGTTATAGAGGACTTCAAATTTACAATTTCCATAGTTTGAAAAACTGTGATTCACAAAAGTGACACACAAAAATAAGCAGAAAGATCTTTGGGACGTTGTCAAATTGTGCTGGAGAACACAATTATCAGGTCACAAACTTGCAGAGTTCATGCAGCTCGAGTGTTGCTATCATTAAAAAAAGGGGATGTAACATATACTAAGAAATTATTATTTGTATTTTCATTATTATTCGGTTTAAGTAACTAACTTTTTCAACTCAACTTTTCAAGCCTTTTCACTAATATCAGACTTCTGGACATCATTGTATATTTAAACACACACACACACACACACACACACATATATTTTTTTTATTTTTTATTTTTTTACCCTAAAATATGGGGGAAAAGGCAATGATATGTCACCTACCCCAATCTTGATTTATATAACTGATACAAATATTGTTACCAAGCCATTTGCTCCTCATATAGGCTGTTTTAACACTCTGAATCCCTCTGTATCAGACTTAATTAATATATTCACAGCATGTCCAGATGTTAAATAGAGAGGGTATGATGAAATACCTCATGAATGATGACTTAATAAGCCCAATAATACATGGCACCAGATTGCTCCTCATATATTCACTGATCATACTGTATATAGCATATTAAGTTCACCATTTAAAAGAGCTTCATACCATTTTAAAAATGTTTATATTTTGTCACTTCAACTTAAGCATTTGCGAAAAAACAGACTGTATTCTTTAGAGTCTGTCAAACATTTAAAAATAAATACTAGTGAGAAAAATAATAGAATTTAGCTCTTCTGACTTTCCATCAATGAATGAATGAATGAATAAATAAATAAATATTAATAAATGATTGTGCTGTTGTGACGTTTTAGGTCCGATGAAGATTATAAAGATGCAAAAAGGTTCTAAAATAAACATATTTAACAGTATGTAACGTTCAACAATATCCGACAAAGAACTGAAGGAGAAAGATGAACTTAAATACACAATGATAATGAACTAAATAAGTAACAGCTGTACTTTTTAAATTAATGTCCATGACAACTAATGACTGGCGACTGGAAACTAGAACAAAAGAAACCGGTGTATGGAGAGAAACAAACTAAGGCTGCGTTTAAGTCTGCGTTTTAAGTCCCTTCCCTCGCTAACTTCCCTCTATCTCGTTCACTCGGATGTATATCATTGATTACATTACACGAGTACCAGCTACGTGCGGAACCCTTGAAATCTGTTTAAATGTAAAGCCCTAAGCCCTTGATCACTTGGAATCTTCTAAGGGGCTGATTGATTATTTAATTTTTTTTCCTTATGAATTTGTTATAGGCACCATTTTATATGCCTGTATGTATTCTTGGGCTGTTACATTTTTTTATATAAACAAATATTAAATATGAGTAGCCTATATTAATATATTTATATTAAATATTAACGAAAATGATAATACTACAATAAATGACATATCTGTGTTTAAAAAAACAGTCAACTTAAGGTACAAGTATTAAATGTTGTTAAATGTCGAAACAACGCTAATATCACACACTGGAGTTGTGTGGGGTGGGGGTAAATTACAATCACGGTGTATTTGTGGTTTATGGTATGGCTGCGTCCGAAATCGCATACTCTCTTGAGTAGGTACTTATTTTGAATAAGTAAATACTCCACGACTGCTAAAAAAGTATGAATGTGTGTAATATGAATGCAATTCAGACGTACTACATCCTCCATGCTGTCATTATCATGTGACCTACCAGTGTCAGTTACATCGCTTCACTGCTGTTCATAAATCCTCTCCCGTTGCCTCATGGGATAGTAAAGTGTGCACCCTTCAGAATCTCACTGGAAGTAGTAGGTTATTCGGGTACTTTTTGGCACTGTACTGTGAATTCGGACATACTACTCTTGTCACATACTGTCTTTCGCCTAATACATATGTGGTAGGAAAGTATGTGCAGCCTTTATCTAAAAGTGAAGTTAAATGCAGCCTGTTTGTGGGGAGAAAATAACATATTTTTAATTACAAAAATAAATAAATAAGTATATTTGTCAAAAGAAAATTGGAATTTAGAGACCATAATAGCTAAATTGTTAATTGTCTTGATACCAAGGAAAAGGAAATGCTAAACACATTTAACTGACACTGAAGTTTGTGATTTAATTATAATGGATCAGCAAAGGACTAAAGAGCTTGGGCCAATGTAAATGTCACTACTTGATTTGCTTTTACCCAGTTCCTTTAGCGAACAGGCACTAAAACCAAGCAGACAGAATGTGCAAATGAACAATGCTATCAGCGGATCCTGTCCTCAATCTTCAACCAAACTATGATCTACCAGACAATTAGCTTTCGGCTGGCATCCTTAGGTTTAACCGAGGCAAAAATGCAGATAATGTGCAAGAGATCATCTGCTTCCATTTCATACCATGAGTCACAAGCTTACACATGTATACGCACCCGGGAGGTTTGGCACGCTAATATATGCTCACACTGTTGCACGTGGCCACGCATCTCATCGCATTTGTATTGGTCCAGCGTAACAGCCAGAACACAGTTTCTCCTCCAATCACACCACAATCCTCTGTTTTCGCCTTCTCCCTCGCCAGTGGATCATATACAGCTCAATCAGCATGTGCGAGCGCATCCACGGGCATAAGGAAACAGGGGGCCAGCTGTCTTCTCTGCCTTATGCTTCCCCTGACAGTTGCTCTGGCAGACAGGCCCCTGCTCCTGACGAGAGGTTCTCTGCAGCATATGAGTCCTCAAAGCTGTAGCCAGTCATTCAGACCCCGAGTGCAGAAGGTAATGAATAGCAGTATGCTGCGAAATTCATTCGTTACTGCGCCACCCACTGACTGTGCCAAGTTTGACTGCGGAGGATGCTTGGGGGGGGGGGTTGGGTTGGGGAAGAGATAGATGGCATTCATGATCAGTGTCATCATCAGATGTCACAGGAAGTCACTTTTTCGAAAGCAGACACGAACTGGAGACCCACGTCTTTAATGTGCATCAATTTGGAAATACTACAGCTTTAATTATTCATGACTAAACGCTTTTTTATGAGCGGTTATGGACCTAATATGGCTCATACGAGAAATTTTGGCTGATTTATGTATGCACATACATCAGTCCAGCTGCATGACTCTCGTTTAGTTTCTAAAAGGGTTGTCACCGTACCAAAAATTCAGTAGCCGATCCCAATTCCTGTGAAATGTCATGATATTCATATTTATAATAACTAATATTTATAATAAATAATGAATATTATAGTAAAACTTTATTAAAATAATGATGTGTAATGAAATTTTCAAAATGTTATTGTTATTAATAATGAAATAAAAGATTATGAAAATAATAATAATAGTTTAATTATATTGTTAAAATGATATTAATTATTATAAATAAATAAATATTTATTTGTAACAAAAAAATATTGCATATTTGCATATTTATTTGTTATAAAATAACTTTTTTAAAATGTAATTTATTCCTGTGATGGCAAAGATACATTTTCAGCATCATTACTCCAGTCTTCAGTGTCACATGATTCTTTAGATATTATTCTAATATGCTGATTTGTTGCTCAAGAAACATTTCTTATCAATGTTGAATGAGCAGTTGTACGGCTTAATATTATTGCTCTTCTCAGATAAACTTTCACATAGCGGTACATGGGCTTTCAAACCCAATGGAGTCATTACGTGGTACTACTAATAATGTATTGTTACATTTTGTTTATATTTTAGTAATGACTTGGTACCGGAATAACTAGCCAACATACTTATGAAAGATTCAGGCACCTTTTTCCAGATATTATTAATTCATTGTGACGTTAACATAGAAAGTTTTGCTTCTTTTCACAGTGCTTTTCCTTTCACAGTGCAACAGAGACAAGGACATGATAAAAGTTAACATACAAAGGCTTCTTTCTGTTTAAATCCAGGCACGCTGCACGGAATCTCAGTAATAACAGTTCCTTACTCCTATACTCTGTTTCCTTCTTCTACGAGTTAAAGATAAATCATGCTCCAACACCAAAATGAATTTTCATCTAATTTGTGAGGACAGCTGAAAGGAAGCTGTGGCAAACCAACCAGCTGCCACAGAGTCAGTAAAGAAAAATCAACCAAATCCGACAAAGGCAACAAGTTCTTAAACTTCACAGACTTTTGTGAGCCAGCATCAAAGACAGACAAAAAATAAAAAAATAAAATAAATGTGCCAGCTGCAGACAACAGATACTGTTTATATTCTAATATGGCGGGACATATTTTTAACCAGGAGCTTCTGTAAATGGGCAAGAATGTAAAAAAAAAATTGTGTTTACACAATGTTTTATATATATGTTAATATGTCTACTGGTAGGCAAATGTTTAATTCAACCATTGTGTTACAATGAAACGCTTTAAAACGATCGATTTAATGTGACAAATTTCGTCAAAAAGAGAGCCACACATTTTTCCAGCAAATGACATACTTCTAACTCTGAACAAAAATCACAGAGAGAAATGTAGCATCAGATCAAAATCATAACACAATTATCTATAAATAAATAGCTTGTCGGAAAAATAAATAAATATATATCATGATGAATCATACCATTTATAACTAGCTGGAAGAATCTTTGTCTAATCTGTTTTCTTTTTTGCCTCTCCACTTCCTGGAACTGCCAAATTTAGAAAGCAGACCCCGCTGAATTTAACAGCCCACTTATCTGCTACATCGATTCAACATTTTGAGAGCAAAGTCTAACCTCTGGGTCACTTCTACTTATTAACCCTAATCTAAACCAAGCAGCAAGTTTCTGACACACATGTTGTTTTATAACAGTAAGCAACTGGATTTGATTTATTGTTATTTTTATTGATTGATTTCATCCAAAAAAAAAAGCTCAATGCAGGCTTCGCAAGCATATAATCTTCTTACAACTGTTACTGTAGCTCTACCAGCTCTGTAGAGCTTGCTACTAATCTCTTTGATATATCAGTGTCTTTCCTTTGTCCAATTTATGTAATACATCTGTGCTGTGCTATTGTTTAAAATCTGTCTTATCATGCAGCTCCACCAGGTTCCAGGATTGAGCAAAATGCAGCATTTATAAACCGGCTCACTTTCTTTTCATGAGGTAGAATTTGAATTGAATTAGCAACAAGACATAGATAATTAACTCTTTCCCTGCCATTGACAAAAATTTTCGCCACTTATGAGGCAACGCTTGCCTGCCATTGACGGGAAATTTCCGGCAATCCATGTTTCCACTGTTATATGGTAGGAGGCGCTGTTACGCATCTTCTGAAAGAATCCGAATCAAAACACAGGCGAAGTAGCAGAAACGAGCAATAGAGGCATTGCTTACGCACATGTAAAATAAGGCGATCGTCACACATTAAACAGCACATCATTTAAAACGGTCTTATGATGAAAACATGAAGTAATCGATCTACTCCATCTATTGTTTTGTCCATCGTTCTGAATCCGATCCGGACGAAATCTTTGACAAAAAGTTTCTCAGCTTTTTGTTCAAAATACATCTTTTTATGAAATGATTTTTTATGAATCGATACATTGTGTGTTCAGATATTCAAAAAACAAAATACTCTGGGGCCCATGAAAATTGAGAAAATTATTAAAAAGGCTGGCGCTGGATGGCAACTTAAAAAAAACCCGCTTGCGCGGAGAAAGAGTTAAAAACTCTTGTTTTTAACCATGTACAGTAAATTTAAATATTCGCATGTGAAAAAATGGTGTTCATCCATCATGGTCCATGTATGTTAAAGGTATAGCGGAGGATTTTCCCGAATTTTAGAAAAGAACCGCCCTCTCCACTTTTTTAAAAAATGCACATGCGCAACACCTGCTCCCGAGAGGGAACGCCTATTAAACGTGTGCATGAGAGAGCATGCACGAGCTAATCATAGCTTACATTAACTTTTACTAGCAGTGATTTTAAATGGATTTCTCCAATAGCATGCCAAACTTTACCTGTCAAGTAGAAACTTCGCGACTGAGGCATCAGTGGGAAGCCCAACCTGTGTTTTGAGCGCACGCCATCGTGTGAATCGTGTGCACGAGCACGTACGACGGCCTTACGTAAACATATCACCAGAATGATTGACACTTAGGAGGACCAATAGTCTTGATGATCCACCCGGAAAAAGAAAATCCTCCGCTATACCTTTAATAAATATTATTATAGATGTGTGTGTGATAACATATTTGTGTGTGATGATAACATGTTAATGGATGAATCAATCATTTTATTTTCATTTCTACATGAAAAATTCTGCATGTCTGAATTTGAATTCATATTTAGGAATTCAGGAACATTCAGAAATCAGAAAGGAGCACAAACTTGGCGAACCATTCATTTAGTTTAAAAAAGTGCTGTAATATAACCACTGCACACACCTTGTTTCAAACAGTTTGAAAAAACAACATCACTATGACATATTTTTGGATGCCGTTCTAACACTTTTCAGTTCTCCTTTTTGGAAAGCTCAGTTTCACAATGTTAATTAGCTCACATTACAAAAGTACAAACGCTTTGGATCCATGCCACTCTTCGAGAAGGCCACATGAAAAGCACCTGATGCGCAATAAACGCTAACAAAGCACTTCTTCTAACAAGCAACACTGCGGGCACCATTAATAAGCAGTTAAATCACACGCTGCTGGTTAATTGATAGAAGCCATCAAAGTGATGGCAGAGTTAATGAACAATTCATGTTGGAGGTAGAGACGTGAGATTCGGCAGAGAAACTCTGGGAGAAATACATGGGAGGAGCAGCCCAGCATGGATGAAAAGCTTGATGCTTCAGGGTCTTTGTGTAACGCAGGAAGAGAGCGTTCGTGATTTATGGCTTTCTGACCTGCATCCCTTGCTCGGGATAGGGAGGGATGCTGCTTGACGCTACGGGGAGGAGGGTGAGGGTGGAAGAGGGTTTGCACACAAACAGCTCCGTCTCCGGAGGGCGGCTGGGCTTGCCTACACACGCTGTCAGAGAATTGAGAGATGCTGATGGGATTACATGATCCGCAGATTGGACAACTGAGTGCCGAGAGACTGCCGGAAGATCTCTCCTCTGGAAAAAATGAGGTGTAAATGATATATGAACGAGCTAGAAGCAGTACTGACCTCCAGAGTGAGGGGGTGGCCCGCAGAGAAGCACCACTCCTTGCCCTTCCCGGACAGACACAGAACTCCGCTTGTGGGTTTTGAAGTTTTCCAGGTCTTAAAGAAGCAGGAGAGAAAAGACAGAACAAAATATTACATTTCTGATGAATAATATATGCAGCACATTGAACGTGATTGTAATTTTCTTCCCGAAAAGTATTTATGCTACAATGAGCGAGCCACACAAAGTTGAAGCCTTGGAAGAGTGTGTACATACAGATGTGGTAAATAGCCTTCAGCTGGACTGGGGGCTATATCACCACCCATTGAGTCTGTTTATTGAGAAAGCTTGAGCCTCTTGCTGACTCAGTCTAGAATAAATGGGGAAAATAAAGTTTGAGAGTGAAAGTAAAATTCAAAAAGTAGAGGTCAAAGAGACTGGGGAAATGTCTAGCACATATTACTGACATCCATAACATCCTGCTGCGTTTTGAATATGATAGTGAAAGTAGGTTTTTTTTCTGTTTTGTGCAGTACTCTATGGCCGGAATGAATTGCTACGTGTTGCTAAGGTGTTTTAAGTGGATTTCAGTGCATTGCTATTCAGTTGCTAAGGTGTAAGGTGGTTTTAAAGTCCATTTAAGGCAAGTAATTTCACTCTGCGCACATTTTGGTAAAATCCCCCAGACAGCTACATCAAGGTCAACTCGAAAGACGTACCTATACATACAGTTTACTGCAGTTTCCAATTGAAATGAACTCTAGTGGCAGCGAGTAAACAATTTTAATTCCTTTTCACACATTATGATTTCAAGGGGCAGATTATTGATTAATTGGCACTTATTTTTATGCGGTTCCTTGCACAATATTATGACCTCAAGAAACTTAGTGCATTATTTGTCAATTAAAACTTTTGAAATTTGCATCACATAACCAGCTCCATATGGCTTTTCTGACAGAGTAAACTTGCTTGGTAGCTCACCTGGTACAACATTACACTTGTGATGAGAGCGCATGAATCCCATGAAGCACGAGTCTCGATAAAAGAGATCAAAGACTTGTAGAAGCAAGTTAAAATGGCATGGTTGCTTCAGCAAATGCGTTTTTATCTCACGTATGCTTTTGTTAACACTACTCGTTAGGTTAAATGAAAGGGTTTGGTGTAGGTGGACATTATTTTCAAACGCAATACAGCATTAAAGGGTTAGTTCCCCCACAAATTATTAATATTTTTGTAAATTAAGTGGTAATTTATACTTTTTTTTGCACAAGCAAATCACTCACATTGCTTCATAAAATTGAGGTTTAACCACTGGAGTCACATGACTTACTTTTATGATGTCTTTACTATCTTTCTCACTGAAAAAAATGATTATTTGAATTTAATACAAAAATGTATCGCAAGTGGTTGCATTCAATTGATTTTACCTACATTTAAACAAATGCATTAAGTTGAACTTTTATAACATATGATAGGCTACAGTTAAGCAACCTCGAGTCACTTGACGAGTGTCATTTCCTGAATAAATTAACAGTTGAAACTGTGACATACAACAGGTTAATAAACAGTTACAATTAAGTCACTTACATTTTAGATGCAGTATTGATTGTTTTTGGTCTGTTTCAGCAGCGAAAATAGTTAAACAAAGATCACAGCAGAACCATCACGCATCACGTGTTAATGCATTTGTTTAAATGTAGGTAAAATCAATTGAATGCAACCACTTACGATAAATAAAAAAAACAAATAATTTTTTTCAGTGCTGGGGCTTGAAAGTGGTAGTTGCGTAGCTGTCAATGGAGGGACAGAAAGCTCTCAGATTTCATTAAAAATATCTTCATTTGTGTTCTGAAGATGAACGAAAGTCTTATGGGTTTGGAAAGCCATGATTAATGACACAATTACATTTTTTGGGTGAACGTTTTAGTGCAACTCACCAGAAATTTCATTTCCAAACTGCTGCAATGCGTACAACCGATAATAAAACATTTGCAGATCCACAATTATCAACTTTTAATAAAACTGAACACACTTTTACTGCCACTCACAGGCTATTTCACTTTGAAAGTGTTGCGTAACGTGCAGAAAGCCATGTAATATAATTTTTCATAAATACGGCCACTGCAGGCAAATTTTCCCAATGAGCCAGGGATGTTGAATATAGGTATTAAGCTAGCAAGTACAGCTCTTAAAAATCCATTAAACTTTTGTCAAGACTACGTTTCGGTACAATTTGACAGTGCAGTATCAATATTTTACTTCTTTAGCTCAAATTCAGCAAAAACTGGTTTCGGTTCAGCTAATGCAAATGCATGTACTAGAGAAAACAAGTTTTTTGAAAAGTGTTGCAGTGATTATTTTGTCTATTATAATGAAACTCAGTAGGGTCCAAAGTAATTTTAGACCCCATTGATTCTCAGTCTACGGACAAAAACAGATCTTCAAGATATCTTCTTTTGGGTTGTCACATGGTTTAAGTTATTAATCATGTCTGTAGCACAAATGGTGTGTTCCAACACTAACACTAAGGCTTAAAGATTTTCAAGGATTTCTTTACTTAATATTGCATTGTGCTTTAGAGCTCTGACAAACCTCAATCACAAATCATCAAATCTATAATCACCAGCAATGTCATTTTACGACGATTTAACAGATTGTGAGTAAAGATGAGGACAAAATCAATGAGTCCCTCCAAACAGAAGAGCGCTCCTGCCCAACTGTGGCGGTGTTTTGCTAAGCGTGAGCCACACATGAGTGCTTTTAATGGCTCCTGCAGTTATCAGGCCCCCTCTGAGTTGTATTCATCACAAAGCATGCCGGCAACCATTACAAAGCCGTTCCAAAAAACGCATCAGAAACTGAATTTCCTTTCCTTTGAAACTAATTTAGATTTGACAATTGACGGAAAACAATAACAAGTCACAACAGCTTCCTGCTTGTCCCTTGCGCAATTGTTGCCTAAAATCATTGGGAAAGGTAATTCGTACAGGCAGATCGAATGCATGGATGGACGCTTTGTAAAGTCTCAGGTGGAAACTGTTAAGATGCACTTTTTACAGAATCTTTTATTGTTTTTCAGAGACAAGAATGAACAACAATTAGATGATGCACCTATGCGATAGACTGGCCACTAGGGCTAGTTGTCACACAGGAAAATTACAAGACATGTATCTGACATACAAATACACAAAAACTAGTTTTTTCTAGCTTTTATATGTTGGTTTGAAACCAGGGTTGTTCTAGTTAACTAAAACCCAAACCATAAGAACATTTATGTTACTTCAATTAAAATTAATGTTGACTGGAATTTATTTAGACAACAAGGGTCAATAATATAATGAAAGCAGATTTTCACATTTATAAAGAGGCAGGTTATTTGTGTTATATAGTTCGTTTTTTTACAATGCATCAATTGCAGTATCACCAAATAAATGGTTTTATATATTTTTATGCTTCATAATTATTTTAATAATTTATTTATTGTCAGGTTCCCAATGTGACAACATGCCCCACAATTATAATAATAAACCAGCCTGTGTTTAGTGAACTGTATCTTTTTTTTTTTTTTGTAATATACGCATCTTTCATGAAATTGGCTTTCAATAATAAACCTACAGTACCATGAGAAATATTCACTGGATTAAAAAGTGTGAAAACGTCCCCACTGGAAGAAATGAGGAAATTGAGAAACTTCATGAATTAATTTGTTTAATTCCCACACCTAAAACCCACAACTAAATTCCGCTCTCTGCATGACCAGAATAATCTTGAAATTATTTGACATTAAATCAGTGAAGAGAGTTTTTTTAATGGCATCCCTGTTGCACTTCTAAGGATCAAAAATATAGATGCTGATGTAAAAAATTTCTGCGAGACCAGCATGCTTTTGAATTTGAAAGCGTGAAGTCAGCTTTGCGAGCCCCCACTGTCATCTTCCTCAAAGGGATTCTGCAGTCGCTCAGCTGAAAAGTACATCAAAAGTTCAGAGACCCCTTTACTTGAGAGACTCACGTTGAAGAACACCTCACAACCGGCCTCATCTAAATTACCAGGAGCTCTTTTATAGGTTGAATATCCTAAACAAGGCTGTATTAAACAGCACTTACTCTCACGCACGCCACATGCTAACGGTGACATTTAATGGCACATATTGCACAAATCAGAAGAATTAACCCACATTAACCTCATCTCCAATGATCCTGGTTCTGTGGTGTCACCTGGAGCACCGATGCAGAGATGAAATGGCTCTTTATGGGCTAAATCAATGCTAAATCTTCCTCACTTCCCCCTATACACAGACCAGCGATTGGTTCTGCTTCAGGGCTAGATTTAAATGCAAAATTATGGCGCTCAATGGTTTATGAAGATGACTATAAGGTCAGCTAGGATGCGTCATGTTGGCTAATTATTTCTTGAAATGTAAATTTCTTTTTAACCCTGGGAGTCAGCTGCAATTTGAAACACTGGTCTTCTATTAAGGAAAGCAATACTTGTGTGCATTTTTCACAGATTACCATGAGACTGCGGTAAAGGCTCATACACCTCTGCAATAAGCAGTTTGTAATGAAGGAGTAATTCATGTAATTGCTTTTCACTAGGACAGAGAATCAGCATCAATGAGCTGTTGAAACCATGCTGGTTATTTTATTTTTCAACTGATGATGGTAAATGGGTTAGAAATGAAACTCACACTGATTTTAGCGATTGGTCCAACTTATTGTGTCTTTAAAATTCCCAATTTGTACTACTAATAAAAAAACAAAACAAAGTACAAGTGCTTAAATTTAAAAAAATAAATAAAAAAAACATTAACAATCTGTATCAGGACAGCTGGGCCTTTTCCCCAAAAGCCCACCAAATGTTCAGCTTCCAAAAACCACTTAAATGAATTCAAGTCACAGATGTGTTATGAATTGTATGAAGCTTATTGACAGACTGTTAATACTTGTGATACTTGTAATACTCGCAAGCTAATTACCCTTATGAATGTCAGGGCATAGCCGTGAATGAGGCATGCAAATTATTCATCATTTGTTCATATTAATGTGACAATGTTATAGTCTTTGTTTTGGAAAGAAATTACTAAAATTCTGCTTTAGTATCTGTTTGTGCAAAAACTGTGGAAGGAACAGGCTTTGCAGTGTATTCAATCAAACTGAGTCTTTCTTTCATTACTAATCATTGTGGAGCCACTGGCAGGTGGACAAACAAAAGGGATAAAACAAAAACGATGTAATTTAAAAAAAAGTGCAGTTTCCTTCTGCATGAGCTCACCACCCTTCTGAACGCTACCGCTTTAATAAACATTAAAATAAAATAGAATGAAATATTAAAAATATGTGTGTGTTAATTTAAGTTTACACATTAACTAAACTTCAAAGGAAATTCTGGCTGTATTACTTGGACTGTGGCCAGTAAGCAGCAAACCAAAAAGTGTGCGCTTGAGCACTCATGATTATAACCCTATTGGATTCTACCTCAACATGATGGGAAGGCAACAAAGGGCTGGACTGCCACTTTCATGTCAATGAAACACAGGATGTTAGATAAAAGACTAACAGAAGCCATAAAATTGAGAGCCTACAACAACAAAGTGGACAAACACATTCAACATCTAAGGTACTGAATTAATTTGAGACAGGAAAAAAAGAAAAGAGTGTCTTTTTGGGGATATTTTGGATAGAGATAAAAGCCGTAGTGATTTTGAGAGGGGACATATGGTCGTCCACAGCGAGAGTGGGGCGCACCAGTTTTGATTGCAGCCGGTTTACCTTTATTGGGCTACTGACAAACCGAATCTTGATCTCGCTATAGTGTTTTTATCTGCCTTTTTTTTTGGGGGGGAGGTTACAAGTGGTGCTCCCCACTCCATAAACACACAGCAAAAAGAGCAAAGGGACTATTGTTGTTTAAAGTACTCAGCGGGCTGTTTCCTTCAGGATAGCACGCAGCTGAGGTTTTTCAAAAAGCAACTGAAATAGACAGAGAGGAAGGGGGGGAGTACTTAAACAAATGCTTCTTTTAATATACACAGCTGAAACCATTCACTTTTTTATTTCCCCTGAAGAAAAGTGGCATAAAAGCACCCGCACCAACCGCTCACATGAAGAGACGACTTTAAAAAGAATACACAAACACGCATCCCCATAAACAGTTGGGGCTGGGGGGGATCCAGATGGTATTCATTTAAACAGTTCAGGCTAAGGAGACGCAGTGTTATAAAATAAAAATGTGGTAAACAGGCATTTAACACGCACATGCATGCTCTAAATCAGTGATTCTCAACTGGTTTGGCTTGAGGCCACAAATTTTACATTACAAATCAAGCGCTCAAACTGATGCACAAACGCACATTTTTAACTGTGTAAAGTACTTAGAATCAGATATGGACATTTAAGAATATTATAGTTAAGCGCAAAGGCCCAACAACGTATTGCTAAAAAAACAAACAAATTGAAAATTTTGTAAATACATTATGCCGCAGAAATGCAAATAACAGCAGAACGTATAGATTAAAGAAAAAAATAAAATAAAACTATTCAAACTTGATAAACCCTGAAATCGGCAGCAATTCAATTCTCAGATCAGCCATAATGCTATACAGTGTAAAACTGTTGCTATTTTCCAATGGGGAAATTCTCAATTCAATCTTTCGGTCTCTCTCTTGAATCCAACACGGAAGTGACTTAAACGGCAATTCATCGACTGGCCGCTAGAGACAGGCTCCAAAAGAGAGTCAATCCCATATACCCCCATGTTAATATGCCTAACTTTACAGCAGAAAAAAATATATGTTTACAGCCTTTTACAAAAAGTGGTCTATAGCTAATTTTGCCCTCTTTGACAACTGTGAGGGGGGTGAATTTTTTTTATACCTCATCCGTTTAAATTGTATTAAGCAGTAAAGTTCTGCATAATTAAGGGCGTGGCCACTTGAGTGACAGGTGGATTGCCGCTTGTCTGCTGTCTGTTAGCCGTCACCTCAGCTAATCCCGCCTCCTTGCCCATTTTCGGATATCCGGGAGTGACACGCTGCCAAGATGGCGACGGCCGGCTCTGCCCACTTTGGCCTTCAAAAATGCTCTTCAGAAACCTACGGGTGACGTCATGGACACTACGTCCATATTTTTTTACAGTATATGATTCTACCCAAAAAACACTTAATGGGAATTTATTTAATCTCAAATCAGTAACAGTTTGGGTAACACTTTATCAGTGTCCTTGTTACATGTAGTTACTGTAGTAATAACTATAAATTATGCATAATAACATGCAACTAACCCAAAACCAAACCCTATGTCTAACCCTAACCCTATAGAAATGTTGTTAATTAATATTACTCAATATTTAAATAATTACACTGTAACACAGACACCTTGAAATAAAGTGTAACCACAGTTTGTATATTCACCCAAGTATCAAGTATGTATTTGGAGTAAGAAGGAAGACAGGAGGCTGCCAATGATGTAATGTCCCATGAGCACTTTCCTATTCTGCAATTCATAACAGTTTGAAATGAAGAAAAACGACACCACTGAAGAACTTCCAGCTCTGCAAAATCGTTCTGATGGGTTGTACAGTAATCTAAATGAACCTGACTATCAAGTGCCGCAACCATGGGTGATTTGTAAATGCCAGCATAACTTATTATGGTCCTAGTGAGCTGTCTCGTCTTTATAAAGACTGGTGAAACCCGCAACCCACCCACCACAGGAAGGAGAAATAATACTCAAATCAGACTTGCAGAGGAACTCCAGCTGTTTTTCACTGTCAATTGGGACAGAATAAAAAGAAATTCCTCAAATAATTGATTAGCCGCTCTCTTTCTCTCTCTCTTTATTAGTCCCATATCTCTAATTCTTGGCTACAAAAAAAAGCTAACCATTATTGCTCAGAAAAAAGATATAGTTCATTAATATGTGTAAACTAACAGTGGGGCATGTTGGCACACTACAATCACTACGATGAATCGCTTAAAATGATTATGGAATCACTTCGAAAAGGAAGATACAGTAAGTTAAGTGCAACATGTGCAGCACAAATCTGGCTACATAAAATTATAATGAGAACACGACTGTAAAAGAATGTTATGAATTCTTTGCTGATTCTTTGTGAACTCTGGACTTCATCGCAGCTTTCACTGGCCAAGGACCGCATCACAATGGCTATGTTTCCAGGAGGACCATAACATTTTTTGACACACACGTCTTCCGGAAATCAGATGACGACTTTGAAACTCACAAAGTTTTTCCTGTTTTGTGTGCCTTATCCATCAGATGTTTAGCCAACGGTCCATGGGCATGATGTCTGAGGATGAGACTATGAGAATGTAAGATCTGCTGTTGCAGCATAAAAAGACATACATAAATTCCATAGCAAATCAAGACAGGTGGAGCTGGGGAAGGCGGAGGGAAGGTTTCAGAGTGAGAACTCTGATAGCGCACTGCACGACTAGCCTACAACAGACATTGAACCAGACTATTTAAATGTAGAGCAAGCAATCTCACTGGCTGCCGAAACAACAAAGGCCAATCAGCTTGTGCCATGCAGTAATAATAGGATTGCTTGCAGATTGCACGTAAAGCCAGGGACACACTTAAAGGTACAATATGCAAGAATTTTGCATTAAAATATCCCATAATCTCAAGGCCAGTGTTATATATTTTGTTAAGTTGATTACTTACAATATCCCAAATGTTTCCAACTATTTTTAAATCGTGAGAAAATTGCGATGTTAACCAAGGAAACGGGGCGTTAGAGCAGGGGGGAGCTGGGAGTCGCCAGTCAAATGCGTAATATCCGCGTTACCCTCGGTTTCCGCTCGTACTGCGTGGAGTCCTGGACAAATGCGGAAGTTGTAGTTGTAGCGTCTATCAAGCAACAAACGTTAGCTTGTTTCGTGCAGTCGTTATGGAACACAATTATTCTTTACCGATTGCAGCTGGTTCTGTCGACAAAGCATGCTTAATTTTATATTTTCCAAATGTAGCATTCGGTAATAGTTATGTTTATGTAAGGTAAGTATATATTGCTTTAGATTTGTGTTTAGTTTATTGACATTGTTTATCACGTCTGGTGTTTATGGCCATGTAAATAAATATAGCATGTGTTATACATAAAGATTAATCAGTATTTTGGCAAATTATGTGGGTATGTTCGAATGTACTTTTACAACAATTGTTTAGAACACGTAAAACTGCGCCGCGTTATCACAACAATGAATTCGACATACAGTAACATCTATGATAACCAATTTAGTATTAAACCTTACTTTTCTTGCGGTTAATTCATTTTAATGAAATAAAAGTGTGATGAGGTTCAAGAGTCAGGAAGGAAGAAGACGGCTCGGCGTGACTGGGACTCGTACTTGATTAAAATAAAGCAAAACAAACAAAAGTCGTGCACAACGCGCATTCACCGTGGCAACCGCGACGGCACAAAACAGTTCAAAAATGAGAGCTCGGATCCACCGGTTTTCTTTCTCTGCGTCCAATTTTCTCTTCAGTCTCTCTCTCGTTCCAGCGCGCGGCTTAAAAGCGGTCTCTCCACGCGGATCACAGCAATAAGACACAGGTGTTCGTCATTTGCACTTGACCTACTTGCTCGTCTCTTCTCTCTCCCATTACAGACCGCGCTGAACCACGCCCCCCTCGCCACAAAAAGCATGTCATTATAAAAAAAGAACTTAACCTCATCCATGAACATGATTTTTTGATTCCCGTCTGACTGATTTACATCCACGGTGGAGTTTAAAACGACAGTTCCCATCATTCCACGCTCCTTCATATCGTCATCAAGCTACGCCGTTGTTTGGAATGTAGCGCCCTCTAGCGGCAAAAAATTCTTGCATATTGTAGCTTTAACGACTGTAAGGCCGATTATAAATGTAATTTGATACTTACGACTGAACATGCCCAAAAGCGCCAAGTCAGTGACAGTTGCGTTCAGTCGGTGTTTAAAATCTGCTTGAGTCATTGGAAACAGTCTGTAAGTGTGTTCAGTTCAGTCTTAGAATGTTTCAGCTAGTCGTTAAGTGTGTCCAGTCATCAGCCTGCGCGCCCTCTGGAGTTTAATGACTGAACTAGATATTTAAACAGCAAAACAATTATGAAATGCAAATGATTAATAAAAAAGCAAAAGGAGAGCACACAAAAATATCAAACCCATGTTTCAGCCAATGAAATTAGTATTTACTGACCTGTATAAAACTGGAACATATAAAAATGTAAATATGCCTCAATATAAACCTGACACTTATGAAGAATATAGTTTAGACTAAATGATATACAGTAGTTCACAATTGCTTTAATGTATAACACTGTGGTTTAGTCCAGTTCTAGTACAGTGGATAACGTTCACAAAAACAATCCTAATTTAAAACAATTTTGAAGATGGTTGAAACTACTTCTAAAGAAAACAAGCATTTATGCAATCAGACTCCAAACCTCATCGTTACTGAGATTACGTTACATTGTGACAACTACACCTGGTATCTTCACTATATATAGTAGGTAATGTCTTCAGCATTTACTGACCCATCAAATAACATCAGCTGAACTGCAAAATACTCTATTCAACCTGTCACCACAATTTTCAACATGTTGTTAACGCTACACATACACAGTTTAATTTCTTACCAAGTCAAAAATAACTTTAATTGTTATTGCACATTTAGAGTGAGGTCTTTTTCAAGACTCAGATATGAAAATGAGAAGATGGTACATATGTGAAATATGATTAAGACGCAGCCTTCTCTATCAGTGGCATTTTAATTAAAAACATTCTGCAATTCCCCAGAATGCAATTACTGCTTTAGGGATTGGTGCATCGACACTGACAATTTTTCTCATTTCCTATGCATCTACTGACAACCCTTTCAATTTCTGCTTAATTCATCCAGTCCTATTCAGAGAGAGTGAAAAAGAAAACATTTTATCACTTCCAATGAAAGTCTCTTTAATAACCAGTACTTTTGATAATTTGAAAGCACACAAAGGCACCGTACAAGCTTACACCAAAGTAACCATAAATGTATTTTCACAAATTAAGTGATTTTCACGGTCATTTATTTGAAATGAAAAGGCAGAGCTGTTTAGAGACAAATACATTCTAAGAGGCGCGAACTAGTTTATGAGCCACCTATTATTTCTAAAGCTAGTCCTGACAGAACGCTGCTAAAAGTCTGCATAAAAAAACACAAATTTGTGTGCAAATTATATACAATTACATAAAAAAAAAAAAAAAAAAAAAAACATGAAATGGCTTAACTAACAGTTTTCTTTCCTGTGTTAATGCATTTATTATTGAAACAAGTTTTTGAAAATAACAAAAGAAGAGTCTGGTTTAAAAATACATTAATTTTCTCCATACGAAAATTTATTTTTAATAGGGGTGCAAAGTTTGCAGAAACTTTCCACAATTTTTGGAAACTTTCCAGGATTTCTGTAAAAAATTACTGGAACTTTTCAGCCCTTTGCAACAGTGAATGAACAGAACCACTATGAACTCTAATTTTCAGGTTGTTAAGGAATGATATATGCTCCGGTTTTATATTACACGTTTATATATTATTTTTATATTTAATTACGTAATTCACAATTCCTTATGAGATAAATATGAGTATCCATGAAAGACGCTCAGTATACCATCTAGCTCTTTTATTAGATACAAAAAATGGATTTGCCAGTGAGTGCAAGATGAGTCATTCATATTTTTTTTTTTTATAAATTAAAAAAAATATATACATTCATTTGGTCGACTTTTAGAACTACACTAGCATATAAACGACCTTAAAGGTTATACAGTACATATGAACCAACAGCCACAAACCTCCAATATTAATTTCTCCATGCTACTTTATGAAGCGTTCTGAAATCAGCATCTTCCACCATCCACTTTACAGCATTAAAACTAATACAAGTTCGAAATATGACTTCTTGACTTCACCTTTATGCATTCTCATGCACAACGTGGTCTCCTACAAATTCTCCTGCATTAGATACCAAATTAGAAAATATCCCATCTAATAACATCAGCTGCCCTTTAAATTATTCTCTTGAACCTGCACCACTCCATCATGCGGCGGAGTTAATTAAGCTATGGAGAGAGTAATAAAGAAGATGGATGTGGAGCAGTCAGAGACGCGTGCCCCCACCACACGACAACAACTGAAGCCTAGTAAGGTCAGAGACCAGCGATTGATGGATCTGTCAGCCAATCGTCTTACGATGACAGCGGACTTCCTCCCCGCAGAATTGGATTGTTCCCTGCCCTGCAGTGCCATCGTCTTCAGGCAGTGGCCTTGCTGGGAACAGAATTCATTCGGAAAGGCTTGTTTGTCATTTGCTATCAGTGCCATATGCAAAGACGTGTCAGCCAATCAGTGTGATTTTATGATGGGGGCAATTCTATAGTCATGGCAAAACACTTTCAGTTCTCTGTACCAATTTCCGTACTAGAGCAAAAACTGTTGAATTAAGTTCTTCACCAGATTTTGTCCCGTTTGGTTATTACTGTCGATCATCTCAGTTCAATAGCGCATTTAAACACGGTTGTCAATCCAGACACTTTGCAGCATACTTAGCAGCATGGAAAACTAAACTTGTATAAAGATTGTGAATGGGTAATAAACAGAAAGCCATTAATAATGACTTCAATCTCTAAAGTGCAAGCTCAGTTTTCTTCACTCTCGAAAAGTTATAATAAAATAAGCGGTCTTAATTGTATAGTGAATCTCTTATTTACATTGCGTTTCCACTTTGTTGGTTATAATGTAAGAATTCGCGAGCATGCAGTTCACGTTGAACAAAACAAAACCTTGAGCATTTTCAGCTGTGACTCTGACTAGCGAGTTAACGCGCTCAACAGATATGATTGTGATTGGCTACAATGTTCAGCACTTAAATAGAAAAAACACGCTGTGAATAGAAACCTTTGACCTCAAACAAACACGAACAAGAGCGTTTGAATGCAGTGTCTATCAGCGTGTAGTACCGAATATACCTGGTACTCGGTACTACTACAGCAGTAATGCTGGTATGTCAACGTTGCCCCAAGTGTGAAAAGTTATAATACATTTATGAAAATGTAATCATAAAATCTAAATTTATCTAAATTTGACTTACTTTACTTATTATGTCTTTACAAGGCAGTGAGGAGACCATTTTTCATTTGGGAAATAAGAACTTGCTCAGGGTTAACTGTTATTATTTAAAGATTTTGAGTGAAAATTGCTAAATTAACAATTGTTAAATAAAAAAAATTATGAAAAAAATGTATTAGTACTATTATTTATTATTGTAGACCACATTTATAAAATAACATAAAAATAAAATAAAATCGGTATTCCAGTTAATTTGCCACATTGTACATCCAGTTTGAGTGCATTGCATTGTGGGGTCTGTATTTCACACAGAGTGGTCTGTACATTATGTAGTAGGTCAATCAGGTTTTCTATGCTTACAGAAAATTCAAATAGTGTGTGCAGTATATACTGCAGAAATTATACAATTAGTACGCTAGTGTAACGCTTAGTTCCACAGAAGATGAAGACGATGATTCAATAACATAAGATTTAATATAATACTTATATAATAATAAACAGCGTACTAACACGAACAATACCAGACAACAACTGAATGAAAAGGAGGCACTTAAAGGGATACTTCACCTCTGGGAAGATGAATGTGTATTTAAAATAGGTCATTTAAGTAGAAGAAATGTGAAGAAATTTTTGAATTTGGAGCTTTCTAGACTGAGAAAAGCCAGAAAATGTATTTTTGGCTTATGTGGATGAAAGACAACAACTCCCAGAATGCACTTGCTTCGCTGCCTTAGGAGGCCACGCCTACCGGTAAGAGTGCGCAGATGAAAACAACAAAGCTAGCCTACGTGATGAGTTTGCGAGGGATTTAGATATCGTCCAAAATGTCCGGGATTCGGCTTTTGCGTTCTACAGTCGCCATTCATCATGTTTACTGTGGCGAGCAGGACGAGGCTGACGGCCGCGGGAGAACAGCGCGAGGCCGGTGGCGTGATTACTGAGACGCGCGGTCTCGCATCTCTCACGGAGGAGCGGGAATTTTTCTTAGCAATGGTAAAACGCACATCAACCGATCACTTGTTTAGCGTTCATGTACTGTAAACACTACATTCAAATTCACCAATCAGAATGAATTCAGTTAGATTGAAAGGTGTGCATGTAAACAATGAATGGCGACCGCAGAAAGCAAAAGCTGAATCCCGGACATTTTGAACGATCTCGCCCGCCGGACAAGTCTGGGAAAAGGAGGATGGTTACTTACTCAGCTTTCTCCTACTATTCAGCTTTCTCCACAGAACAAGAGCCTGCTAGCTTAGCTTCAAAAGAAAGACGGCTGACACTGTACATTCTGACTGAGTGAGATCCCACCCTGTATGGGCGGGCTGAAAACATGCGGAACAACGCCTTCTACTGCCTGTAGTCTTTAGCCTCTGGCCAGAAAATCCTCCGATGACGCAAAATGACGATTTTTGCGTCATCGGAGGATTTTTTCCAGACAAAAAATACATAAATCTCTTGTCTCAGGGGGATATGAGGGTGGAAAGCATGGTAATTCGAAAATACTACAGGTTTTCTACTAATACAAAGCTTAATGCTAAATCCTGAAGTAACCCTTTAAATACATGGTGGTGATGACACAATGACAAACAGCTGTGGTGATTATGAAGGTGTCCATGGTGTCTGATCAGTGGCGGCAAATAGAACTAGGAACACATGTGGCAAACGAAAACAAATAGAAGGTCCATGAAAACTAAAACAAACAGAACATACTGTAATGGTGACAGCTAGTTTGCTTTTCTAAACACGGTCTCATTATTTTATGGGCTGGATAGGGCTTTTTTAAGACTGTGTGGAAAGGGTGGAGCTTGAACCAATTACATGCCAGTCGTAGCTTTAAAAACAGCCATAACAAGGAACACAAGGTCTGAATGTGTTTTACTGAATCTCATTTTTTGATATCTCATTTTCAGCTGATGTAAATGATGACTGCAAGACTGAATCTTGCCCATGAACAACCTGTGTGTATATGTGAGATACAGACAGAGTGCGAGAGAAACAAGAATGAGAGAGGGTGAGAAAGCGACCAGGCTCTCCTCAGGGAAAACATTTTCATTTTGATCATGTTATCAGTGAGGAGTACAAGGGCCAGTGTACCAGTCCGTGCTGTCAGGTCTGCAATGTCCTGTTTGTTTGGACCTTATCTGTGCTGCAAGTGTGATCAGAGATCAGAATGTGACTTACAGGCAAAGGTTAGGCTGGCCTCCCTGCTGACAATAGTCCCGAAAGAGTTGGAAGCAAGGCACTGGTACGTCCCAGCGTCCTCATCTTTATTGAGATGGTTGATGCGAAGGTTGCCTCCAGAAAGGCTGTGATGGGAGCCGGGTTTAGGATTGACCAGACTGCCATTTAGCTTCCACCTACAAGACAAAGGAGTTTACAGTTCAGAGATTTCAATATGAACTCAGACATTTCTCATCATGACCTTCCATGACGAAACTGTCACAGCAAGGCTTATTAATGTTATAGCTCTATACTCTTATTCTCAAAAATAAGAGCATTGAAAATATTTTTAGAAATACATAATTTACACTACCGAAAGTTTGGGATCAGCAAGTTTAAAAAAATTATAATAATACGTTTATTCAGCCAGAATGCATTGAAAGTGGTCTATTTCAAATAAATGCTGTTTTTTTATATATATTTTAAAAGATATTTTACATTGCAATACACTGTAAAAAATTTCTAACCCTCCCAAATCAAAAATTTCAAGTGACCGATAACATCTAAATTTTTCAATTGGCCCAAGTGAAATTCTGTAAATGAAAAAATTTAATGTACAGATTTTCACTTGGGCCAATTGAAATTTACAGAATTTCACTTGGGCCAATTGAAAAATTTAGATGTTATCGGTCACTTGAAATTTTTGATTTGGGAGGGTTAGAAATTTTTTACAGTGTAATATTTCACAAAATTACAATTATTACTGCATTTTGGAAAAAAAATAAATGCAGCCTTGGTGATAAGACATTAAATTTAGAAGAAACATCTGAGACAAAGTTGATACTTAAATAAAATAAGTAAATAAGTGTGATCGTCAACGAGTGGATCTCTCAGCTGGTGTGAGTGAGTGGAGGCAGATTTTCACATTCATAGAACCACGTATACTAAATGAGGCAAGGGTGTAGAGTTACATTCAAGCTATTTTAAGGAAATTATTATTAAGGAAAAAACATTTAAATATGACCAAAAATGAGTTGTAAAGGATAAAATTATTGACTACGGGGGGACTTTAAAAGACAACAGAAATTATGTTCACAAGAATTGGAAGAACTTCATTTACATATTTTGGGACCAGTATATTATGGTGAATTAATATACAGAATGCATCTCTGAATAGTTCATATATTTCCATTTATTAATTTAATTTATACAATTTTGCATAATATATAAAGTATAAAATGTAAAAAGTAAATCTTCAGGTTTAAAAACACAGCAGTCGATATGAGCTAATAAAGTTTAATAAGAAAGCACATGGCCGGAAGCAGGTTGTTTTGCACAAATATCGGCTGTCATCAGACATGTGTGTACAAATCTGGGCTGGTGAAACAAAAGTTCTAAGTGAGATCCCACATTAAAACAACCAGTGAACTGCACTGAGTAACTGAGATGCACTGCTGTTATTAGACTCCAGAGTAAAGCACTTAGTACACTACACTAACTCCAAGGGGATTGTCCTTGCAATTAGTGCACTGTAAAGTGCTTTGCATAAAATGTGTCTGCTAAATGAAAAGCAACCATCTGTAGCCCTGATAAATTCAGAAGCCTGTATTTTTCCCCATACAAAGATTAATGCCCAGAATGGCACGGCTTGTGACCATCCATCTTGCTGAACACAAAGTCATACAGCATCAAATGTGAGCTTTATCACAGCAGAGCACCAATTAAAACTAATATTTGAAGTAAGCATTTCTGTATTCTATAGCATGCAGTATGATTACTAGGAATTTATTGAGATTACTTAAGGATTTAATTCATTTAAGATATCAGCGGATTCTCCAACCCTTCAAACAGCCTTATTAAAATAAAACAATCTGCCAAATCAATACAAGAACCCACATATAAACCAGACTTTTAAAAATCGTTCTCTTTTCATCATTAACTGTGGTAATGGGAAGAGGATGATACTGCGTTTATGAGGTTATGTGTGTGAGTGTTTTATGAGAGATCTAGGGCTGCACTGTAAACTCAAACGCTCAAAATAATTAATTGGTTTGAGTAGGGCAGACATTAAAATTTGTTAAAAAAAAACAAACTTTTAAGTATTTAGAACTTTATTTTTCTTTTGAGCTCACGAAACTGGCACATTGTAAGTAATCTGAATGGTTTCATTAATTTGAGTTTAATGAACTTGTTTCTTTTAAGTTTTTTTTATTTGTGCAAGATCATGTAGTGTTTAATGCTTTGCTATTCTAATTTAGAAAAGTTTCCGTTATTTTTTTTAGTGTGTGTGTGGTGGGGGGTGGTGGTGGTGGGGGGGGGGGGGGGGGGGGGGTACCATCATGGTGACAAGTGGAGCATGAGCTTAGCTTGACAACTGGTATATGTTAAATGTTCTATTGTCTTATGCCTGCAACAGACAGATCCCAGATTGCAATTTTGGCAATCGCAATAGAAATCACACTGTACGACATGGATCTAATAAACTTGGGTACGACATGTATGTAGACTGTACGATGATGACACCTATTGAATTGTAGGCTACGACAAAAGTTAGTATGGAAGAATAAAACATCATCAGCATGCGATAGTGGTAAACAAATAGAGCAAGGCGGGAACTAAGGTGGGACATATTGAATGGCTCCTTCCCCTTTTCAAATAGCCAATAGCGTTTAGTTTACCTCACAGACTGCAAGTCGTACATGCCAGCACCATGGAAGCGAAACCAACGTACGGTTGGAAAAAGGAATAAAACTCAAGAGTTTGAGCAACCAAACACACATCTCCAACCCATATTGCTTCGTGACGTGTCAACGGTCGCTTTGGCCAGGTGGTATTTCTAGCATAGGTAGTGGGACGCTTTAGATTCTAGAGAGCATTTGATTGGACAGAAGCTGAAGTCTGCGGTGATGTCATAAAAATCCGTGATCCCTAGCGGAAGTGAGAGACTAAGTTTTGAATGCTTATATCTCCTAAATGCGAATTTTGTAATTGGTTTGGAACACACCAGCTTATTCATAACCTTAAGGCTAACATATTCATACTAAAAGCTTAACAAGTTTTTTTTTTTTTTTTTCAGGGGGCCTTTAAATGGATAGTCCACCCAAAAAACTCATCGCTAATGCTGTTCTAAACCTGTATGAGTTTCTTTCTTGTATGGAACACAAAAGAAGATATTTTGAAGAATATTGGTAACTAAACAGTTTAGGTCCCATTGACAAAAAAAACAGTTTCAGAATACATTCTTCATCTTCTTCTGTGTGCAGCAGGAAAAAGAAATGCATAAAGTTTGGAACGACATAAGGGTGGGTAAATGATGACAGAATTTACATTTTTTGGGTGGACTTTCCCTTTAACTAGCGAGAAATCTAATGTTAAATCGCCCCTTTCAGCATGTGGTACATTCACACTGTGCTTTCCTAAATGGTGTTTGTAGCACATCTTGTTTTCTTTGTCTGTTTCCAATTTGTATACAGATGCATCTTATTTTCCTAAACAAAAACAGAATCTCCCTAATGCCCCCTGAGAGGAGGGTCATTTGCAAACTCTTCACACCAGGAAGCGACTGCGCGTCTATGCAAAGCATAGCAGAAATAATATGGGTGTAGCCCTACATCATTTCTTTCAGGACTTCTGCTCTCGAGTCTATTTGAATCCAGTACCTCTAAATCAAAGACACCCGCACATTCCCACCGCTTCTTGCAAGTGTTTTCAAATACAAAAACGCAATAAATATTTCATATTTGTAGGCCACAGTGAGCGTCTTTAGAGATGCCAGTAATTGATAGGAGTGGTGAGTTTCCAAATCTCAGGCTCAATAATAAGATGATTTCTCCTTCCTGTTAGTTTCCAAGTGCCCTTCTCTGCTCCGTTTGATCTTAGTGAGGCTGATGAAAAGAAAAAGGGACGAGCAGTTATTTCTTGTTTGTTTGAGAGTCTTGATTTGGCGATTTGTGAAGGATAAAAGCACACTTGCAATTAAGAATAATGACAACATCATGTGAAATCAAACTCATAAAAGAAATGTTGGTTGAAAAGTCCCAAATGATATATCGCTTCTAAGACACCTAATTATATAACGTAACATTGCATCGAAACAAGAAAAGGGTACGAATGGATGTCATCAGTTATTAATAACCCCCTGTCCTTGGAAGAAATTGAGATTTCACCACCTACAGTTCCCATCTTGGGTGACAAAACATCCAGTTCGTGTCACAGACAGCCTGTGTTATTTCTCTTTATCTCCAAGTTTTTGTGACACATTTGCATTTTCACACTATGCCAATGCTTCGTTCATGTTTCATCATGGGGGCCTGAAATACTGCCGCATTCTCCCGAAAAATGTAACAACTTTATTTCAAAAGATCAATTATCAGCATAGAAATGAGAATGCTGCTATGTGACAGCATGTCAAGAAACTTTGTGTAACCGTTAAAAAAACGGCCACTTCCCATCTGCTGCTGTAACTATGGCTACAGGCTATCCTTTGATTGACAATTCTCCCTCAACTTCACGACGAGGTGATGCAAGGATACTCTATAGCATTCTCTAGTCTCCTTCATGTCTTAAGATGAGCTTCTTGAAGTGAGGTAAAGAGGAGAAGTGAATTAGAATGAGAAGCTGCAGAGAGAGAAGGTGGGACATCTGAAGTATAAGGAGCAGCTGTCGCCTCAGATGAAGAGAGGCTAGCAGTATAATTTACAATAAGTTGTTAAACTTCAATTACACCGCCGCTCCAACCTTCTCTACAAGGAATAGGTGTTACAAAGCAGCAGACCATGGAAGGTTAACAGGGCTTTTCAATAAGCAATGATATAACTTGCCTTTTTTCTGTTTTATTCTTGGTATTTTGATGATAGTTAAAAGATAGTGAAAGAGCAGAGAGGAACTTAAAGTATTGGGAGAAGATGGTACAAGGAGATAACTCGTTAAATAATGCAATATTCGATATGCGACACAATAATGCTTTAGGTGTGAAAATTTATTAATATATTTCAAAGACTGAAAATGATATAACCAACAGTGTTTCAACAACAGAAATTGAATATTCAAATGTAAAAATAAAACATCTTATTAAAGCTACAAAGAGTAATTATCTCTGTTTATTGTTGTTTGATTAACATTAAGCACACAGACGGAAGCAGGTTTATTAGGCTGATGTCACTTTAAAAGCTGCACGGATCCAATATATTGTTACACAAGCTTTCTTTTTCAACTGTTCACTCCACTTAAAGGGATAGTTCACTTTGAAATTAATTTTTGATATGTTTTAGCTTACCTCAAGGGCATCCAAGATGTAGGTGTCTTTGTTTCCGCAGTAGTTTCAATTTTGATATTTTTAGGTCAAACCGTTCTTGTCTGTCAGTCATATAATGCAGGTCGATGGTCACTGTCTCAAAACACAAGCACAGAGTCCAAATTAAAACAATTCCCCATCGTCCAAATGAAACAATTCCCCATCATAAGTACACATTGATGGCCTAAGACACGAAACGAGCGGTTTGTGTGAGAAAACGAACAGTATTTATATCGTTGTTATCTCTTGAACACAGCACACGTCCAAATGATCTGACGGCGCGGGCGGGTATAGATATATACATAGATGTCGCCTTGGCTACGGTTTCGTTCCAATGAACTGCAGTAGCGAAGGCGACATCTAGTGTATACATCTATACCCGCCCGCGGGCGGGTATAGATGTATACACTAGATGTCGCTTGGCTACGGTTTCGTTCCAATGAACTGCAGTAGCCAAGGCGACATCTATTTATATATGAAGAGTTCAGATGCAAAAGCCTCTAAGTGCCATCTGAAATTTTCTTCTAGAATGATCATTTTTATCAAGCTCGTATATTTAAGGTCAATAATTTAACTTAAATGGCAATGCAAATTACCTATTAATTGTCATTTAAGTGAAATTACTGAACTTAAATATACGAGATTGATAAAAATGATCATTCTAAAAGAAAATTTCAGATGGCACTTAGAGGCTTTTGCATCTGAACTCTTCATATCTATACCCGCCCGCACCGTCAGATCATTTGGACGTGTGCTGTGTTCAAGAGATAACAACGATATAAATACTGTTCGTTTTCTCACACAAAACGCTCGTTTCGTGTCTTAGGCCATCAATGTGTACTTATGATGGGGAATTGTTTAATTTGGACGATGGGGAATTGTTTTAATTTGGACTCTGTGCTTGTGTTTTGAGACAGTGACCATCGACCTGCATTATATGACTGACAGACAAGAACGGTTTGACCTAAAAATATCAAAATTGAAACTACTGCGGAAAAAAAGACACCTACATCTTGGATGCCCTTGAGGTAAGCTAAAACATACCAAAATTTTATTTCAAAGTGAACTATCCCTTTAAGACATAACTGACTGTGTTTACGTGAAAACTCACCAAGAAGAGAACTAAAAGAGGCGGCTTCCTGTGCATGTGAGCAGGCCCTACTACGCTTATTTCACCTAATAACATTAAGTATATCACATGTATGTAACAGTCATGTATCCAGTCTATTCTCTGCTGTCTGCGTCAAGATAAAACTTTTCATAATCTTTTGAAGTATTAAAATCATTCAGGTATTGTAAGCCATTGCGACATGCATATCTCGGTATGTACTTTTGCGATATTTCGATATACCATGCAGCCTTCCTCCATAGTCTACAGTTCAAAAGTCAGTAACATTTATTTTGCAGTACATGGACTTCTGTGTACTACTTACAGTGTACTTACCTAAGAAAGTGCTGGTTAATTTGAGGTAACTACATGGTTAAGGTTAGGTTTAAGGGTAGGTTCAGAGTTAGTACCTAGTTATTACCCAGTTGATGTATAACTATAATAAGTACATATGTGCATGGGGAACAGGACTGTAAAATAAAGAGCTACCGATGTTTCTTATGCCTACCAAGGCTGCCTTCAGTATCACATGATCCTTCAGATCAAATCCCTCATTTGGTGCACAAGAAAATGTTTGTATCATTAAGAAAATGTTGTTCTGCTTAATATTTTTTGTGGAAACCAAGATACATATTTTTTAAAGGATAATTAAGGATTATTTAATGAATAAATGAAAAGAAAGTTCAAAAGAACAGCATTTATTCGAAAAAGAAAACTTCTGTAACATTGTACATTTTTATACAATGATCAATTTAATGCGCCCTTGCTGAATAAAATGATTAATTTCTTTAAAAATGTAATTTATTAACTTATTTACAAAATGAAACTTCAAATATTCTATTAATATTATGAAATTAATATGTAGAAAATAATACTGTTAAAAAATAATTAGGTGTGGTAGAGTGATACAATATAAGCTCATAAGATGTTCACTAAATTGCTGAAATTAAACAAGCATTAATATATTAACCCAACTTTTATATATACCACATGGAAAATATGTGATTCCAAAATGGAAAATATGCGATTCCAATGGTTATGTGACAGTGCTAATATCTAACTTGAGACTAACTAATCCCCCAAAAAATCACATAGAATAGAGAAAAACCTTATGTGTGTATCAAGTGTCCTTCACTTGTGAACATCTTACTGTGCACGGCTCCCAGCAGTACTTGATTCTGATTGGTCAATCAAAAAAATCATGCAGTCAAATTTTTATGTATATGCAAGTGCTCACCTTTTTCAATTGAGGTGAACATTTATCTCTCTAGAGACCTCATGGGGAAATCTCAGAGTCAAAATAAGACACACCGGTGTTTTGCCAGATGAGAAGTTTATTCTATGTATCATCTTTTTACTATTTTAATTCATTTTAATTAATTAATTAATTAATTCTAATTAATTAATTAATTTTATAACTGTGTCATTTACATCTTTTAATTCCTTTTATAACTGTTTTAATTTCCCCTGCTTTTATGTTGTGTCTATTTTCTATGCAACGCTTTGTGAATTGCTATAGTGTGATTATTATAATTCCTTTCTATGTGAAGCTTTTGAATAACTGTTTGAATTTTCCTTGCTTTGATTTTCTGATTATTTTTATTCCTCTCTATGTAAAGCACTTTGAATTGCCATAGTGTATGAAATGTGCTATATAAATAAACTTGCCTTGCCTATTCTTGAAGCAGTAAACTGTATGATTGACTATTTGGGCAAGTGACTCATACATAAGAGAGATAATTTCAACTTTTTTCTTCTCACATAATAAACTAATTGCAACTCAGATAAATATGTCATGTCCATTTATTTATAAGTATCCATATAATAAACAAAAACGAATGTACAGCGATCAGCCTGTTAGGGTTTATTTTGTGATAATAAACCTTACTTATTCAAGTCCCAAAAATTCTATTCTATATGGCCAAATAAACATGACTGCACTAAGTTACACAAACAAAGGTACGTTTTATAGGTCAGATCAGGTAGAAATGCACTTTTTCACTTTAAAGTGTAGTTTGACATAAAAATAATAGTACTGAAGTATGATTACATAGGATCACAACATCAAACTCACGGCAATGACAGCTTTAACCAGACGCTCCATTTGCTGAGCACATGCTTTACGCGCTCATGCTCAAACAGACATTACGTAGTGCTATACAACACCACCTGGCTCAGGAGACAGGAGGCTGTTTGAGGATCTGTTGCACACTTTAAGTCTTTCAGCGTAACACATTCTTTACTAAAACCTTTCTTCAAGAACGTAGTCACACACTGCCTTAGCTCAAAAGCTACACTCACAACTTTGATTATCCTCCGGGCTTGTGCATGGGCTTAAAGGGATAGTTTAAATAAAAACACGCAATTCTGCCATCATAACCTGGTGTCGTTCCAAATAATCATTTAAAAAAAATTCTGACCAAACATTTGCATTTACATTGATGATTTACATGATTGCAAGAGCTTTCAAGCTTCAAAAGGGACGCAAAACACCATAAAGAATAAAATGGGGTCCATATGACTATATTTGGCACTATATTTAAAATCATCTCAAGTAATACAATAGCTATATGGAACAGAGTGAAATTTAAGCCATTATTCATGAAAATGTTCACCTCCTGTGAGCAATTACCTAGAGTCAGTGAGTTGAACCTGGGAACTGAATCAGTCCAATTCATGAACAAATCATTTTGTGAGCCACTAATTCACTGACAAGATTCAGAAGAATACCAACATTTCAGTAGTCAGTACCAATACCAGTAAAATGTCACGATTCTCAATACCAATTTCAGTACCAGACAAAAACTGATGAATTAAGCACTTTAAAAAATGGTAGTCCGTTGGTTATCCCTGTCAATCACTGCAGTTTCCAATTCAATTGCGCATTTAAATACGGTTGTCAATCCAGAAACTTTGCAGTGTACTTAGCAGCATGAAAAACTAAACTTGTATTCAGATTGTGAATGGGTAATAAACAGAAAACGAGAGAAGAGCCCTCCTTTTATAATGACTTAGGCTCACTGAATTCTGCACTCTTGCGATAACTCTAATTATAATTTTAAAAAGCTGTCTTAATTGTACAATGAATCTCATTTACATTGTGTTTACACTTTGTTGGTTATAATGAAAGGATTCATGAGCGTTCAGCTCGCGCTGAAAAAAACATAACCTCGTGCATTGTGTGAAACTTAGTGTTAAATCTGTCAGCTCTTTTTTAAATTTAGTCTTGGGGTACATTTACACGACAACGATGTGCTAAGAACGGAAACGTTTTTTCTTTGCTTGTCCAAATGTTGTCAAAACGACTAAAAACGCTGTTATGCATGCCAGGCCAGTAGTTGGCGATGTCACTTTGTAAAGAAACATTACGCATGTGCATGACGTCACCGTTTTCAAAAATTCGTGCTTTTGTTGTTTACATGGAAACGATAACGAGATTGTTTTCAAAAACTTGCACTTTGAAACCAGATTTTAAAAGCTTGTTTTCAGGCCGCCCATTCCTATTTTTAGTTGAAAGCGGTGTTGTGTAAATGGCCTCTTAGTCTTAGACCTGTGCTAAATGTACTTTTTAGTTTTTATCATACTTAGTCAACCTTGTCCTGTTTTTGTTTAGTCAAGTTTTAGATCTTTATCACAGACAAGGCTTAAGCCTAGTTGAAGAATAAAATGAATGTCTGAGCTCTTTTAACTGAAATCAACTTACAGTGACATCATGTCTGTGAAACCAGGCCTAAATGTCTGAGCATTTTAGTCTAGTTTGAGTCAATGAAAACTTTGTCACATTTCAATGCTGCATAATGGTTGAATTAATAATCAAGATAATTGTGCACAAAATTATAAAATCACAACAATTGTTGTCATTTGAGATATTTATTTTCATTTAATCAGAATTATTGCACTTTCACCTATAGGCATAAATCAAGAGATTGTCAGCTCATACGCATGGTTTATTTTACCTCATCTAGTTTCTTGATTTATTATAGGCTATTTATCATATAAATTAACATCTCTACATTATGAAAACTGGTAAAACAAGAAACTTCTCAAAAAATAAAACAGTGAAATTCCTAATTAGAAATTCCAATAATTGAGAAATTACATGTTTTTCTATTAAAACAACAGCATAAAAGACTTTGTACTAAAAGCTTGTAGTAAAGGCTTGTACAGCTGCAGTCTGTAATATTGTGTCCTCTTTTTTTGGACAAAAACAGTGATTTTGGTCAAGTTTTTTTTTTTTTTTTACAACATTTAGTATTTTTTCGTCAACGATATAGCATATAGTCGGAGTTACTGTTTAATGATATTGGTGTCGTCTCGTCATTATCTCATCATTGTCATGGAAAAAAAGGACATCAACGAACATTTTTCATCATAGATTTCGTTAACAAAATTAGGGATGTCCCGATACCACTTTTTCACGTCCGATACGATACCGATGCCGCAGCTTTGGCTATTTGCCGATACTGATATCAATCCGATATTTTTATTTTATTCTTGAAATAATACTACTAATACTACTAATAATAAAATATATGGAAGCACTTTGCTCAATTAGCCACATAAAAACATCTCACTCAAATGGAGAACAAATACTTCTCCAGTATATAGTCCACAACAACAGTTGATAATGAAAGACTGCTACCCTTTATTCAAAAGACCTTGAGATATGTTTGGTAATTGTACCTGAATGAATTTAAAATTAATTAGCTATATTTCAAATCAATATATTTGTTTCCTTAAAATTTTAATTAACTTTAACGTTATTCTCATCTGAATTATAAATAATTTATTTCTGTATAAAATAATACTACCATTAAAAACACATTTGATTTTCTTTTTTAATCAATGTAGAATGTGTAACTTCAAAATAAACAGATTAGTGCTCTGTTTTAGGACAAGAAATGAAAACCAATGTAATATGATGAATGTCCAAAAGATTAGATCATTTTTGCTTTTAAACAGCGTGTGTGTGTGTGTGTGTGATTTTGGTTGGGTGACAGTTGTAGGTTACAGTTTGACAAGAGTTTACAGTTTGACAAAAGCACAATGTTGTGTTTTACACAAATATAAGTAGGCTAAACACTTTTTGCAGTTTTAATGATGTCCTGTATGAACAAAA
The DNA here is from genome assembly GCF_951802725.1 of Rutilus rutilus. Classification (NCBI taxonomy): domain Eukaryota; kingdom Metazoa; phylum Chordata; class Actinopteri; order Cypriniformes; family Leuciscidae; genus Rutilus; species Rutilus rutilus. The sequence continues at coordinate 33,959,793 of NC_140217.1, read as the reverse complement.
TGACGGAGTATGTTTTTATGTTTCCACTGTTCGATCGCGCCCGTGCCTCTCTCTCTCTCTCTCTTTCTCTCTGACACACACACACACATTCCAGCATTGCAATCTTGACATCGCAGCCTGTTCATTTTGCTGCGTTCACACCAAACGCGAATAGAGTGTCAAATTCGCATCTATCGCGTCTAGTTCGATGCTTGAACAGTTTGAATCCATTCGCGCGTACAATGATAAAGCGAGCGTTTGAAGCGAAATAGACGCGCGTTCAGAGCTAAAGCGGAGCTACAGATTAGGTGTCCCTAAAGAACCCGCATATGTCTATGCGCGTATCTAACAGTAGTTCCGCATTACATTAATTAATGTGCATGTGAGTTTTATTTATTTTTATACCGTGTATTCTCCGTGTAAATCCATGCACCGAACCGTGACGCACGTACCGAACGTACCGTTCCACCCCTAATAGGTATCGGATCATAGGTATCGGATATTTTTTTTTCTCCCCTCCGATATCCGATCTAGCGTTCTGGGCCAGTAAAGGCACGATACCGATGCCGTGGATCGGATCGGGACATCCCTAAACAAAATTAGCACTACTACCTGACACCTCTGATCGGCCATTTTGATCCTGCGCTCAACAGATATAATTGTGATTGGCTACAATGCTCAACGCTTGTAAAAACACGCTTTGAATAGAAACCTTTGACGCACAGATAGCACTTAAACAAACACGAACGAGTGCATTCGAAAGCAGCGTCTATTAGCGGCTACCGAATATACCTGGTACTCAGCACTACCGGTACTGCAGAAATGCTGGTACAATCAAGGTAGTGCCTGTACGTTTAACAACCCTAACTTGGAATATAGTGCACAGGCACTAGGGAAGGATGGGAGTAGTTCAGGAGGTTGAACTTAATGCACTTTGAAAGTGATGGACACTCGAGCTGCCGAGAGAAGGACATTCATCAAAAGGCTCCATGATTCAACCTTCCTGACAGGAAAGAGGAAGCTACTGATTAGCTTTTCCATTAAGCTTGATCAATTCTGGAACTGCACAAGGATACAACTTTCTACAGCACATCTGAACAGTGTCAGGGGAACATGTTCATTAGAGGCCAGACGCTACATTAGCATTCTTAAGAACATACTTTACCATAAATAAATAAATCATAAAATGTAAAGGAGAATGAAAACAGAGTCAGGCCAATATGTAGCCAAAATTTTTTTTTTGTCTTTTGACAATATTTCTAAATACATATCTCAATAATTATGCATTTGCTTGAAAACGGCTCAAAAATACACTACCACTCAAAAGTTTGTGATCATATGCCATTGAAGAATATAGTAATATATATAGAATATATAATATATAGTAATAATATAGAAAATTTAGCTTTGCCTTCACAGGAATAAATTACATTTTAAAATATTTTCAAAAGAATTTTTTTTTTTTTTTTTTTTTTATCACATAAATGCAGCCTTGGTGAGCATAAGAAACTTTATTTAAAAAAATGAAAAAACATTACCCACCACAAACTTTTGAACAGTAGTATATCACAATAATTATGTGTCTGTTAGTTCAAAAATGTCAAGTAGATTCAACATGTTGAATGTAAGAACTATAAGTAAAACTAAGAATTTAATTACAAATAACAAATTGTCCACACTTTTCACTACATGAATCTTCATTTATATCTTTTTTTTATTTTCATTTTATATCTTTTCCTTTATTTACCTACATACTTTTTACTGAAATGTTGTAATCTATGAAAACTCCTACACAGGAACATTGGCCAAACCAATGGAGTGAGTTTGGGGTGGGACTATCTGTTTGGCTGACCAATGGCAGCTGTGGAAACCTGTCAGAAAACGGTCACTATTAAAAAAAAAACAAAAAAAAAAAAACAGTACATCAACTGTTTGATGTTTAATCTACAGCTATGATGGGAAAAATGTTGGACCAAAGAGATTTCACTTTGGGTGGGGGCTACCCAGTGCAATGCTGCAGAAATAGAAACCCACAGATTAAGACAAAAACTCTCAAGAAAGATTTTTAGTGCTTATGTCATGTCGCACATGGTGCTAGTGATGCCAATGTGCATTTGCACAAAAGAGCCTGTGCATTTCTGAAATCGTAAAAAAAGGGATTGAGGTTCAATTTACCGAAGCAGTGATGCAGATGACCAAACAATGTTTTTGCGGTATAAAGTTGGCAGTGAGCTCACCTGTAAAAAGGAGGAGGGTCACCTTGTGCCTCACAGCTGAAAACCACCTCTCTGTTCTTCTCCATGGAGTCTACTGGAAACACAATGCTGCCTGGCTGCTTGGAGAACACGGGAGTCTGCAGCGTGTTGCCTACAGACAGATAGAGAGAGAGAGAGAGAGAGAGAGAAAGAGAGCGATCAGCACGCTCCACTTACAGACACCCAACCTGCTTGCAAAACAAGCTATTAGCTGGTGGCACTGAGCAGGCCAGCACTGGTAAGCCATTAGAGAGTCAAACCACAAGCAGACAAAACATATCAATTAATTCAACTAACACCACGGCAACTGTAATGGAATCGCCGTTGATTGATATAGAACAATGGTTTGAAGACACGCGTTCATCGCTTTCCATCACCTCTGTGGTCTGTTTTTAACCTTCGCTATGGCAGCGCAGTTGTAACGGAAAACGCTCAGGCAATTAGACGTGTGGTAAGCGCCTCTCAGTTGAGATTTGAGGCTCCTCATGTGAGGTGACACACTGAGATGCCTCACGCAACCTGCTCGGATAACCGCACAATTTTCTAGGTTTTGAGACATGGGACCAAAAAATAAATCTTGCCCCTGGTTTCACAGACAAGGCTTAAGCGTAGTCCTGGACTAAAATGCATTATTGAGCTGTTTTAACTGAAAACAACTTGCACTGTCATATCTTAAAATATGTCAGTGCCATTGTTTTGTCTCAAGATGCACACCAGTAATGTGTTTTTTTAAGGCACGTTTATAAAAGCTACTTAAATTTTCTAATTGAACAAAGGCCTAATCCTGGCTTAATCTAAACCTTGTCTATGAAACGGCCTTTATGTACCGAGCAATAACTTATTTTGGATCAATCTGTTAAACATATAGGCATTCATTAAAATTGTAATGTTTCTTCAACATTTAACCTGTTAAGCTGCAACCCCACTTTTGAAAAATCCCCAGAAATGACACACCCAAACTGAAACAGATACAGTTCATGAACCCTTTGCATTAAAAGCACAAGTATGATCTCATTTGAAAGCTGACACCTGGCAGTTTATTGTAAATGTAGAATTAATTATTGTCATAATGACAAAAATGGTTATAAATAGCTTCAAAGTTTTGTAAGATTTTTTAAAAATCTGTCACTATATGAGGTATATTAAATAAGATTACTGAATGATGTAAAATCATAATTCTCATAGTGAAAAAACAATGCATTATTTGAAAACATTCCAGTGATCATCTCTGATCATTTTCAAACAAGGGGACAAGGGGTGTCAGCACATCATTGGTTGTGCTAAATAAATAAGCAGCTTAAAAAAAATTCTAAACATTATTTAAACAAGCAATAAAACGGGGGAAAAGCAGCAGAAATCATTGCCATTTTCTTAGGGTTCATTTCTGTGAAATCCATTTAATTCCATTTACTGAAAAATGCTTTCAGCTTTGAGAGCTTGTATTGCTTGCAGGAGACAAAGTGAGAGATACATTTTAAGCTTCTTTAAAAAAAAAAAAAAAAAAAGTACTTCTTTTCAGGCAGCCTGGTTGCATAATGTTTTGCCATAAGCCATGTAAATGTGTTTTGTACCAAAGACAATATTCAAATAGTTAATATATTAAAAATATATTTCTACATTTATTTTGGATATACAAAAATGAAAGGGCAAAAAGCTAAAATATAAGAGCTTAAAATACATACAGCAGGCTGTAAGTTTCAACATTTCTATCCAATACCTTTCTAAACCTAATTGATTCCAATTTCTATAATGCATTATCACCGAATATTGATTAATTTCACTTAATTTCATATAAACACTCTTAAATTATAATATTATATTTACAAACTATAACAAATTGACTTAAATGTAAATCATGATTTCAATAAAATTATGAAAATAAATGTATATCAACATTTATTTTACAAACAAAAATATGTTAATTTGTGTGTGTATGGTCAAGGTAAACCCTGCGTTGTGAGGACAAAGATAGTTATACCAGTAATTTTTTTACCTTGAGGGGATTTTTTTTTTTTTGGTCCCCATGAGGAAAACAGCTTATAAATCATACTAAGTGATGTTTTTTGAAAATGTAAAAATGCAGAAAGTTTTCTGTGATGAAGTTTTCAGGTTCAGGGGTAGGATTAGTGTAAGGGGGTAGAATATACAGTTTGTACAGTATAAGAATCAGTATGTCTATGGAAAGTCCCCATAAAACATGAAAACACAATACGAGTGTGTAGGTGTGTGTGTGTGTTAATTTAGAATAATTTGAGAATATAAGTAAATCTCAGGAATGATGTTTTTCAATTGAAAGGCTTTGTAATGTGTTCAAATATCCAAAAGATACCCAGCTCTATCTGCAACCTTTATTTTCATTTTACTGGATTGGGTGTATATGTGTAAACAAGTAAAAACAGTTGTCTACACAATAACACAGTAGAATTTGTTCCACAGTGCATAAGTGTGTGTGAATCACTGCCACCTGTATGGCTGCTCTCTAGGTCCCAGGTGCTTTAATTGGGCTTGTTTTGCTTCCCATCGCAGAGACAGATACTTCATCACAACTCTAACTATCTCTACTAATTCCTCCTGTGACATGACAATGACAGCCCCTTATTTCAGTGTCAGAGGCACCACGGTACATTCTCTCTGTACCTAGTGATAAACACTGCTCCACAACACATTGTTTGGATTTGGTTGGTAAAAATGCAAATATGAGTAGCTTTTTTGGATATAAAATTCAACCTGGAATGTCTTTACTGTCACTTTTGATCAATTTATTGCATTCCCGCTGAATAAAAGTTTTTTTTTTTTAAGTTGACCACAACTTAAAATGGATGGATGGATGGATGGATGGACGGATGGAACTACAGCTCAGCTACTCAGATGCACCCGTGATCGTGCTGGGCGATTTAAACCAGTGCAAATTGGAGACATTGTTGCCGAGATTTGAACAGTATGTAAAGACTCAAACAAGAAACAATAATATTCTTGATAAGTGCTTTGTGAATGTCAAGGATGCTTGTGTGTCGAAGAGTATGCCACCAATTCTAAACTCTGACCATAATGTAGTGTATTTGACTCCTGTGTACAGGACCAAACTTAAAAAAAGCAAACCAGACAAGTAAATGATTAGATTGTACAACAACAAAAAAGCCTATTTTGAATGGACAAACTGGGAAATCTTTGAGGAAGGCTCACTTGATAAAAGAACTACAGTGTTAAATTATTATATTTACTTTTGTGTGGAGCTGGTCATACCTACAAAAGAGATTAAAATTTATCCAAATAGCAAACCATATGTGACTAAAGGTATTAAAGAAATTGTAAATTTGAGGAAAGTAGCATTTACGAATAAGGATATTAGGGCACTTAAACAGAAAGAGAGTTAAAATTTTAATTAAAGGAAACAAAAGAAGTTCATAAGAGGCGTTTGGAGAAAGCCTTTAAAACTAATAATACTAAAAAGGTTTGGGACATCATGAAAACAATGACTGGATTGTCGTCTTCAAACAAATCTATTATAATTGATGATGAACTTTGTTTTGGAAATGAATTGAACACCTTTTTTACCAGAGTTGAATTAATAGGTACATAACATAACAATTGCAATGAAACAATAGATATGGTTCCATCATTATTGGGCAGAATTGTTATTGAGGTTGAGGAAGTTAGGAAAACGTTTCAGTCTATTAATACAAAAAAAGATGTCCAGATGGATGTAGTGCAGGTCTTTTAAAGAATTTGGCATATGAATTGGCGCCGGTGTGGCAACCAGTATTTCAAGCTTCAGTTGACACACATACTGTTCCTGTGATATGGAAGACCGCATACATAAAACCATCACCTAAAATTTCATGTCCAAGAGAATATAAAGATTTTAGACCAATAGCCCTTACCTCTGTGATTGGGAAATGTCTAGAGAGATTGTTACTTCAGCATTTCGCTCAGATAGTTAAAGATAAACTAGATCCCAGGCAGTTCGCCTATAAGAAAGGTTGTAGTACTGAAGATGCAGTTGCTGCTTTAGTGCATATCATCTCTAAACATTTGGATAAATCCAAAACAACTGTAAGAACCTTGTTTCTGGATTTCTCTTCTGCATTCAATACAATTCAGGTTGACAGATTGGTGTCGAAACTTGTACAGTTGGATGTAAATCCCCATCTGATCCATTGGTATATCTCATTTCTCACTGATAGAGTTCAGAGAGTCAAAGTGAATAAAACTATGTCATCTGCAATCACAACAAATGTCAGAGTACCACAAGGTTGCGTCAGTTCTGCCATACTTTTCACCTTACATACAGACGACTGTCGAACTGACATGTTAAATCAGTATATTTTAAAGTATTCTGACGACACTGTTTTATTGTCTGTGTTGAATGACGGTCCTGGGGCCTAATTTATAAAACTTTGCGTAGGATTTGCGTCAGAAGTGGCGTACAGATGAAACATAGGACGTGCGTACGCACAGAAATATTCGGATTTATAAAACCGTGCGCACGCACATACTACGCAGTTTTCCCTTAATAAATCACAGTCAATTCTAAATGTAGCGCAGCTTTTGCGGCTTCATGTCACGCCCATAGTTGCCCATAAATAGTCCGTGAAACGCCCACAAGTTAATATTCATCGATTGCGAAATCATGGCAAACACAGAGAGGAAAACCAAGAAACGTAACTTCACTCAATGTGAAGTAGAAATGATCGTTGGCGAGGTGGAAAAGAGCAGTAAACTGTTGTTTGGAGTAGGGTTGGGCAACGATTATTCGCGATTAATCGCATCCGAAATAAAAGTTTGTGTTTACATAATATATGTGTGTGTACTGCGTATAATTATTTTGTATATATAAATACACACATATGTATGTGTATATTTAAGAAAAATTTGCATGTATATACTGTAGATATATTTATACATCATTTATATTATATATGAATATTTTATATATAAATACCAAATTTTTCTTAAATATACACATACATACAGTATGTGTGTATTTATATAGACTAAATAATTATACACAGTACACACACATATATTATGTAAACACAAACTTTTATTATGGATGCGATTAATCACGATTAATCGTTGCCCAACCCTAGTTTGGAGGGCACACTGTGGGCATTACTAATGCCAAAGAGGCACTTGAGTGGCAAAAGGTTGCAGACGGCGTTAATGCTGCAGCCTCACAACCTCGGACCGTGGCCGAAATAAAAAGAAATGGTCGGACATCAAAGTTGATGCAAAAAGCTAAAGATGTGTTATGAGGATGAATAGCATAACATGCAATATTATTGCAGAACATATTTCATTTGCATTTCTGTTGTAATCTTCGTTTGATTTAGTTTGTTTTACACTGCAGATCGATCAAACGGGTGTTCGTGTAGGCTGTTAATTGTAAGACTTGCTTTGTGAAGTCTTCATGTTATTTATGAGAGGCAGTACTGCCATTTCTTTTACACAACGTTCTACAGTTTCACACACTTTCACACACTTTCACGTGTTTCTTCCATCTGCCGACGGTGTCGCCATTTCTCATTTCACCCGTTTTTGTGCGTACGTCTGGGTCAGAGTTTGTGTGAAGGACCGCACTTTTTCCTGTCAAGTTTGCTTCTTATAAATACCAATTATTGCATAGAGAGCGGCGTACGCCCTCTTTTGTGCGTACGCAACGTTTATAAATGAGGCCCCTGGGCTTCATCAACAGGGTGTAACTAAATTGATAGAGTGGTGTGTGAATAATGCTCGTCAATAATACGAGTAAAACCGAGGATATTATATTTGGGTCTACATCTGATACTCATATAATGCCTGTTTTTATTCATAATGAAAAAATCAGACTGGTTAAAACATACAAATATTTAGGAGTGATGATAGATGATATATTGATACTCTCCGTAAAAGAACAAAGCAGAGAATTTACTTTCTTCGTCGGCTTAGGTCATTTGGAGTAAGAAAACAGATTCTTCTGTTGTTCTTTAGGTCTGTAATAATGAGTATACTGCAATATTACAACTCTATTTGGTATAAGAGTTTGTCTGTTATGCTAAAAACAAAATTGTATAATCAGAAGTACAAAGTTCCAAGATTCAACAAAGTGAGGCTGAAACACTCTTTTGTGCATCAGGCTATCTTAGCGTTGAACAAAACAGTTAATCAGAAATCAAGAGTATTGTGAAGGTGTTGTAGTTATATAAGTGTAGTATTGAATGTATAATGTGGGAGGTTTAAGTGTATGTCGATGTTTAATGTATGTTGGTTGTTTTAAACATAGACACTGTTATGCAAGAAAGATGTCAGACTTGTCTGACAATTAAGTAGCCTATAAAGTATCTGACACTAAAGTATAAAGTATTAAGTATTAGTAGTTTTAAGTATGTACATTCTCCATAATTTTACACCTACGGCCTCAGCTAATTACACTTTTAAGGTGTTGCTGGTTTGTGCATGTTTGTTGGCTCTGTGCAAAGAAAACGTATTAAGTATTGCACATCACCTCGTTGGATCTCTGCACAACTGATGAAGCAAATTTTGCAAAAGTAAAAACAGAGGAAGTAGAACTGAGACTAACTAACTTAGTCTGCAGCAGCCATAAAAAGCTCTAAAGGTCATCAGGCTTCTAAAGAGCAGCAGGAGTGAGCATTTTCTCCACAAACCAGAGAACATCCACACATATTACAGCTTCAAAATTACACAAAAATGCTTTTTAGCGACAAGGGGTGTCAGCACATCATTGGTTGTGCTAAATAAATAAGCAGCTTAGACAATTTTCTAAACAATTTAACCAAGCGATAAGATGGGGGGGGGGGGGGAAAGCAGCAGACATCATTACAAATTTTCAAGGGTTCTTTTCTGAGAAATCCATGTAATTCCATTTACTGCAAAATGCTTTCAGCTTTCAGAGCTTGTATTGCTTGCAGGAGACAGACAGATAGACAGATAGATAGACAGATAGACAGACAGACGATAGATAGATAGATAGATAGATAGATAGATAGATAGATAGATAGATAGATAGATAGATAGATAGATAGATAGATAGATAGATAGATAGATAGATAGATTATCAGAATCTATCAGAAAAAACCTATACATTTCACTTCATAAGACATTTATTCAACCGATATGTGCACAATTCCAGAGGGAGAGCACTAAAAATACTCTGTATGTTTGACATAGTGTTATCTTGTCATATGTTACTGTTGATGTTGGATGCAGAGGGGCCAATCACCTGTACAAACACAAACGGAATATATCCAGAGGACATATGACACAAGGCATGAGACACGTTTCACAAGCCTTGCATCATGTCCTGCTCCATGACAACATACAGCAATGAACAAAAACACCACAAGGCCTGACAAAACTTTGAACACAGGAAAGAGTGAACAAAATTAACGTTTTAATTCAAAATAAGATCTTTAAAATCACATTAAATGGTGTCAATAGCACTATTATTCAAGAACAGGTGAGTTTATCCTTCGGTTTGCATGTGTAAAGATTTGCATGTGTTGTGAGATTGCATGTTTTGTGATCAACCGCATCTCCCAGTCAGTCAATTAACGACGCATTCTCATTAAAAGATCCCTGCAGTGTGAAGAAAAACTTCAACTTAAGTCTGTCACATTTTTCCTCATCAAAAACATCTCGGCTTGCTCAGCCAAACATGTTATGATACCTCAAACAAGCATTAGGAGGAAATCAGAGAGAAAGAGGGGGAGGAGGTAGGAACGGGATCGGTTTGCAATTCCCATGAATAAAACATTTATCGATACATACATATGCAGAAGAAAATGTCGAGCAAGCGCAAACAACAACCAAACGAAGCAGGTGCCAAAAAGAGAAACATAAAAAAACGAGAACGGTAGGAAAGAAAACAGGGCCAGCGGTGAATCGCTGACATCACCAATTAACAAGGGCTTGCCTGCGCAGCCATCTAGGGATGCGTGTGCCTTCATGCAGCCACGAGAAGAATAATTGCGTCCCCCGAGATGGAGCAGGTGAGTCCACCTGGAGCGGAACAAGGGCTTCTGTTACTCAGAGACGGTCTTGGCTTTCATCAACAAGAAGTCAGCTCCCGCTAATACTGTCATCAATGAACTGCAATGAAATCAAATGAAAGGTAATGAAAGCTTTAATGTAGTCAATCGCAGGAACCGAGCGGCCTGGTATTAAGACGTCATCCTGCGCAAGATTATTTTTCACAAAGTCAGGAGGTACTTGAAATATCACAGGCGCTGGAGTGTCTCACTAAAAATTGATTACTTGGGGGTTTCTGGTCTCCTTCAAAGACCAGATGGAGAGACTGAGGCTGAGGCTGCAGAAATGCAGACGTGGACGAGGATCAGGACAGTGCTGTATCACAGCCACAGCTGTACTCTGCTCGATAGTCTTTTTGAGGAGTCCGCAGGGCTGTGCTAATAGGACACTGCCGCTGTTGGCCTGGCAACGGGACACAGGGTGGCGTAGACCAGATGCCGTGGTCCACAGAACAACGGACAACCGAGGGTGCGAATAGCAGTTGGAGAAAAAAAAAAAAGAGCAATAACATGACAAAAGGTTGCAAGTTTCTCTTATCTTGTTCTCTCTCATCCCGTTCGGTGGTTCACAGTGATTTAAGATCAAGCTACAACAGAAAAATATCAAAAGACACAGATAGAACAGAACAGGCACCAAAAATATACTTTACTGTATGAGGTAGCATTTAAATCAATTGATTTCATTCAAGTCAACAACTTCGCTGTCTGTCTAACATCGCTGAATTGCCTAATAAGCTAAATACAGTACATCAACAAAAAATGCGTCGTGGCATCAGTTGCACTGTTGCAGGATTGTCACTTTTTACTGTCTAGTCATGACCCTTCAACATGCATCTAATTTTTAGGCTCCATATAACAATTAACAAAGTCAATGTGCAACGTAAAGGTGATAAATAGTTAAATGCAAAGGGGAAAAAAAGTCAATCACAATTCAGTATGCAAATTGTGGTCAAAAATGCGACCAATCACAATTCGCGTTATGTTTTGAATAATGAGATTCTGAGAATATTCTATCTCTATGAAGACAATGGGACATTTTCATACTTTAATTTAATTTCCAAAATTTCATACCAAAAAAGTTCACAAAAAATAACTTAACAAAAATATATTACACTTAAAGGGGCAGTAACACTCAAAAAAATGCTGGGTTGTTTCAACCCATGTTTGGGACAAATATGGACAAACCCAACTGTTGGGTTTAAAACTTTATTTAATCATTTACGCAATGCTAGAGTGGATTTCTTTTTTAATCATAGGCCAAAGCAAAGCAATAATGCTTTGCGAAAAATAAAGCAAAGATGATGAATGAACGACAAGGAAGAATAAATAATGAACATACAGGACACAAGAGTATATACAAGCAAGAGTTTGTTGATAGTCCCTAGTAGCACAGCAGCTCCAGACAAACAATGACACTCAAAACTGTCCTGTTACTATAAACAACATTATAACAACAGCATATCTTGGTTCTGTGAAACCGCAAAACCAGTGTTACTCACATATACTATGGAGCAGAAACAACACAACCTCGGCATCTGTTTTCAGGCCTTCCTGCTTATGTCTCTCTAGCGCTGGAAAGCTTGTCTAATATTAACGCGGGTCCTAAAGCTCTTGCCTGATTATAACCCTTTTTTTCCAGAGATATTCCTCTGACCTTTTCTCTTTTGTAATGTCTCTCAGCCATCTCTCTTTCTACAGTCTTTCTTTAAATCTCTCTCTTGCTCACTCTCTCTCCTCCCCCATCATGAGTGGACACGCCCCCTACTGCTGATTGGCTACAAATGTGTTGTGGTGCTCGGCCTGATTCGTTTTCAATAGCATTTCTCAGAAATCGATTACTGCACCATTAAGTTTAAACTTATTAGCTACATAATTTGAATGGGAGTCTGTGGGCCCTATCTTGCACCCAGCGCAATTGACTTTGTACACCGAACGCATGTATCATTCCTATTTTGCACCCGCGCACAGCGGACTTTTCCCTCCACAGACGCACGTCGGTTAAATAAGAAATACACTTGCGCTCCCGGGGGGCGGTTCAGCGCAAAGAGGAGGCGTGTTCCGCCGCAAACGTTCCCTCATGCTATTTTACAGGTTTAGAAAACAATTCCGCCACTGACCGAAAAAACCTAGTTTAAAGTCAGTGGCGCGTTGCGCATGTTATTCATATGCTATTTTAAGGGCGCATGCTTGGCCTTAATCAATGTAGCGTGTGCACAACGCGCATATACTTTGATTCTCTCATCTACACAGAAGCAGCAGTTTTCATTTTTGCAAATCATACATTATTACGATAGATAGATAGATAGATAGTTTATTATAAAAGCATACATCTAGCTTACACATTCACCCAAATTATCATACGCCTGTTTAACCGAAGTTAATTTGGGTGTGTTTCTCCATCCCCAACGTCCCTGTCAGTCTCCTCGGCTGTGAACCGTTCCTGTCGTGCGCCTGGCAAATCCGCCGTTATAATAGGAATCCGCTATAGAACAAGCGCGCCTGCTCTTAAAGGGAATGTGAGATGTCGCTCTGATTGGTTTATTTCACGTTACGCCCAAACCACACCTATGAATAATGAAGCTACTTCAGACCAACCCCTTTTAGATTTGCGTCGGGCGCAAGAGTCATTTATCCCGCCGGTATAATAGCAACAGCGCCCAAGACCCCCCCATAAAGTTACTTGCGTTTCGCGCTTGATACTTGCGTTTCAGACCGTTAAAATAGGGCCCCGTATGTTAAGTGATTTGTGTGCGTTTAAATGCACAATAATACACCAAATAAACTGACAATGTGCAAACTCAAATGATATTGGAGACATTTTAAATTATTACCAAATATAATTTCTTTTGTGCGTTTCAGCACATATTTAATTAATTGGTGTCTAATTGGTATACTATCATGTGTTTTGAGGGCAGCTTGTAATATAAAAAAAATACATATTGCAATAATGAGAGTAATAACTTGGCAAAGTTTCATAGGAATATTTCGTTGTCATTTCTACCCTGTTCTGTGGTTCACACATAAGACTATGATTTACTAGGACATTGTCAGAGTGCAGACTGCATTGCTGGAGCAATGCAGAGCAGGAGGACCTGCGATTGGTTGGGGCTCTTGCCACACTCCAATCATTGATCAAGCCCCTGAAAATTCATGAGCGAAAATTCCAACATGTATTGAAGGCTTTCATAAATCTGCTCCTGAGTGTATTAGTTCCGCTGGGTGGCTAAATCATGGGCTGTCAATAATTCAGCTCAAATAATTCACTTCTCAAGTGCTTCTGACAGCCAAAATATATAACAAACTATGCATGATAATGAGCAAAATCAGTTGCGGCAGCTGCTAAGACTAGTTTGTGTTTGATTAATGAGGTATTAATTGATCTTAACACTGCGCTACTCTTTGTAATGATCAGATTAAAGGTTTCTAAGTCTCAACTAAAGCTGCTGTTATTAATGACAAGAGATGTATTAGAGCAAGAAGGCCCGAGAACCAGTCTCAGGACCAAGTACAATTCATTTATTTTTCAATATCAAATCTATGTAAAATCAAGCAACAAGCTACAAATCACTATATCAGAACCATACCAAAATATGCTTATGTGGACATCCTACCATGGTCATACCACATTTTTGGACATATAATATGGCAATACCATAGTATTATATTGTAGCACATAGTAGGTGCATTTATTCAGCAACCACAATTGCAAACAATATGGTCGGAGAATAAAGTTTGGATTTATTACTGTTCGTCACAGAGAAGGTTTTCTCGCAGATTTAGAAGCAGCCAAATCACACGGCCTCATGAAGGAACACATACTAGCTGAATGATACTTTAATTCAAGCAGAATTTCAAAATGGACATCACTAAACTCCAACATATGTTTGTCAGTGTTGTCAGATCATCAGCGTTTTTTTGCAGCCCAGGGATTGCGTCTGGTTGCCATATTGGGAAGATTAAGAAGATTAAGATTAAGGGTGCCAATATCAAGACGGTTATTTTTAATTAATCGAGGGAAGCAGAAATCATTAATCATGCAGCCCTAAACTTTTATTTAAATTTTAAATAATTTTTTTTACATTTAAATGACATTTTATATCAGCTATTTTCCAAGGCAATATTATCTAATTTATTTAGTTTAACTTGATGTACTACTATAATAACTAAAACTGAAATAATTTTTTTTATAAAAACTGTAGTCTTTAAAATCTACAATTTTAAAAATGATTTAAAAGAAATCATTAACAAAAATCGATAAACGATAATGTATAATTTATATGAAAACGGAAATCATAAAAATAAAAACTAATTCAAAACTATAATAGTATCTCAATGATACTAAAATAACACTGGATTGTACTTTGAGATATACCATGGTAGAGAATATAATGTATACCGATTGCAAGCTACCACTTAATTCATAAAATGAAGGAAAATGCAATATGATAGTGAATATAAACAATATTAAAATAGTCATTATCCTTAAAGCAACACTGAAGAACTTTTCCTCTTCTGTCGCCCTACAGGTTGGAAGCGGAATTGTCCATTACCGCTGTCGTAAATAATTTAGCCTACCGCAGCCTACTGTCCGGCTTTGGAATGAACGACGTCCACAGAGACAAGGTAGAGTATGTTGCATGATTTTATGAAAGTATGATGTATTGCGACATCAGAAACGAAGAAAAACTAAATAATGACTATTGTAACGCTTGCCGTAAAGCAAGTCAAATTTGTAGTTTCTTAGGTCATTCGAACTGCAGAAACGCTACCCGATCTGGCAAACTTGCATAGTGCGGTTATAGCAGATATAGGGCCGCAAAGCCTGTAGAAGTGCCTTTCACCCTGTTACAACTTGATGAACCACTGAAACGATTTTGGAAACATTTATTTAAGGTAAAAAAAGTTCTTTAGTGTTGCTTTAACTGTTCAAGACTTCCCATGCAGGTACAACAGGTTGACTTTTTTATAATGGCCTTGAATGTGGCTCACTCAATCAAAGTGAACCAGATCCAATGGCTAAATAGAAATAGTTTCAAATATTAAATACATCAAAATGCATGCATATTTTAACATTCAAAACTATTTCTATTTAGCCATTAGAACTCATTTACTGAAGTCTGAAATTCTCTATTCAAATGTCCATTGTGCCGCCATTAAGTGACAAGTGTCAGACATTTCAAGAATTTCAAACTGTAATGCTGCTTGCATAATGTAGAATGTGACACTTTTATATTCAATTCAAAGCAGTGTCTGTCACCATGACAACATACAATACCATTACCTTTACAGTTCTAACACAGTGTGTGTGAGAGTGACCTCATATGCCACGTCTTGGAATCCGGCTTGGCAAAGGGCCGGAATCAATCAATTGAGCACCAAGTCAAAAACTCCTGTTAACTTTTCTCGCTCTCTCTCTCGTCTGATTGTGGATTTGAAGATTCTTATACATAAAGATGAAAGAAATGTATTATGTTGGTTAAAAAAACGAAGACACTGAAGAGAAATGGCTACTTACTGTAGTTACTTTAGCTTTATAACTAAAGACTTTCAGAAAACATTGAATACGTTTTATTGAAAACACACACGTTGCTAGAGATTTCAGTATGTCTTTCAAAGGAAAGCCATTAAAGATTACAAGCTTTAGACTTTTAAAAACCCATTCCGAACGAACCAAATGCACAAACCACAATCTCTGTGACCAGGTGACCATGTGAATTTACAGATCTCACCACAAACCCCAATGTGAATAGAGAATAAATTACAACAAGCAGACAAAGCAAAACCTTCTTTAGAAAATCCAAAATCTATTGCATTAATTTTTGCACTCCATAAGCCACGGGCAGAGCAGCTTTTCCACGCTCAGCTCTTATAGATACGGGCAGATAAGTCTGTTTAGAACTCAGACTTGAAGCCAATTGTGGGCATGTTCTCCCTTGGGTTTGATAAAAGCTAAACTTAGAGATACGGTCCACTCTTTTTAAGAACAGAGCTACTATATCTGTAAATCCAAATGTGGCAGACGCCACACGGCGTGCCCTGGTGAACTTACAAGAAAATGTATTCCTCCATGCTCGATGAAGCCCCCAACACATCTGATCATGCATTTGTGGGAAGAGAGCGACAGAAAGCTATATAAATTGGTTCAAGGTCAGGGAACGACGGAAACGCTGCCCACATTGTTCATGCTCTGCGGGAGCCATTAGAGTGAATGGGGTTCTGTGAGATGGAGCTAGTCCGGGGAGAAAGGGGAATATCCATCTTTGGGTTGATAAATGATAATGGAAAGAGAAAGATATAGATATGAGTACTTTGGCCACATGTGGATATGATTTATATTAAATATTGAGATGTGGAAAGAATGGAAATAATCATGGCAGATGTTTTATGCTGCTTTGAATAAATGCATATTGCTTATCCAGGAAAGGTGACCATTCAGAATTCATTCGGTGAATGATTTTACTTTAAACTTTTCAATAATCGTAACTGTAAATGCTCAGCATTGTATTACAGAACACACACACACACGTGATTTAGCAAACTGCTCGCCAGCATGAAAGTAGATGTTGACCAGTGGCTTTCAAGCTCCAAAAAGGATGAAAAAGTACCACAAAATTAGAAATGTTTCCTTGGCAATTAACTGAAAACAATCAGTTGAAATAAAGCAAGTCGAAATAAAAACCTAAAAAAGACAATAAAACTAAACACGATTTTGACAAACATGACATTTCAGCCCGATCTCATCCCAAGGCGTCATATACTGACGCTTTTGACATTTCGTCTACATCCAACGCACATGGCACCCTTTAGCGTCAATATGAGACGTAGATACTGTAGATATGGGCCAGAAGGCGCCTCCTAGCGGTCTAACCCTAACCCTACCCCAGACCTAAACCTACCCATAACCGAACAAAGCTCTGTGCGTGTCATATTGACGCTAAAGGCTGCCATGTGCGTTGGATGTAGACGAAATGTCAAAAGTGTCAGTATATGACGCCCTAGGATGAGAATGCGTTGGACATTTACCTATATTTTGCTTTAAGAAATTAAAATTAAGTCAGTATTTTGGACTATTAAGGAAAATTACCACTTTTGACCACAATTATAAGAATATAAGAAGTAAAAAATTCAATTATTGTATATAATATGGTGATGAAAATGTAATTGTAATGAAGTTCCAAACGTAGGTTCGGGAGGAGCCTAATCATTCAATCCTGTCAATCATCAATATGAGTGTATATATGCAGCAGTCATTTCGCTGTTCCTCCCCATCTCCTCCTCTTTTACTCTCATTCTCCCTCTACATAGTACCGATATGGGGGGCGGGGGGGTTGAGCTCGGAGCTCAAGCTAAGCCTCAGGATTGAGCCTCCTTCAAGGACAGCCAAGTTAATTTACCATTAACTATTAAGACTGGATGGGTAGGTGAACTTGTGAAATAGAAAATAATGTCACAAATAATGCAAAAATAGGCACATTACTATTATCGCTCTTTTCTGCAAACATGTTTGGTTGGATCTGAACTCAGTACTACTGTAACTTAACTTTTCCAGTGCTGTCCTTTTCTTCATGAAGTTTTCTTAGTCTACTGCACTGGCTCTGGCGAAGTACACATCTCCTCTTTCAAAGTGTTTCTAAGACTGGGATACCAGAAAGAACAAACATCCCATCTTCCAAGTGGATGACAAAGTGCTCTTCTTTGCCCTCTTTTTAATCTGCAACCCCTTCTTCTCCTCTGTCGGGATATCTTTTCGAAGTTCCAGGTCCCTGCCTGCGAGCAACACTTGCCCGAGGCAAAGTCTATTGGCCCTCCCATGAGACACAGAAACATGTCTGGAGAAAGTGGCCCTCTGATCTGCATGAAAGCAGTGTCTCCCAGCCAGAGGCTCAAAGAAACAGCAACAAATACGTAAAGCAAATCAGCAAACACAACCACACAGATCCCACATCCGAATCTCTCACAACAGACAGCTGTGTAAACTTGCCTTCAAAATATGACAAAGAGCCACAATAAGAAATCACAGGAAACATAAAAAACATGAGCTGGGATTTTTGGATGAGTGACAAGCATATTTTCAGTACAGAGGAGCTTGGCACAGGAGCCTGTTTGATGACTTCAATTTGTTTCAGGGGTGACAAGGGATTTGCATGGGGCCAAATGTTGGGATTGATTTGCATAGAATTCTCATGCCATGCTGACACCTTTGATTTGGTTCACCCTCTCCTTTCTTTCTCTATCATTATCACTATTTCACTCTTTCTCTGTCTAATCATTTTGGTGAGTGGACAGTCCAATTGCTGCCCACTTCCAACGTGCAAAATTATTTGTAGATGAAGTTACTGATGAAAAATAACCTTAAATTCAGGACAAATTAAAATAAGTAGCTAGGTACACTAAAGCTATTTAAAGGAATATATATTTATTTAGCAGTCTGTATATATTGTATGTATATACACACACACACACACACACAGACACATACACATATTTACAATCAGAACATATCTACACTGCACAAATAAATTAAGGGAACACTTAATCATCACGGTATAACACCAAGTCAATTAAACTTCAGGGATATCAATCTGTTTAATTAGGAAGCATAAGTAAATTGTGAATCTTTTTTTTCCATTTTTTTCTTTGGTGTTAAATGAAAGTGACAACAGGTGTACTGAAGAGGCAACAGCAAGACAACCCCCAAAAAGGGAATGATTTTGCAGGTGGTGGCCATAGATAATTGTTCTGTCCTTATTCTTTCTGACTGATTTGTCTTTAGTTTTGTGTTTTGTTAGGGCAGTCCTGCTCCTCCAGGATGGGACATCCATACGTGAGGTCGGAAGGAGGTTTGGTGTGTCTCCCAGCACTGTTTCAAGAGCATGGAGGAGATACAGGGAGACAAGGGGACAGGGATGTAGAAGTGCAACAACCCAGCAGCAGGACCGGTATCTGCTCCTTTGTGCGAGGAGGAACAGGAGGAGCACTGCCAGAAACGTACAAAATGACCTCCAGCAGGCTACTGGTGACCAAACTGTCAGAAACAGACTTCATGAGGGTGGCATGAGTGCGTCCTCTAGCGGGACCTGTGCTCACAGCTCAGCACCGAGCAGCTCGATTGGCATTTGCCAGAGAGCACCAGAATTGTTAAGTCCGCCATTGGCGCCCCATTCTCTTCACGGATGAGAGCAGGTTTACACTGAGCACATGTGACAGACGTGAAAGAGTCTGGAGATGCCGTGGGGAATGGTATGCTGCGTGCAACATCATCTAGCATGACCGGTTTGGCGATGGGTCAGTAATGGTCTGGGGAGGAATATCCTTGGAGGGTCGCACAGAGCTCCATGTGCTAGCTGCTGTTAGGTACCAGGATGAAATCCTCAGAGCCATTGTCAGATCTTATGCTGGTGCAGTGGGCCCTGGGTTCCCCCTGGTGCCAGATAATGCCCGGCCTCATGTGGCTAGAGTGTGTAGACAGTTTTTAGATGGCGAAGGCATTGATGCCATTGACTGGCCCTCATGTTCCCCAGATCTGAATCCAATTGAAAACCTCTGGGACATTATGTATCGGAGCATCCAAAGCAGCACCAAAGACTGTCCAGGAGCTCGCTGATGCCCTGATCCAGGTCTGCGAGGAGATCCCGCAGGACTCCATCCGCCATCTCATCAGGAGCATGCCCAGATGTTGCCGCGAGTGCATAGAGGCACGTGGGGACCACACACACTACTGACTTGCATTATGAGCTGCTGTGATGAACTTCATGCAAGTTGGATCAGCCTGTAACTTCAGTTTTTTACATTGGTTTTTAGTATATGATTTTGAATCTAGCCCTCAGTGTGTTGATCATTTTGGTTTCCATTGACTGTAGTCACATAATTTTGTTCTTAACAAATTATAGAATGCATACATAAAGATTTTCAAATTGAATATTTCATTTATTGAGATCAAATGTGTGATTTAAGTGTTACCTTATTTTTTTTGAGCAGTGTGGTTTAAAAACAGTAATTTAACTCATTTATGCAACACAATTATGGAAACCCAACCCAGGAACTTCAGTGAATTAGTTATTTTAATTATAGTTAATTATTGCAGAAGATGTAAGACTGTATAAAAAAAGAAGAAAAAACACCTCAAACTACAAGTTAGCTAAGACAATAAATTATATTAATTAAATTATAATTAAAAAATCATATAACAGCATTTATCTAGTTAAAATCAAAAACTATGATTTAACTATTTTATTATCAAATATTTTAGAAAATAAAGTAAGATGCAACCCAGGAACTTCTGTGATTAATTGATTCAATCATTTTCAACTAACTGATTTATATAAACCGCCTAAATGATCGAATTCACTAAACTGAATCTGACGCTACAAGACATTGTATTTTTGATTTTTGCCTCAGTTAACGCACAAACAATGAGACATAAAAAGAGAAATGTAATGTTTGTCGCGCTACCCAGCTAGAAAAAGTAACTTGAAAAGAAAGCTACACTATTTTGAAAATAGCACAGGAACAAACTAAATCAATAAATCACATGAAAGCAAACCAGATCTCTAACCAACCAACCAACCAACCAACATGTAGGCAGCCTATGGTTTCTGTCCCGCTGGACAAAGCTATGGCACCTCAAATTACTCTCACATCAAATTGAAACAGGATTTATTAGTTCTTCTCACACAACTCTCATTGTCTATCTTTGAAGATCAATACAGCTTATTCAATCATGTGGACTCAACCCACTAATCTGGGCATGGGCAATCAAACCTCCGATGCATAAAAACCTAAAGTGTCACAGACAAAGTCACTAGAACAAATGACTGATGTCAGTACAGTGGTTACTAATAGTTTCATCATTCCATGTGAACTCAATTCATCAAAACGTGATTCACAATCACAAATGTTAGACAATGTTCAAAAAAGGCTATGTTTAGACCATAGCTAAATGTAGACCAAATCTGATTTTTACCCCCACATATATGACAAAATACAATTTTTTAATCCAATTTGGACCACGTTCAAAACAATGATGTATCGGATTTTTTGCAATGTGACTTCGGTGTGCGTAGTAAGGTTTGACTTTAACCGTAACATCATAATTGTTGAATCACCCTGAAACAAAACATTACATGATACAAAATATTAAATGATTATATGGAATTTGTGGATGATGTTATGATGTTATGATGAACAACACGCTTTGTGCATGCTGGTCACATTGTTGCCTGTTCAGACCGGTGTCTGATATGGGCCACATTTGAAAGGTCATGTCCACAAAAAAATAAATAAATTAGATTTGAGCAGAAAATTGGAATTCTGGTCTGTACTATGTAATATAATAGGAGTGCCATTGTCTATGATACTAATGAGGACAACGGATAAGCTACAAATCCTCACCACACATGAAAACCAAACATCTATTCCACCTGGAATAGAGTCAGGTAGCGCACGCACGCACACTCCCGGACACACTCATACCCATCCACACACACGCAAACCAATTAAGATTCATATTTCCAAATCATATTCACAAGCACAGAGGCGTGTGGAATATGTTGAGTGAAATGTGATAACATACGATACAGGGCTCAATGACTACACTTTTTCTTGCTTGTAGAAAGACAAACACTCGAGATAGGCTATACGCACGCTCTACAACCGCACACAACAGCTTTGAAGAAAAAGATCACACAATGTGATTGCATAGTTTTTCAATATAGAGAGTCGTGGAGGCGAGTCATTTGGTGTTCTATTAGCATTTGTATGCGCCGTGCCAGCGGTGGGTCGGGGAGACAGTGCTTCTTAGATCATAACACCTCACGGAAGGCAAAAATTGTTTTGTGAAAATGCTGTTTACAGAATCCCCACTGGGCCTCGCCTTTACAAGCCATGAATAACTTGGTCACCAAATGACGGGTTTCTGGGTCCCGCTGTCTGGCTTTTCACCTGTGAGTGGTCTATATAAACCAGACATACAAAATAAAAGCATAGAAACAAAGACTGTGTCTGAGCTGATTGCTATATTGAAACGATCTAAGCCCCAAATTAATCAGAAAAGAAGATGTTCCTCTAGTATTTTTATGCCTACAATTGAAGCAAACATCTAATGACAGTCTGTCAAACACGAGTTACACGACACAGAAATAGAGGGAGAGGATTTTATGATAGCCTCACAGTAAATTAAAAGAATATTCAGGCTTATTTTTGTTGTCTCATTGTACCAATGAGTTTGAATAGGCGTGAATGAGTGAATGACATTTAAAAGATGCAGAGGGCAAGTTTCCAGTGGAAAAACAACTTTAATTTGAATGTGCTTCTCACAAAGTTTCAGAAGAATTTGAATGTAAGTGTAAAGTTGAACTTCTTTTGTGGTGCATTTCTTTTTGTCAATTTAAGAGTTTGATAGCCCCAGTCCCCTTCTGTTTTGACAGTATAATAAAGTAAATTCTTCTTTTGTGCACCTTAGAAAAACAAAACAAGCCGTACAGGTTTGGAATGACATGAGGGTGAGTAAATTATGACAGAACATTCATTTTTCGGTGAACTATCCTTTAAAAAAATTTTTTCAATCATTTAAATTCAGTTTTAAGTACGAAATATACTTTCTGAATTGAAACATAAAATGGCTATGTGGAATTGAATCCTTTTTGCTTGCAAAAATACTTCTTAGCAGCTGATGGTAAAGAACACTTCACTGACTGGAAGAAATTTGTAATCAAAGATGAAAAAGGTGGGCAAATGAAACAGCTCAGCTGGTAAGGGAAAATGTCAAGTGGTTTGTTTATAAGTCTCAAGCATTAAACTTCCACACACACACGCTTCAACTTAGGCACTGACAGCTTGAAACAAACATCTCAGGCCTGCTAAGTTCACTCACCAGTTCAAATGTTAAAACAAATTACGATTTAGCTACATTCACCTATGCTTTCTCAAATTTCCTTTCATTGCATCATTTTTTGTTTTGATTTACCTCAGTGGAATGCAACAATGTCACTTTCTTTCTTTTCAGATGGTGTCTCAGGTGGATAAATCAAATGGCACAGAATAGGAGAATTAAGGCCGTGCAGGATGATAGTATAAATGTGTCAAACTCTGAAGGTTTTGCTATACCGTTTATACTGATGAGTGATGAAAAAAGTAATGTGGGAATACAGAGTAGAGGGAATTCATTTTATATTAGGTTTATTCTTTTGAGCTTTTTTGTTTTTTTTTAAAGGACAAGTTCGGTATTTTACACTTAAAGCCCTGTTTACAGATCGTTTCTGATGAAATAGAACGGTTAAGATTAAAATTTGGACACATGCTGCTGTCCCGAGAATTTTAGGTTTCTTTCGCTTTCCCCAAAACCTCTAGAATGGGTGTATAGGTGCACTGGAACAATCATTCATAAAACGCATTAAACTTTCGTTTACAAAGACGTGAAACTCACCGAGTGGTCAGGGGTGTTCACTGATATGCTCACACAAAAATCGCTGCAAAAGATGCTTTCCAACAGGTGTTTTACCATTCGTTGTAAAACTGTGGATCTATTTTTCCAAACGTCTCACACCCGTAGATTCTTCCGTTGAGAGCTTGAATAATAGACACTCCAGCCCAGTTGGTGGCGATAATGCACCTTTGCCAATTGCAAGCAAACCGCTGGCATTTCATTGAATACACAGAAGAAGCAGAAGAAGAAGCGGCGGAGTAATACCGTACCTCACACAGCACGTTCAATACAAGTCAATGGAGTTGGACAAAAACTACGATAAAACCTGTTGGAAAGCATCTTTTGCAGCGATTATTGTGTGAGCATATCAGTGAACACCCCTGACCACTCGGTGAGTTTCACGTCTTTGTAAACGAAAGTTTAATGCGTTTTATGAAGGATTGTTCCAGTGCACCTATACACCCATTCTCGAGGTTTTGGGGAAAGCGGAAGAAATCTAAAATTCTCGGGACAGGAGCATGTGTCCAAATTTTAATCTTAACCGTTCTATTTCATCAGAAACGATCTGTAAACAGGGCTTTAAGTGTAAAATACCGAACCTGTCCTTTAACTCAAGTGTTGCATCATGGTTTTGCTCTGATGCTAGATTTAGAATTTCTTAATCAGATTTTTTCCAATAAAAAAAAGTTCCAATTAATAAAAGAAATGTGTAGCCAATTCTTCCATTGAATTGCAGGCAAACATAAACAGAAGTATACCGATACCCTGAAATAAAATTACCATTATGCACTCAAAAAAATGAATACATTACCCTTGCTTAATTTAATTGAATAACTCAATTTCATTAAACCAGTTTAGTTCATCACAATTTAGCTGGATTTCTATTGTTAGCTACATATTTTTGTTATTGCGCTACATTTTTGTACGGAAATCAGATCGCTTTCGTAGGCTAGAAATCCTTTTTATTTATATTTTATATTTAAGTGTTGGGAACAAACAACATGATGGGGTTTTGTCAACAAAAATTATTCATGTAGCCCAAATACTTCCTTTTTAAATGTATAAGGTCAACTGAACACAATGAAATTAAGTTGTGACTTTAAAAATCGTGTTACTTTAACTCAATTTGAATTAATTAAACTAAACAAGAGGCAAAAAACATTTTTGAGTGTACTAAAATGCATTACATTTCTGTCATTATTTACTCATGTCATTATAAACCTGTATGACTTTCTTTACTCTGCAGAACACAAAAGAAGATATTTTAAGATTGCTCTTAAAGAACATTGGTCCCTATTTGACCTTCATTGTTTGGACAAAAAAAGAAAGTCATCATACAGGTTTGTAACGAAGTAGATGAATGCATGAGAAAATGAATTTTACAAAAAGGGAAATCATGTTGCTTGAAGTGTTCTTTGAATCATGAAAGTATGTTGAAGAAACTCAAATCTAAACTAATAAACCTGGCCTGAGTCAATGAGAACAAGAGAAACAGACAGGGAATTAGAATGCAGCGTGGGTTTGGTTGAAGTGTGTGTGACGGTAAGGTAATCACATGCTAACTGGGTGGGCGATCAGGGTGGAGTGACGTGTGTGTGTGTGTATGTGTGTGTGTAGCAGACAGCTCGCCCCTGTCACTACGCACTGCTGTGAGAGAACAAAGGAAGATGCCTAGCAGGGGATGGAGATCATTGCAGTCCCTCTCAGCATTCTGAGCAGTCGCCCTGCCAAGCCTCGTCTTTTCAGGGGCAAACCTTCCTCGTCTATGCTGTTCGGCAGGTTGCACGACCTTTCCTGTCAGTTCGGCGTTAAAAGGGAGTGCAACACTACAACAACCAGTGCCACCTACCACTAACTGAAAATACAAGGGAAGAACAAAGATCCCTCAGTGCAAGAAAGTCAAGTACCGCCAAACACAGTGTCTTTTCCGATTCAGGCATGTGTTGGGAGATAATGTAAGTGAACAGATTAAAGGAACAATTCTGTCAAAGACTCAGTCACTATTTACCCAACCTCATGTCATTTACATTCATTGTAATTGCATGTAAAATAGCGGCCGGTGTGGAAGAAAGGAAGTGCGGTTTGAAAAGACATGAGGTGAGTAAATTTCCCTTTGAATGGGAACTTCTGTCTTCAAATACACTTTGACAACATTAAAGGTGAAGTTCAGAGAATTTTCTTGGAATTTATTCTCCTCCTTTCAGCAGTTGAAAAGTTACTTGCAACTGCATATTCTATGCTGTCAAACATATGCATATACGCTACTGATTTACAAGACAAACTCCCTCTGTTTCACCCTTTTCCATGTATTAGAATAATATGCGAATCCGATCATAATTGTTTTATATTTTTGCTTTTTCAAAGTCACCACTCTTTTGAGTACATTCTCTCAATCAACTTCATGAGCATCTTTATACTTTTCGAACAGTACTGAACAGGTTTAATAAAATAAAAAATAAAAATAAAATATTTTGTGCTGGAATTTGGCTGCCACATTTGCAATACCAAAACTAAAGGGAAAGAGAAACAGCTCAAATATACATTATTGATCATTTGTGGCATCTGTGGATCTTTCCTTTTATATTCCCTAAATGCAAACTATGGTAAATGATTAGCACTACATCATCTCACAAAGTACTATTTTATTAAATGCTTCAAAGAAGGTAAATAGTGTTCATTTCACACAGACAGTTCTAAGTATGAGAAATGGAACTGCGTAATCAGATTATGATTGATGTACAAGAGCCCTCAGGTAAAGAAAGTATGATTAGAGATAATAGCCACCTTAATTGTTCCTTAATGAAATATGAAATAAATTCACGATATGAGTTTTGAATACATGCATATCGCCATTTCCCCTCCTTGTACATTAATTAACAACAAAGACTTTAGAGATAGATGAGGGAGGTGAGTTGTACTTCCCCAAGAGCTCTAATTTTCTCTTTTAAGACTTTGAGTGGGAAGGATCATTGATTCCAATGGCGTTGCACGGTATGAACTTTATAGATGTTTAACTAGTTGTTGACTAAAAAGTCTTTAGGGAACAATATCCCTAGTATTTCCCTCAAATCATCCACCTCACAAAATGCTAATGCAAAATGGATCGTATTTTAAAATATATTTTCATTAAAAGAAAAACTACGACTTAAGAAACTGTAAAACTTAACATAGTAAAGCACATGAAAGGCTATCAATCAATCAATAAATCAATCAGTGAAATCAGCCTTAATGAATCACTGTAATGAAGACAAGAGCTCACTATCACACTTCTTTAGCTCTGTTATTCACAAAGTAACACTCAATAATTGGCTTTTTGTAACAAGTCATTTTCAATTCTTCAGTACAAAGCACCTCTGGGTCAGTAGCGTCCCAAAGAATTTAATTTCAGACTGCTATAAATTATATCAGTCTGCCAAATAATAAAGATTAGGATTTCTTCCTCTTCTTGATTAAATATCACATTCTTAGCTATCAGTAGATTCAAATGAATATTTTTCATCTTAGTATCCTATCTTGCAAGCCGATCACCTAATTTATATTCCGAACTATCAAGCAAACAGCCGAGAGCCCTTCCTCTCGGATCTATCCGCCATATCCTGTTATTGACTGTAACAATGCCTCTCCTAGGGCCTCATTTATAAAATGAGTAAAAACATATAAATAAAAACATTTGATCTTACGATCATTTTTCAAAAGTGCGTAGGTGTGAGATTTAGAGAACGAACCGCCTCTCTTCCAGAAGTGAAAGTTATAAATCGCAAGTGATCTTGAAACTGTGCACAGCTGAATGGTTTCCTATCTCCGCTTTGTAAACGTTGCCTAATAAATGTCATTAACATATAAAAGAGTACCAGTCAACGTCCAAATCCTTTACTTGAAAATGGTGAGCGGCAAGAAGTGCTTCGATTTCCAAATAACTGCAGTACTATGACTTTCTGCCACAAGGAAAAGTGTGTATGTCTGCTCAGACCCTGACGTGATGTCAAAGACTGTTTTAATAAATATGAGTGTTGGCGTGGATCTTAGCGTGATCTAAGATCAAATCTGTGCGTACGCACGCTTTATAAATAAGGCCCCTATTAACTAAACTACACAGCTATTTTCTTTGTAACTTGCTCTTTTTTAAAGATCAGGCCTATTATCGGCAAATGTAAATTGCATATGAGTTGGTAGCAATTTCCGTGACGTCTTTTCAGACAGTCCCCTGCCCTATATACACAGGAATATGAAAACAGAGTTCACAAAGAAGAGCTGCCATGCATGCATCAAAAGTTCTTAATAAGATACTTTTACCTGTAAGGCACCCCAGGAATGACTGCAGAACCAGCAGTTTCCATAGCAACTTCATCTTCACTTTGGTACGGTCAAAGTCAACTCACATCCAATCAGGAATGTATGGAGTCCTCTCTGTGGTTTCTCGTTCTTCACTCTGCAAGGAACACAAAAAAATGGTGTGCTTAGTTTGATTCAAAGATCCTCCACTCTAGTAAAGTTCTAGTAGTTACTAAGCTAATAACGTTTCCATTTTTTAATTCCATTTTTTTTGGGGCACTTGATACTTGGCGGTGTTCATTCTGAAATGATGTTCACCGCCTATTTAACTTTTGTAATATGACATATCGCCAAGTGAAACAGGATAAGCAACAAAAATACCCTTAAATTTACCCATCAGGAGTTGATTGGATTGTGAAAAGCGGTCTCTACATATACAGTACGACAGTTGGCTGAAAAAAATAAGAGGGTTTAGTGGAGCAAGTTATTACATTTTGATTAAAGATTATAAAGACACATTTCTGGTGACACTTGTGGTGCAGAAATCACACTTTTAGCTTTGAAGGCAAAAATATCTTTAAAAAAATGATATACTATGTAACTGTATTTACAGTACAATCACTCCAAATTGTTCTCTTCTAGTTGGTAAAATCCCAGTATATTATGAGAATGTGATATTGTCTGGTAAAAATATCATCAAGTTAAGTGTCATTAATAGTCCTGATTCAGTACTCTACAATGTAAGTTGTGGAGCTATTTTCTATATCAGTGCCAGGCCAAATAACACTTACTTTCACACTTGGCACAGTTTAATACATCTGTTGAATCGTCACATGCCTCACTTTGGGAGTGTGTGGGTGTGGGGGTGGGGGGTTGTTCTGTCTTTACGTCTCAGTGGAAGTCCCAAAGGGATCACCATGGAATCGGGACCAAGCACATATTGTGTCTAGGAAAGGAATATTAAGCTTCTGACACTGCAAAAGTTGCTGAAAAAGGAGAAAAAAAATCAATGGGGTCTACTGTAAAGTCCCAGAATCCCCAAGCAGAACTGTCTTTTTTTTTTTTAAATAGTCCTAATTTATGGTTTTAATGAAGTAACGCCTCATTGTGTTTAATTTGTATGCATTCAGAGCTCAAAATACTTCATTTTTTTATCTAAAGATTTGGTTTCCATTTAGGTCAATTTAATGACAATATTTCACCCCAAAACGGAAAAACATATTTTCATAAAGAAAATGATGCATACTTTTAAAGGCCATTGAGTTTTCTTGAACTCTGACAGTACAATAAAATAAAAGGTAAAAATGGTACATTTATTTTAAATGTTTTATAAAAGAAATATTTGAAACATTTATTTACATTTAAATATAATGAGATTCAATCAGTACATTATACTAATGAGACTTTGGGGGGAAAGTGCTCATTTGTCAAAACGCCACACTGCAAAAACTCTTAAGGGTATGTTAGATTTTCTTTATGCAATATGTCCCCAGACTTTACTAGCTAAAAACACTTTGGTCCAATTCTTGGAGAGGTCAAAAACAAACAAACAAATAGGTAAAACCTCAATACACTGGTAGCAATATAAACTTGAAAAATAAGAGAAGAAAACATGGATCAATCTAATCTCTGAAGTGCATATATGGATTCCTCTTTGCTCCATTCCACTCTCAGATTCCTGTTCAGACCGGCTGTCTGGGAGGGTGAACTGAGGGGCGTTCGGTTCTGAACTACCGGCAAACAAAGACGAATGTAAATGGGACGCAGTGTGATTTATGCAGCATTCTAGAGAGTGAGCAGAGCAATCGTAAGAGGGAACATGTCAAGAGTTCTGCTTTACTAGGAGGAAGCACAGGAATGAAAACGGCTTGAGAGCAGAACGAGCAGCTGCTGCAGCGGACAAGTCTAACATTTTGAAGTTTATTAATTCAGCCGTGCCCAAACTAAAAAGATGCTAACACCTTTCCGCTCGAATATCCGGACTAACCCCGAGGCATGATTTCCAAAGAGCTTTCCAGATCGAAATCACGAGGGTTGCTGAGATTGAATCCACTTTATTTCCTGAAAAGTAACGTCAACAACTTAAGCTAAGGATTTGCCGACGTAGATCATGTCCTAGATCATGTCTTATCTCTATTTCAATCAGTCCAATCTCCAGGTCACCCTCCGCCCCTCCTCCTCAACCCCAGCTCCACCTTAATCTGCTCTCATATACCAGCTCAGTTTTCTCTGTACCTGGGTTAGAGGGATATTGTCTTTCATCTGAAACCAGACCGGGCCAGTACAGTCTACTCTTTAGACTCAAAATCTGCTGGATCTACATTGATGAGATGAGCAGATATGGGTTTTTTTCTATATCAAGATCTGTCAATAGCAGATCCTCTATCACTACTGTGCCCTTTGGCAATGCCCTTTACCCAGAAGACTGCTCCTATGTATTGCTTTGAACAAAGGCATCTTTCTAACAAACAAAAGAGCAATATTCCTAATAATTTAGTTGTTATTTTAAAGGAATGGTCCACACAAATGTCTATTTTTGTCATCATTTACTCAACCATTTTGTCATAATTTTCTCACCCAAACCTGTATGGCTCTCTTTCTAAATGGCTATCTTTCTTGGCACATCCTAGCTGCTTTAATAAATAAAATTAAAAAATACAATGAAAGTAAAGAGGGACAGGAGATATCAAGCTCCAAAAATACCAAAAAAAATACCATAGTGATACCATAAAACTTTTTTTTTTTTTTAAATAGACCATTAAATAGTCTATACATTATATTATAAATCTTCTGAAGTCATACAATACTGAAATGCTTGAGCATGAAGCACTTAAAATTGAGATATGATTTTGAATAATGGCTTAAATGTTGGTGTTTTCTCGTATGACAAACTAAAAACATATTTCTTCTTCGTTTCTAATAATCTCAGTCAAAAGTTTGGAATAATTACAGTTTTATGTTTTTGAAACAGCATGAAAGAGAGTAAATGATGACAGAAATTTCATTTTAGGCTGAACTATTTCTTTAAACTGTGGTAAATACTAAATCACATCAAGATGACAGCAAGATGATAACCATTGACAGAAACATACATCACATTACATATATTTTACAATAAAACAAGCAATTTAAACAATTTGCTCTGAAAAAAATCCTCTTGAACAAATTCATTTCGGAGGTCTCCATTACCATGCTGTTTCTAAGTTCGGGTTAATGGTTGTGATTGATTGGAAATGCGAATGTAAACGATCTGATGACATGCTTGCACTAAAAACCCTCTAAATGAGAGCCATTTCTTTCTTTCTTCAAGGGGTCAAGGGACAAAAACAGCATTTAGATGAGGACCATTGGGCTTGGTCATCACAGGCATGCTGATTCGACCACAAGCTTTAATTTGTAGCTGATACTGAGACGTGACTGAGATGGGCAACAAATGAGGTGGAGAATCCAGACTGCAGAACAAGCTACAAAATTGATCCAGCAGCAGATGGGGTTAATGCGCTATTTCAAGAAATGTGTTGATCAAATCTAGTGCACTCATGCCTCTCAACTTACAATGTCAATTGTTTTATTGTCTCCTGTTTGTTCATAGATTAAATGCATAATCTTATGTGGTCAAGAACATGTAACACTGCAACACACTCTTGTAAAGAAACCTCCCCGTAGTGAGTTTCATACTACACAAAAAAGATGGTAATGGGATTACAAGTGAGACATTGATTTATACAACAATTTAATAAATAAAAAGCTTATATTGAGTAACTTCTATTAAAGACACAATATTGCTCCATGTTACTGTTCCATCAACGAAAATAGTTCCAAACAAAGCCTGTATAAAACCTTTGCACATCTGTAAACAAAACACCTTAATGAATCAGTGTTTTTGAACTGAGTGAATGATTCAAGGACTCACTCATAAAGAGTCTCGTTTCGTTCCTGAAAAAATCCCTACCACTAATACAGATCGACAGTCTGTCTGGAAGATAAGCAACTGTTGTATAATATAAAACTAATAAAACACGTAAGTCTGAACAACGTCTTGTAATTCAAACACATCATAATTTCTTAAACTGTCAGCACGAGACTGCCGCAAATGCTGCCACACTTTTCTTTAAATTCCAAAATTGCCTTGTTGTAATTATCTTACATTCCATTCTTAAAGGTATGAATTGATATATATATTATTATATATTATAATATAATTGACTAATATGACTATAAAGATAACTATAACTATATTAGCGTCAACACCAATGTTCATCAATGTTTTATCATTTAGAAGCTGAAAAATAATCATTTTAAAAGTAATTCCAGTGATTTTTGTTATAGGCCTAGTTGTGGTGTGAACTTCCCTATTCCCAAATAATTGGAACGATTGTTAAAACACTATAGTTATAGTACTTGGTGAGAACGGTCCTTAACAGTGTAATTCCTATAGAGCTATTATCTATTGTCTAATGGCACCATGGTGTTCTTTCTGCAAATCATAACACACTTGCAATCAATGTCATTTGCGTGGGTGTTCAAAATTATCATGGTCAAAAACAGCTCAAAAATAAAATCATGCAAGGTTTAGTTTTTTTTTGTCTTCGAGGTGCCTTGGAGGGGGTCGTGCATTTCCTTTTTCTTTCTTTTTTTTCTTTCTATTTTCAAAGTGGGTATACGTTGATAAATACATTTTTCCTTGATCTTTTGACATATAAGAAGTCATTGTACTATAAAAATATCATGTAAGTTTCAGAACTCAAAACTTCCTTGTTAGTCCAAAAACAGCTGTTATTGAAACCAAAATGACTTGTTTCGGATTTTGTCACATTATGACATCACAGTGCGACGAAAGACCGCCTCTGCAGAAGAGGATCAACGCCTACTTCTACATCATTGCCTCTTAAGCCCCGCCCACCAATTCACGCATGTAGAACACGTAGAGAATGCTTCTTTTGTTATCGTTTTGATCGTTTCTAATCCCTTGGCTGTAATCCAGTGAGTGACATCTTCTGGTTTGTCATCAGTAAGACATTACAACCCGTTTAATTTTATTTAAAACACGACAAATAAAATTACAATGTATACTTTCTTCACTTTATCGAATAGGATGAACTATAAATAGCATATAAGAACGACAGCGTGACAAACAATGGAAAATTTATTCAGAATTCTATTTTTGCTTTGAAAAACGCAAGACGCGGTGGAATGGGGAAAAAAACGCAAAACGCAATATGTAACGAGACATTTTTCAACATCGAAAGTTTTCAAAACAATTCCACACATGTATGGCGGGGGCGCTGAGTAATTATTTTAATATGCAAAACTGTTACCCAATCATAGCAGTTGGCGTTTACTTCCAAGTCTTGAATACGACATGCCTATCAAAACGGAGTGTTCGAAAAAGAGGGTCAAAACAGGATAGAAAATAACTTCTAAATTGGGATGTTTTTTTTGACGTAAAAATCTTGATAACAATATAAGTGGACCTCAGAGAACATTATTAAATAAAACAAAAAATGCAGTTCATGACTCCTTTAAGTGACATTCCTCCATCTTTCATGCTTTTTTTGGGCCAGAAAATCCCTCTCTCTAAACCAGAGTGGAGCCCAGGGTGCTGAAAGTCAGGCATGCATTGGTGCATCAATGACAAGCACTCAGACAGATGGGTGAGGGAACGCATAGGCATAAAAAAGTCACCGCTACTTCATGGAGCTTCAGGCAATGGGTGATATAAAGAGAGTGGCTTAAAATGTCTTCTTATGGCTTGCAACGCAAAGCCGCACAAAAGTCTTTCTGCTGCCTCTCTCTGAAGCTGAGCTCTTTGTGTTGGATGTAACCTTCATGGCTGAGCCACTCTGTCTTTGCCAATCTCGTTACAATGTAGGGAGCAGAATAGGATTCGCAGTCAAAGGTTCATTGAGATCTGCCTGTTTTTCACTTTTCTACACAGTCTCTGTCAGTCTGCCTTACTCTCTTTAAATACTAAATAAAAGCACTATTTATACTCTCTTAATGTCATTATGAAGTCAAAACGGACCATATTCACTTTTTTAATGTAGGTTCCTTGTCAATTCATCGCTTTACATGATTCCAATACTAATTACTTTGGAGCTGCAAGAGCATTACACCATGACAATGCTGATTTGGACACTAAAAAACATTTACTATAAATAAAAGAAAATGTAAGCTAGATGGGTCTCAAAATATGTACACAGTTTATTTTGCAGTTTATGGAGAAATATGTATTTTTATCCAGACGGTGTGTAGTTACAGTAATAGAGGTTATAGCTATCCTAACCAGTCAAACCTTGACCCCTTGGACTTCATAATCTTTAATCTTTAATCATCCCTGTTCCCTCTCCACAAACTAAACCGACTGTGTGCCCGCTGGCTTGAATTTTTGCACTTTGTATGACGAATATTGATGAGGCCATGGTTGAGTTTGGTATGTAACACCTGCTATATAGGTTAATGCTAATTAAAATCATTAAATGTCATGCTATGCTATATTTACTGAAAAACAGTGGTAAACATTTTAAATGTTTTACATAAAATAAGGTTTCAAAATCCTTGAAGTATAATCAGTCAAGTATCATGCATGTTCATGCATCAGGATATTATTCTGATTTCAAAAATGAATGGGAAGTGACCGTGGGGTGTAAGCATAAAATCACAGTAGACCTTACATTTGCTTCTTAAATGCACATTACTGGTCTTATTGTGCATTATTCATCTGTGCATGTCCTTCCAAAGAAAATAAACACCTATTTTCATATATATTTTGCATAATTATAACATGCTCCAACTCTGCCTTTCAGCAGTCTTTACTAATCCCTCTTCATTTGTTTGCATCTCCTCCTAACTAGCAGGCTTCATTTTTGGTATGTAACACTTGCTTTTTACTATCCAATCATTTCCTCCTGAAATGTTTTTTTTTCTCATTGTCAATGTCTGGAAAAATATTCAAAGATAGAAGAAATGGGTTTAATTAGTAAATTTGTCAAATTACAGAGGTAAAATGGATTGTGAACGTTATTTCATGGATATAAATTAGGGCTGTCGCGATAACCGCAATATTGTAGTACCGCGCTACTGACAAGCCAACCGCAGAGGAATTCAAGTAACCACAGCAACCGCGATATTCGCGTTTTCTTTTTTCATAAGGCTATACCCTTCTTGTTTTGAACTTGTTTTGCATTTACATTTACATTTATTCATTTAGCTGACGCTTTTATCCAAAGCGACTTACAATTGCTATATATGTCAGAGGTCGCACGCCTCTGGAGCAACTAGGGGTTAAGTGTCTTGCTCAGGGACACAATGGTGTCTCACAGTGGATTCGAACCCAGGTCTCTCACACCAAAGGCATGTGTCTTATCCATTGCGCCACCACCACCTAGTATTGCATGTGTATTGAATGTTAAATAAGTTAATAATGATAATAAGACGTGGTGATCATGGTTTTATCATGGTGATTTGTACAGAGGCTTCGTGGATTTGCACTTAAAGGAGCTGTATGCAAGAAATGTATTTCAATTAATCATAAAATGGCCCTGATATGTCACTAGACATTAAGAAATCATGTTAATTTCAAATACTTATATCACTGACAACACTAGTCCGGCCAGGATATTGTCATTTAAAAAGTGAAGTTGCAGCCCTCAACTGATGTTGATGTTGTCATGTTGTGTTTTGGCCTGATGCTCCACCCTCCACCTATCTACCAATCACGAAGTCAGTAGTGTTTCGGCATCCGGGTTGCCAGCTCAGCTCTAGTTACCACAGCTGCAGCTACAAACGTTCGTGCTGGATCCTGCAGCCTATCTGGCAACCTCGAGTCAGGGGGGAGGGGGAGGGGATACACCGCTCTACAGTAATTTGAAAGTGATTGCAGTACCAGTTTTGGCCACAATCTTACATACAGCTCCTTTAAGCCTAAACAGACAGTGAATGAGAGAGATCGACTGAGCACTTGCGATTACCTGCGTCTGTCTTTGGTCAAGTCATTTTCGTGAAAAGGAAAGTTAAATATTTGTCCTGTCATCCTTTTAACGTTTAAAATAAAGGGTATTTACCATGAATGGCATCAGCGAGAGCGCTGGTCAGCATCCACAGCGCGAGGAACTCGCGGTCGCTGGAAACAAAACTCAGTGAGTCACGCACTGAATCAATGCCATTTGTCTCTATTAAGTGAAGCTTCAGCGTTATACCCATGCGAGGCATTGCTGGTCAGCTGAGCCTTGAAAAGTGGAGCTCAAAGTAAAAAATAATTAACCTTGTTTCATTACTATCTTTTAAACGTGTTGTTGAATGAATGGTTTAATGACTCACTCAAAGACAGTCCGTTGCCGTAACAACTGCGCGCTGAGTGACAGGCTTTCAATGCGCAGAGACGCTGTTTAGTTTCGGTTTATTGGTTACTGAAAATGTACTCGTTTTTGTGCATGCTGACCACATCGTGACACTTATTTATATAGCAACAAATAAATATAAATAAATCAAAATAAATTAATAAATGCGGTAAAACCGCATATCGCGCTATAGGGCTTGGGCGTCGTGACGTCATTACTTGGCATGGCAGCCATGTTGATGGCCTCGCAAATGTAAACATACAGCAAGTCGAACGAGGAGAAGCAGAGTTGGGAGAAAGAAAAGAAAGAAAAAAGATGTTAAAGTCCCGAAAAGGATGTGGAATTTACCGGGATACGTTAAATAGGGAAGCCAGCGACCGGTATGTGGACAAAATCGGCAAAAAAGTGTAGTTAGTAGCTGTCAACCCTCTCGTTTTTTCCGGGTTTCTCACGTATTTGAGCTCTTTTCCCGCTGTCTTCCCGTTTTAGTATTTTCCTATAAAATATCCCGAAAATGAAAATTTCAACATTCATCTTTCTGTTGCTATCCCTCTGCTGACAGCAAAAATTCGTACTACAAAACTGCTGCATTAACTAAGCGAGTTGTGAAGCTAGGTCTAACGTGACTTTGCTTACAGATTGGTGTGAAATCGTGCTCTCACAACAACCATGCTGTTATCTTAAAAAAGGCCAATATCACGCTGAGGTTGCCTTCAAGTAAGCAAAACGATGCTTTGAAAACATCTGTTTCGCTGGAAGGGCAAGGGGGTAGCAACAGGACAATAGTACAGAGACTGACAGGTCCGATGGAAGGGCTAACGTTAATGTTTTTAGAGTAAGTTATTAAAATACGGGATATTTTACAGGAAAATGTGTCCACATACCGGTCCCTGGCTTCCCTATTTAACGTATCCCGGTAAATTCCACATCCTTTTTGGGATTTTAACATCTTTTTTCTTTCTTTTCTTTCTCCCAACTCTGCTTCTCCTCGTTCGATCTGCTGTATGTTTACATTCGTGAGGCCATCAACATGGCCGCCACGTCCCAGAATGCAACGCGGCGCCCAAGCCCTATTGAGCCACTCAAAATTACTGCAAGGGAAAATCCCTCACCGCGACAGCCCTAATATAAATGGACAAATATTAAAATTGCAACACCACATCTATAAAATAAAAGAATGCCATGTTAATTAAAGCACAAAGAAATACTGCACCAAAGTCACATATTCGACAGTTCTGCAAGATTTATAAGAAGTAGCTGGGAGTGTGAAATTGCAGTCAGTGTGCCTTAAGCTTTACTACCAAACAAGATCTTACATCGACAGCTGACAAATGCCCAAGGCTGTGAGTTCTGGTGCACTGGACACTCTTTGCCATAGCAGTATCTTTAGGCTGACAACAATAAATCCACCATTAATACGCTGTCCACAGAAACCGTGCTTAGCACCAGATCTCCAGAAATTAGTGATAAGAAATAAACAATTATTCAGTTTAACAAATGAAACCTTGCCCTATAAGTGAGGTCACAGAATACAGTACCGACATCAATACAGGATTAAATAAGGGCTAGAATCAATTAGGCTTTTTTTTTAAGCCAGTTTACTTAAAAAGCATTTGACTTGAAAGCACAGAAGCCCTGTTATCACTGTTATCACTACCTCTAGGCGAAATGCTAAATATTTAGCATGTAACGTCTCTGATTAATGATACTTCCATTTGCAAGCACCTTGTTAGGCTCCAATAAAAACATTGACACATTGCAGATGCTTTATTTGAATTTAAATGTACTAATACTTAATAATCTACAGTACTTGACATCTCATTTAAAGGGATAACTTAGTTCACCCAAAAATGAAAATTCTTTCAGTAATTACTCACCCTCATGTTGTTCCAAGCCTTACGGGGCTTTCGTTCATCTTCGGAACACAAATTAAGATATTTTTGATGAAATCTGAGCGCTGCGTTGTTACACTACGTGAATTTATTCAGGCCCAGACAGATGAAAATGAATAGTTGAATAAAGTCGTTATTTTTGTTGTTTTTTTGCGCACAAAAAGTATTCTCGTCGCTTGATAAACTTATGGTTGAGCCACTGTAGTCACTTGGACTATTTTCACGATGTCTTTACTCACTTTCTGGGTTTGCAAGTTTCCATCCCATAGAAGCCTATGGAGGAGTGATCCAGCTCTCAGATTTCATCAAAAATATCTTAATTTGTGTTCCGAAGATGAGCGAAAGTCTTACGAGGTTGGAACAACATGAGGGTGAGTAATTACTGACATAATTATGTAAATGTCACCACTTTGATAAATATGCTTAATCTGATTCATATCTGTTCATGATAGTTAAACATTCAATACTTTTAGCAACGTTTTTTATTTAAGGATTCAAATTTGAGATGTTTTTTAAAAAGAAAGAGCACTGAAATAGTTAATATTTGTTTAATGTTACTCCTCCAGCCTTGCAACAATGGTTTACTGATTCTACTCTGCTCAAATTGCAGCTCGCTGCCCCATAAAGGCTTTTGCTATGGTCCTGTATTACAGCCTAAGCCAAATTACAGCCTGAGCCTTGAACAATAATGGCATCAACAACATAACACCACCACCATTACATCACCATTATGGCAGGAACAATACAAATTCTTGTGCCTCTCCAACTATTTAGCACAGCGCCTGTGATGAGCTGGATTAGCCAATGACTCGACAGAGCCACCCTTGTTTCTGGGTGATGTGTACCATCCAGACTGTGTTAACCAATAGAGAGGCCCAATATTTGATGAGGAATATATTTTTACTGTGTACTATAAATATATAATGCAACTTTAAGAACTCAAAGCTTTCCATAAATGTCCAAAAATGATCAATGCCTATAAGGTGATTAGAAATAGTGTAAGGAAACAGTAGCTATGTTTCCATCCACACGTTTTTATCCGAATTAAGTGATATCGAATGAAAAATGCCTTATGGAAACAGTAAAATTCGATTGAATTTCATGAATATCGACTCAAATGAAATACGTTCGGTCTCATCGGATTTGATCTTTGATTGATATACGGCTTATGCGATAAACGCTGATGGAAACGTTATTTGCCGCATATCGTCGGGCATTTACGTGCATCTGCATCATCATAGCAATGTGTTGATAGCGTCGTTGTTTTCTTATTATAGCTTGATATGTCGCTATCAGCTGGCACATAAGCACTATTACAACTTGTGCAATATTGATCATTTGTTGGTAGATGGCGCGATCCATTTTGTCTAGCAAAACTTTGTTCGCAAATGTTTGCTTGAATGATGTGCGATTCCAGTGCGAAAATGAACAGAAACACCTTAAAATGTCTCAAATCAATTCGAAATACCAATTTGATCGCAAAACAGCATGTGACGTCATTACGCACAGGTTTTTATTCGCTTTAAAGCCGTTGGATGGAAACACACGTTCAGTTTTTTTACCGAACTTCAGATAATTCGATTGACAAGTGGATGGAAACTTAGCTAGAGACAGAAGTTCAACTTTTAGACCTCAAAACTTGAAAAGACAAGTTGATTGAAGGTGAAAAATCATGGCAGTTGATTAGGACCCATTGACTTCCATAGTATTGAAAACAAAATAGTATGGAAGTCAATGGTGCCCATCAACTGTTACCAACATTCTTCAACATATCTTCTTTTGTGTATAGCAGAAGTAAGAAACTCATACAGGTTCGGAAAACCTTGAGGGTGAGTAAATGATGACAGAATTTTATTTTTGGGTGAACTATCTTTAAGTGCAAGATGTGCAGCACCAATCTGCCATAACATTATAATGAGAACACTATTGTATAGAATATTGGTGAATTTTTGTCCGTGTTTCAGTGCATTGTTATGGGAAGAGTGGATCCACAATGGGAGTAACACATTCTGGCTAGCACGTAACAGTTAAAGTTCACTTGCATTTTCGTCCTTTTGTGCGCATACAAGTTGTAATGTTACATGTATCTAGAATATCTGATTCATCTCATATAGGATGTGTAATATAGAACGGGATTCAGTTTACTGGTGTTTATTCACACTTCAGCATCACCTCATGCAGCTATTCCTTTTAGATGATCCTTTTTTGAAAACAGTGAAGTATTATTGATAATCTAGCAGTTATTTTTCTAATCATATTTTTTATTTTGATACATATTTTCATGTCAGAGTGTTTTAATTAAAGCATTTTCATTATTGTCATGGCGGACACACCCCGCCCCTTCCTGCCCCCTACACATGCCCCGCCCCCTAGTACTCGAGTACTCGTTTTTAAGACCTTCAGAACTCAAAATGAAAAATGGACAAAAATTCCCATCCATATACAGTATGTAACTAACATACCATCTGCAACGTTAACACATGCTGTAGCCTAAGCCTACTGAAACATTTGGACAGGAAGTGCTCATATTTGTGCTCATTTTGAAAAGGGCACTTGTTATATAAATGCTACTTGGTCTTGATATGCACACTTGCTTTCTGCAGGATAGTGGCCTACATTCTCCAAGTATCACTCCATCATTTCCTCCCTCAGAGACAATGCATCTTTAAAATGTCATTTTTGCACAGCTTGTCTAAATTGTGGGTTTTAGAAAACTCGAGCCCTGGATCCCAATTTGACAAAGACATTTTCAGTAGCCTTCCGTCAGCTTGTCAAATCAAGATCAACCGCTGATTCATTATCACGGTCAAACCATAACTCACATCAAGGCGACTTATCTGACCAGATAAGATGAGATGACAGTCAATCCAACATGGTAATATAATTCAAAGCTTTTTTTATAGGGAGATAATCGCTTTGCTACTTCTCAAACCTGGGCCATTGGGAGATGATTATATTGTGAATTGCCTCAGGCCTTCGGGACATATTTTAAAGAGCTAAAAATTTGGTATTTGGAGTAAAAGTGTAAAATAAGTCTCTCAGCCTGACTTTTCACCCTCTTTTTCTCTGCATGCTCACATGTTTTTCGTTATCTGAATATGCTCTGAATGTACTCATTCACCCCAGTCCCACAGGGCAAAGATGGGAAAATGTTGTTCTCGGTTCAGAACTTATATTGCCACATTATGCATTTCTCCTTATATGGACTTGTTTTTCTCTTTGTCTTACATTTCTATATAATGAGATGTGGTCAATCATTGCAAAGAATAAAGCTTAAGAAGTTTGGGGAATGGAGACTCTTTCCATGGGCCCATGCATTCTTGAATGAAATTGGGACTAAGAATATTGTGGTGGCACAGAGAAATACAGTTATAATCTAATCTAACAAAAAGGTTCCCCATTTCTATCACTGGTAAGACATGAGGGCCTGGATTTTGCTTCGGCGCAACAATTTGTTAGAAGTGCACAGGAAATTGGAGTAATCTCTCATACCTGAGAAGTCGTGTGAGGACACACAATGACACGGGTATCGTTTAACCAAAGAAGACAGTGAGGTCTACGTAATTTATAGTAGTACTACCCTCTAAACACACATTCCTGCCTTCTTCAAGGTGAAAATGTGAAATGTACATTGGAAGTATACCTCACAAGCAAAATCATCATACCAAGAATATATCTGGGCCAAATCAGTTACTAACCAATATTAGTGTTTTTTTTATATATATTTTTTTATTGGATATTTATTGGCTAATATTGGCTAGAAAAAAAGAAATGGTGTAACATTTCAAAACGTTTAATATGGTTACGCCACAGACCAAAAAAAGACTTTCGGTGTGTAAAGACAAATTACATCATGCCTGGTTAAGATATGGTGTAATGGAACATAAAAAATAAATAAAATAAAAATAAAACATTTTAATGAAAAAGAAAATTATGGGACAATTATAGTGTTTTAGGCACTGGGAAAAATATTATGTAACATCATAAGTGGACCTCAAGGAAAAAATGCACAATAAAAAAAAGATCCAATATAGCTCCTTTAATGTTTTTTTTATTGTAAAAACCATGCACCAGCATAACCACTTAACCAGTTTTCTATCTTTTAAGACAGATTACATCATGATCGCTCTCAGAAGCACGCATACACTCAAGTTTTATCATCTAACCAAACTTTAATCTCAGTCAGTAGGCTATATTCCTCATGGACAGAAGCCACTTGTTTGTTTTTCCAAAACATAAAGTAGTAGTATGTTTTTAGCACCATCTGAATTCCCAAGAAAATTGTCTTAGATTTCTCATAAGCACTTCAAAACACACCCATGTGGTTTGGCACGATGCACTTTGCAGATTAAACAATTTGCCCGACACGGCCATCATTAAAGCACATCATATACAACGTCTCTATCTGACATCTTAAGTTTACAAGAGGGAAGAACAACCAGGGAGCACATTAAAGGTAAATAATAAAACCGGAATCACAGCGCCAACAGTTCCATAACTGCCTTATCATGTTATGCTCCGCTAATGAAACCCACAATTACCCATATTCCCAAAGGAATATGTTGCACCCTGATTGCATAAGAAACAACAGACAATAATAGGTCTGTAACACATTTAGAAATGGCAGATATGGGATACAGTTCAGTGAATCTGAACTAATTCAGACCCACAGCTTATTAGAGACAGATGTGTTGGTTATTAAACTCAAACCAATTTTCCCCTTCTTTTTATGTGCTTAGATAAATAACGATGCACCAACAGTTTTTATATATTTATCCTTGGTAAATAAATACCTTGGTAATCATAGTATATCAAAAGTATCACAAGAAAGTGTATTTATAAGAATGATTTTTTGAGGCTGTAAATCCCAAAAGAAAACAAAAAACATAATTGTAATGTGTCTGTAACACTGAAATCTGAAATAAGAGCTGCTCACAAGTCCATTCACATAACTGGACATTAAGGCATGATAAAAAAGGCACAATGGCGATGTTATTAAAATGAATGATAGCTCTGTTTGTGGCCAGTCTACTTGCAATCATGTTTGAGGATCATTACATGAAGCCAAGGAGCTTTAAAATACAGCTCGGAGACATTAAGTGGTAGTGATGATAGCAGCAGAATAAAAGAAAAGCACTGCTTTAAAGGGAACTTTTTTTAAACACGCTGAATACTGAATGTACCCTCACTCAATATTTAGCATATTTGCCCAAACAATAGCTTTAGTCCGACAGTACAAAATACTGTATTTTACAACAATTCC
Source organism: Rutilus rutilus (assembly GCF_951802725.1). Classification (NCBI taxonomy): domain Eukaryota; kingdom Metazoa; phylum Chordata; class Actinopteri; order Cypriniformes; family Leuciscidae; genus Rutilus; species Rutilus rutilus. The sequence goes on along the minus strand of NC_140217.1, from coordinate 33,916,343 downwards.
TTTAGACAGGAAACTTGGAACTGGGGATAAAAAAAAAGAAAACTGTACTACACTGATTCTGCCCCTCCACTACTCTTAACCTTACATTTTCACCTGTCTTCAAAAATCACTCCGTTTCTTCAAGGCAATTTCTCACAAAACACTCTTTTTGAGGGTTTTTTGTTAACTCTGATCCCAGTAACAATACAGCTTTGCTTTGTTCGGTTACGGTCCTGAACCCTTAAAAAAGTGTTTCTGCTCTTAAAAAAGTGCAATGGTGTGAAAGAGACATCTACACTATTATACGCTGCTGTCAGCTTCCCTCAACTTCAAGCCAACATGGAATAAAACATGATGTGTTAAAACAAAAGGGAGGCTTCCTTTTCCCAGTAGCGTTTATGTCTTCAGTTTAGCCTTTTAGCCATCAATGCAAAGCACTGGGAACACTATTAATAATCTACTAGACCCATTGCTTCCTGTGAAGGGTGCGCAAGTGCATTCAATACACCTTTTTCACACACTCTCGAGAGGTATCTGAGATATAACAATTTCCATCACCAGAGGGATTGTTTTTCCTAATTGACAGCCATCTCAGATCCATTAGTACACTGCTGTCAGTATACAAGGCTTTGATCTGTGATGTCAGCTGGATCAATTTCTATGCTTGGCAAATATGCAAATAATTCCGTAAGAAGAGATGTGTCAAAGGCACTCAGCATATGCTTGCGCTAAGACACTGGCTGTCTCTCGATAAAGAGAAAAAAGGGGGTGGAAGAGAGCGAGAGCGAGAAAAAGAAACAGACTTTGAGATTCCACAACGGCTGGATGGGGAGGGAGAAAAAAAAAAAATCATCTTAATACGACACAAGAGGCTTACAAGTCTCAGCATGCGCACGGGCGAAAGAAGCATCATGGGCCCACAGCCTCTCTGTGCATAACAATGTTTTGAAAAATTGCACGTCGCTGTTTGCTTTTAAAAACCCACAGAGTGCAGAGCAGAAAGGAGAGTCTCTTACTGGAGGCGCAAGGCGGATGACACAGAGCATTTGTCTTTATTTGCAGGGCTTCACCCTGGCTTACCGCACGGTCCGCTGGGAGAGGAGAGCCCCTAGATTAGATGCTAACGGACTTCTCAGGACACTGTCCAAAATGCTATTTTGCCAGGCATGAGAGTGGCCAGCTGTGTCTCGCCCACATGTAAATTAACTTGAATTCCCAATGACGGCTTTGTTGCTTTTTAACACGGGCTGCCCACTGAATTTGCTCTATGTAAACATAAAAGTTGGACTCGCTTAGAAGGATACAGTAACAACGGCGAGATCCCGAGGGACTCTGCATTTCCCTGAAGGGAGCAACATGGTGTAAGTCTCCTAGCAAAACATGACGAGAAATACCAGACGAAGCAAAACATATTTTAAAGGACTAGTTCATCCAAAAAAATCATGTTGTTCCAAACCAAACACAAAAGAAGATATTTCAAACTTTTTTTAAAAAATATCTTCTTTTGTCACAGAATAAGAAAAAAGATTAACTTTTTCTTTTTAAACTACATGAGGTTGAATTAATGACAGAATTATCATTTTTAGTTGACCTATCCCTTTAACTAACAAGCTTTTTAATATGGAACCCATCTCATTCTTCCTGTAAAAGCTTAAGTTTTCATTATAACTTCTATTCTTTTTTTATTATTTCACAAGTTTCATCAGAGTGATCACAATCCCTGCTAACACTCTTTGCAAGAAAGTTACAACTAATGTCACCATGTTTTACTTATTAGTCGCCTTCACATGTCTGTTGCCAATGAAGTGAAAATGAAGTGTAAAATGAAAATGACCTGTTAAATTAAAACTCTTCAGCCCTGACCTGCACGCAGATACCTCTCATTTCAGTTACTTTTCTTAGAAAGGACTAGGAAAGTATACATTATATAGAAGTGGCCTTCCTGTAACATTTTCTCAATGCTTCCCCCAGCAGAAACCATCCATTAAAATTTTTATGAAATGCAACCACCCCAGAATCTTTTTAATGTCACTTGCACTACATCACTTCTGACAGCCCGCCACACTTACCATAAGAACACATTCACTCTCTCTCTCTTACTTTCGTCTTGATAACGCTTGCTATTTGTGACCGTGTAGTATATCAAAAAGGACATCCAAAACGACTTCAGCTGTTCGCCAAAACATTATTATCCAAAACAATAATTATGCACCATATTCTCCTATCAGCAGTGTTTTGACATTAAATGTTAGCCTGATTTATACCAATCTCATTTGCATGCATGTATGCAATCACACTGAATTTGTCTCTAATGTATTATGACATGAACATAAACAAAGGTTGCTTTGAAAGAAAAGCCAGGAAGCTCTGTGAGCGAAAGATAATCATACAACATGCCCTGCATTGTTATAGCCTGACCAGTGATTAACATTAAATATGATCCATATAAAACCTCATCTGCTTGGCCACCAGACGAGATGAGATTGTACTTAACGCAAGGAGCTCCAGTCTGTGATGCTGAGCGACAGATGCTAGATAAGTCTGTCAATCCAACCACATATATAGATGTGGTCTATAACTTCTATAACTAAAGATCGCTGATCTTTGCCTACAGAACCCCGACACCAAATAGTGAGCCCAATAGTGACTAAATTAATAAATAAATCAAATAAGCAGCAAAATATAAGGAATGTATGACTTTTAGCGTGATGCAGCGAATAAATCCTTCACGGGAAATAAATAAATATATTGTGAGTGGTTTATGGGGTTTGTGGACAGCAATAATCAGTAAATCCGGCCGGATTAAGCGATGGAGGGACAGTGAGAGCGGATTAATAAACATCTGCAGAGGCACTAGTCTCCAACATAACGCTCTCTAACCGAATCAAACCCAGAGCATATCAGATCATTAACCCCAGCGCAACATGTCTCAAAGCATCGGTAATGCAGACCCGTCCTGACGTTAATGCGCTCTGTACACAACCCCAACGACAGCTGTTTCAGTAAGTAAGATCAATTCGAGCAAGGTTTGAAAAGTCAACAGTGATGATGACTTTCACTGCAAACATCAAGATGCTTGTCACTCTCACTTGGTTAAAAACAAACATATTTATATGGAGAGAGAGAGAGAGAGAGAGAGAGAGAGAGAGGAAATAAAATGTAATGAACATAACGTGTATATATATATAAATAATATATATACATAGGAAGAACAGCAAAATACAGGTGAAAAGTCACGTGATATGAGGCTGTGACTCCACGTGATTGGCTTATCACGCTGTCAACTGGATAATGAAATCGTAACAGGTGCACAAATCAGCCTGAATGTGTCAAACTAGTGAAAATGGATAGACTCATTAGACAGTAAACAACTGATCCACTCACACTTGTGTCATGAACTTGAAATGACTTGGAACACAAAATGATCTGTGAGTTTTTTCGCGAATAAATTAAAGGTACACCTCTGTGCCTGCCTGCATAACGACACCTGCAGTGGTTACTGAGGATCTGATGAATAATGATCCCAAACAAGGTCACTTTAATACCGATAATACCAATACAACAGTTTGCACTGCTAAAATTGTACAAAGTATTCTTGCTACTGCACTATTAAAATGACTTTTGAAGCAATGCAAAACTTTTAAAAATGCCATTCATGAGACTTTTATGCATGTAAACACGGTACATAAAAAAATTTATAATACAATAATAATAATAATAGTGAATAATTTTTATAGCAATGTTTTCTTGTTAATAATGTAAGGTAAATGATGTTCCATTAACCACATGTACATTAAATAACAATTATAACAATTGCAGTGAGAGACGAGACTAGACAGACAGATAGATAGATAGATAGATAGATAGATAGATAGATAGATAGATAGATACTGTGAGTCCAACTAATGCTGATGAAACTATTCAATTGCTACTGCTAGTAGCTATATAATAGTCATTCCAACTAGTCATTTTGATCACTACTGTTTTCCCAACTAGATATAATACTACTATTCTAGTGATATTTTTACTACTACGCCTTCTACCACTAGCACTACTACAAACAACAGTAATAAACTGATCTTTAGTGTTTTGGTTGTATATCGCATACATAGAAATCTTTGAAAATGAACGGAGAGACGTCTGAGCAGTCGTCAAAGTGAGGATGTGTCCCTTATCGAAGTAAATGACTAAAGAAAATAGCCTATGTCGCTAACCAAAAACACATGACGAAACGTGCATCGGCATACTCACTCTCCACAAATGTTTGAAGTGCAGATAGAAAAGCAATGTAAACCCGAGTTCAGTATGATGGAGCGATGCACAGCTGATAAGACGCACTTACTGTGGCACATCGAGTCTCTTCCCTTCCTTAGAGTGATGCGGGCTCACTGCGAGACTCTCACTGAACCGAGCATCCAAATAAAACGGACAGGGTCTCCAAAAAGTGCTGCTTAATGTCAGAATATGTGAGTGCCAGCGTTCAGCTGGAGATATCGCGCTATCCACACACGGTCCCCGCTGATTCCTGCATTAGATCAACATGAGCCCGCGCGCTGTTCGTGTGGCACGGGGTGGGCACCTCCCACATACTGTACTGTGCTGGAGGGCTCCCAAAGAGTCACACAAATCACATCATCTTTGTGTCACGAAGGGTTGAGGCTTTGACATCAGGGATACGAGGACACAGCTGAAATGGCAGAAACGTAAATTTGCAGTAAAATATGTCCATGGATTATTCATTTTGCTTTCAAGTGGGTGGGATGCTTTGGGTGCACTGTACAGAGAATAAAAATACTGTAAAAATGTTAGTAATTAGAACAACTACAACAAAGAGCAATTTCATTACAGATATTGTAAAAATAATATTTTAAAATATCATAATGTCATTGTAGTGTAAAATATTGTGAAATAAGAACTATAAAAAAACTTGAGAACATGTATATTCAGCAAGGCAAAATGTATACTTAAATGGTAAAATATTATTAAAATTGTTTGCAAAAAAATAAAATAGGTTTAATAGGGTAGCCTAACAATAAAAAGTGCTGCTGTTACTAAGGATTATTTTCTACATCTGCCCTTAAACTCAAATGTAGATTTAGATGATTAATTAGATAACATTTTTGACTTTAACAAACCACATACTTTAGACATTACCACATTTGTTATCACCTAAAAATATTAGTCATAATAAAAAAATATTAAATAAAAGGCATTTTTAAAGCTGATTTAATTTGTATGATTACATGCTATACTTCAACCTGGAGACCCCAATAATGTGTAAACGTAATGATAGTAATTTTCAGAAATGAACCTACCTCTTACCTTTGGTCATATTCTTTTATTTTGTTTGTCTGACCCAAATCCCAGAACACCGGAATTATTAAAGCTTTAACTCACAAAGCAGGCATGCACCTTTCAGAAATAACACTTTTATCCAATAGACTCGAGTAACACTGTTTCTCTTTCGGCCCAATTTGACTCCAGCAAAAACACTAGAAGAATGCAATCAAACAAATCCAGACAATAGCAGAAAAGTATCTCCCACACATTGAACTGCATTTTACTGAATATGTGGAGTTTCTAGAACCCTAGTAGCTACTGTAACATTTTCATGGATGATACTGCATCAAGTTAAAACATTGTTATAATTAGTTCTGATAACATTAGTCATGGAATATCTACCTGATACATTTTAAGCATGCCTTTTAAGACCCCAGCATTCAGCATGAAAAGAAAAAAGAGTGGTTTTGCAAGGAACACGAGAGCTCATCACAGAACACAGTTGCCAAATACAATCTAAGAGAAACCCTTATGAAGCAGTTGCATTAGCTGATAAATTATGTATGTCTTTTAATGAGATCGCATTGTTCTATATGTCATGATTGGAGTATAGACTCCCCCGCCTCCTCTCCTCAATACTATCACATTTTCCTCAATTAAGTTGGATCAGAAGACTGATCTATCCAGGCACCCGCGCCAGGGGGGTTATAAGCTGTTCAGTAAGTGTCTTGATCAATGTTAGGGGCTTATTGACATGCTTAACTCCCGATGGCACCCTCTGTCTGCTGTGACAGAACGGCAAGGTGGGGAGCGTGACATGTTTTGACACTGGTGTGACAGGGTTGTTAGGTGCATGTCTGTGTGTGTGTTGCTGTGTAACTATGGCTGCTTTGCATATGTTCATACAACTCAAAGGCAGGGGAAAAGGCTGCAGCACACAAACAGTGCAATTTCTCATGCACAGCTGCTTGAGAAATAGGTCTACAATGAATCCATCTTCCTTAGCACTCACATCCTCATAGAGGGAGGCAGATTGTATTCACGTCGACTATTAGAGGACACACTACGACCATAGGTGCACTGGTTGTGTGTTTAAGACCGGTGAAGTTTTAATGTTTTAAGCTTCCAATTTGTGAGACTGTCAGGGAGGGAAATCAATCGTTTTTTATTAGATACGTAACCTCATGTCCACACAGAAGGTGCTAATCCACTAGGTGGCACAAGCTAACAAGCCTGTTGTCAAACACAGGTTTTTCAAATCAGGATAAACTGGTGACATTAGACTGTTTGGGGGAAAATATAGTGCTACTGATAGCTGCCGCATTAATTTTAGGCGGCCACTTTATTTTTTTATTTACATAATTACTGTGGCACTTTGTATTGCATACCAATCTCAGGATTACACTGCAAGCAACTACATTAAACAGATCCAGGCCCCTCTACAAATGAATTCCACCTTTGATCCCTTAAAATTTTCATTATCCACACATAAGCCCTAATTATAGTAAGTGGGATTGGAGAAAATCTTCTCCTTTAAAAATAGTCAATTGAAAGGCGATAATTAAAAGAGAAGTAAATTGAATTCCTGATGGGATTAACTTGCAGGAAAGACAGCGCGGAGGAGAGCAACAGCCTTGAAGGGAGAACGGCGAACAGCAGCTTCTCCACTGTCTTTGTGCACTCAGACATATTTGCTGACTTCTCATGCTGCATATAAAATCGCTAAATCACTACAAGATAAAAAAGAATGTCTGCAGCCAAGTTGACGGCGTAAATGTGAACAAAAGAAAATATGCACATTTTTTACAAATCTACAGTCACTTTTTCAAGATGAACTGTGCAATTTCTGGGCCTTATAGTGGAATTGCAAAATTATGATTTTTTTTTCAAACAGGCTTCCAGAACAAATCTTTCTGACATATCAGAACATATCTGCCTGATCCACGTTGGACAAGAAGGTTTTTAGACTTTATGTGTGTCGTAGGTATCGGCCAGGAAGGCCATTTTGTTGTAACCCTCTTCCTGCACTGCATGCCTAGTCCTTCAGCCCTGTCTTCACTGCCTCACATCAGCCCTTCGCCTCCTCCTATACTGCCTGTTCTATGCATCGTGGATTCACCTTGGGCTTATAGTTCGTCCGCTTAGCCTGGGAGTGTCGATCCCATAGCTCCAAACAGACCCCTGCCAGTTGGCTCCACCTTTGCTCCTCGCTCCCTCGGCTTCACCTGGGAGCGTCGTCCTCACGGCTTCACCTTCCCTCTGGCTTCACCTCAGTCCTCGTTACACGGCTCCGCCTCAGTCACCCTGACTTCACTTTGGCTGCTCGTCCCCGCGGCTCCGGCTTGGTCTTCTCCGTCATCCGCTCTTCCTCAGTCAGTTGTCCCCCTGGTTCCACCTGGCAAGGCTCCACCATGGCTCCTCCCTCCCTCGACTCCACCATGGGCCTGCATTCTGGTTCTCCTGTTGGGGATACTCCCTGGCTCCTGCAGCCTTCGTCTCCACTTTGGATCCTTCCACTGTCAATTTCACCCTGGCTAACCCCTCCTCTGGGAGACCCAGCTCAGTCTGCACTCCCTCCCTCCCTCATCTGTTGTACTGTTTTTTATGTTTTAAGATGCAAGGCTGCGCCACCTTGACTAAAATAAACAAAACACTCAGAACACTCAAAATTAAAAACAGAACAGCCAGTATACACGGACAAACATTGGGATATCGGGAAACCTGTTTGTAAACTGTCACTTTTTTTTTTGCAATGCTGAAATTACGTACACACATGCATTCAAAAAAGTTAGTCAGGGTCACTTGACACTAACTGAAATCTTTCACATCGGGTGGTAACCATAGCAACAGTAGGCCACTTCAACATTTGCTATTCATATTAGCTTCAGGGGGTCAGCCCTATGTTCCCACAGCCCTATGTTCCCACATTTCTAAGATTTTTTTTTTTTTTTTACGATTTGTCTAAACCCCAGTTATGGGCAGGTTTAGGGGTGGGGTCAGGGGTAGGCCATTTGTGGGAACATTGTCTAAACCCCAGTTACGGGTAGGTTTATGGGTGGGGTCAGGGGTAGGCCATTTGTGGGAACATAGGGCTGTGGGAACATAGGCATGATCCCAGATTCAGAACACTGACAGAACATAATTTATCACTTTGTTGTAGATTTAAATATTGCAAACATATCACAGACTAAATAACTGCTGCTTTTCTGAACTTTCTATTCATCAAAGAATTCTGAAAAAAGTTGAACAGTTTCCACAAAAATATTAAGCAGCACAACACTGATAAAAATATTAAATGTTTCTGGAGCACCAAATCAGCATATTAGAATGATTTCTGAAAGATCATGTAACACTGAAGACTGGAGTAATGGCTACTTTGCCATCACAGGAATAACATTGAAAATATATTAAATACAAAACAGTTATTTTAAATTGTAGTAATATCCCACAATATCACTGTTATACTGTACTTCAAATCAAATAAACACAGCCTTGGGGAGCATAAGAGAAATGTTACCAACCCCTTTTGAACGGTATTGTAAGATGTTCTATAGCATGATCTTAATTGCAGTTTGGGTAAGAAAAAGAAACAAAGCTTTAATATTACAAGGGGCCACTAGTCCAAAATCCCTGTTAAGGGATTATTAGTACAAACCTCAACAAATACTTTATGTGGGCAGATTCGTTCTCAGACTTGTCAGTCTCCAAAGGCATTTTGTAATTACGAGAAAGCAACCACTCCAACTGAATCTCTTACTAGAAGATCAAGGCTAAGCATTGCCACACTGACTTTCCTCTTTGTGATATTTCAGCGTCTCCTGGGCTGAGCTCTTTTTGGACACGTTTACTTGGTATCACTCTACAGCCACTAATGACTCATGGACAGAAGCATTTAACTGTCTGTGCTCAGGTTAAGTACAACCTCTGTACCGTGAAATAAAGTTGCACTCCACACCGTGTTGACTTTTCTCATGCTGAACATGGATAAATCAATTGTCTTCTGATGCAGTATTCAAAGGGTATTGATATTCAGGTTGCATGAGCTTTGTGGATCTTGATAGCTCATTAATACATAATATTCCCCATCCACTAAAGGGTTTATATGATTAAGACGAGATCTCCTGATCAACAGAGATTATAAACTGTGCAATGCAATAAAGAATATTAATGATGTTGGGAGAAGAGCTGCTCTAGTGCATTTTAAAGTGTCGTACAGATCGCAGAGTGATTTTAAGCATTAGCTAAACTCGCTCCAGGAAGAGCAGATTTATACACAGGAAGCGTGACGTTATCAAGCCTTTTTATCAATGGCCACAGGGTCGTTTTGAATGATGAGCTCTGTTTCCTTTCCATTCGGAATTACATTACGGCTCTTGACGGCGCACATTCAGTAACACAATAGTTTAGACTGACAGCACAGCTGAAACAAATCTACAAAGTTATGTGGGGTCAGATCGGGCAAAGGGTGATTTCAATTACATCCTTCATTGGGATATTATAGCATTAGGGTAATTGTTTTCTGATTTTATATGGATAGAAATATTGATTTTGCTGCCCATTTAAATTGGCCTCCCAGTCTGGTCAGGTCTAGTTAGCTGGGTTTAAAGGGGTTTTAAGCACTTTTCAGCTGGTCAGGCTGGGAGACCAACTAAACCATCTGAAGGCCATCTTAGCAAAGATGTTTCTGTCAGCAGGGTAAACTGAAAAGCATGAGGATCTATCATGCATTATCATAACTTTATTTTTAATAATGAGTCTTTCTTAAAAACCTATTCACCTAAGTGACTTGGCTGCTCTGTCTTGTTTTAACTGCTAGCAGGTAGACATTAGCTTTAACAAGACCCATGGCTAAATGATCTACTGACAACAAGAGAATTTTTCACAGAGGTATTAGCATTGAGTGCTATTGTGCAATATTATCATTCCCTATAATTAAGAAACTATTTGAGAACAGCTCAAGTCATGGAGCAAAATAAATCTGAGGAGATTTGCTCCTGGTGCGTGTGCCATGTACCACATAAAATCTGCAGTGGAAAACAATAAACAATGAGGACAGTTAAATCTCTATCTATCCCTGGATAGAGAAGATAACCACCTTTTATGGCCAGTGCGGCAAAGAAGAAAATTAGTTTCTGAAAAAGTCATTAGCAAGTTGCCTGCTTTATAGGTTGACACAGCCCCCTGTGTCCAATATTGCCCAGTTTCTCCTGGAAGCCTTTTTTTTTTTTATTGGCCGAGACCCGAACTGGGCTAAATCCATGGTGAAACATTTCTCAGCACAAGCTGGCAAAACTGTCCAAATCACACCTGTTCTGGCTCCATCAAGATCAGATGTTAGCACTACTCTCTAAGCTAACTGTGCCAGATACATGTCAGCTGATACAAAGTTTCCACACAACTTAAAGAATCGAATTAGTAAGAAAACCTTTTATATATTTAAGTACATAAGATATAAACAGTGAGGTCCAAAAGTCTGTTAGGAACGTTGTGGTTAGGGTTAGGGTTAGGTGTAGGGTTCAGGTTAGTAGAATAAGTTGACATGTACAGTAGTTGCAAAGTTACTTGGTCAGTAGAATGTCTGTTGGAGGACCATCAAAGTGTTATCAGATATTAAGCAGACAGTCTACTAATAATCTAATGAGAGTTAGTTGACATAGTTGCAAAGTTATAGTTAGTAGATTGTCTAAAGTGCACCATTGAAATAAAGTGCTACAACATACTTTTTTCCTTTGGCACAATGAGTTATATACCACAATGTCCAGGTTGCTCTTTTCCATAAACTAAAGTCTAGTGATCAGTGGCTGTCAAGCTCTAAGAAAGAGAGTTTTGAGTGACATGAGAGTGATGGCTTTAATTTTTGGGCGAACCATTTCTTTAAAGCTACAATATGTAATTTTTTGCGCCGCTAGGTGTCGCTAACCTCTTACAATAACAAAGGCGTGTGTTGATGACGCATAAGCGGAATTATGGAACTTGCCGAAGGATCTAATAATGTTAATGGATGAGTGAATACATTGATGTTTTTAACATGAAGCAGGTCGCAATTGCTAATGAAAGACAGATATCAGCGCCACACGCTACTGTAGTACCGCGGATATAAAGGAATAAGGACATTTCATTCTACCGCACTACCCGCAAGTGCTGAATAATATTCACACAGGTCGGTAACGCAGTTGTCCACGTTTGTCGCCATGGTTACTATGGCAGTATGAGCGGAAACCATGGATAACGCGGATATTACGTCATTGACAGGCGACAAGTGGGACAGGGCGCACAGGGATGAGCCATTATTTAAAATTAGAATTTCTCTGAAATTAAAAATCTTTGGGAACTTTTGGGATATTGTAAGTACACAGCTGCAGGAAATATATCACACTGTGCAAGTGATTTTTGGATCACATATTGTAGCTTTAACACAATGCATTTTACATTCATTTCTTAGAGCATAAAAGGTAAGACAAGGCAAGTTTATTTATATAGCACATTTCATACACAATGTCAATTCAAAGTGCTCTACATAAAAAAAGGAATTAAAATAATGATAAAATAATCACAACATATGCATAAGTAATAAAAATAATCTGACTACCTGAATCACTTAATTTGTGGCTCCCTGAAGAGTCAGAGATCTTCGGTTTGTGAGAATAATGAATTTAAAACGTAATGAATTTGTATGCATCAAGGTTATTTTCGTAAACTAAAACTGAATCTAAGACTAAAATTATTGGTCAAAAAACATGTTCGTAAAATGGTTAACTGAAATAAAATAGAGATTTCAATTTTCAACATAAATGAAAAACTAAAACTAAACTAAACTAACAACAGTTACCGAAAAACTAACTGAAATAAAATACTAATTAACAAAAATAAATAATCGTTTTCGTTATTATTAAGCTCTCATCCTGTTCCGGAAAATCATGTTTTTCCATTTGACTGCACTAGGCAGGCTACTTGATGTAAACACGTGCTAGACGGACATGTATGACCGTTGCACTCGCGTCTTTTGCAATTGCAACGTCTCGCGCGACACTATACGTTCTAAAAATGCGGCACTCAAAAATAAGTTCAACTTTTAAAACAGTGTCTCGAGACCTTGCGCTTCCCCCCATTCCTAACCGCGTCTTGCGTTTTTCAAATCAAAAACGCTTTCTGTGTGAACCAGCCCTAAAAAGCAGAAATGGCCAAATAAGTATTTCCATCATGTAACAGCTGTACATTAATTCCAGGTAAGATAACCATCTCATGTGAAACTCAATAATAAACAAGATACCATACATATTAGACAGGTTATGGCATTAGCATGTCACAAATAGCATGTCTATCCCACAAATAGATGTAGGCTACCTTTTCAGAGTAGAAGTATAAACTAAATGTCTGGTCTGAATAGAACACATGCATATGATATGAGTATGATATTAAAAGATACAATAGACAAAAAGCATAAATTGATCAATTCAAGAATAATATGTTTAAAAGGATTAATAGAAATAACCATAATAATCATATGCATATTTTTTTTTTCTTATACACCACATGTCAAGATTACATCTTTAATATGAATGAGTTTGAATGAATATTTTTACTTTACTTTTTAAGCTGCATTTGTTTGTCTCTTTGTTCAATCTCAAACAATTAGTTCATTTGTATTATTAAGAGGTTTACACAAGAGTTAACTGTAAACTTTGCTGAAATTAAATGTTTTTTAATTAAAAAGTGTTCTGTTAACTCTGCTAATACTAAAACTGCAACTAAATATATAAAAACTAAATAGAAATGTGCTCACAAAAGAAAAACGAAAACTAACAAAACCATTAATGAAACTAACTAAAACTAAACTGGGCCCGGTTTCCCAAAGCGTTCTTATCTCTAAGTAGTTCTTAACCTAGTACTTAAGTTCTCTCTTAACCTTAATGCACGGTTCCCGACATGTTCGTACGCTAAGTATATCTTCTGTAAGTCACACTTTCGTAAGGTTGGTCCAGACCATTCGTAAGCTCTCTCTTAGCGTTGTTTGCAAGTCAAACTATGGTATGTTGACAATGTTGTGGCTCAACAATGATTTTATGCTATATATAATGATATATATACTAATAAAAAAAATGTCCGCAATGGATACAGGACTATTTATGAAGTTGATTTTATTTGTTATTAGAACTAAAATGGTGCTAATTAGCCTTGGCTATTTTCTAATGTCATTAAAGCATTAATGATTGTCAATCTATAATTGGCATTCACTTTTGATAATTATAATCTGGCAAACAATTTGCCTCTAATTGCTACACTACTACACTATAACACTACACTACACTACATTACACTACATTACACTACATTACACTACACTACACTACATTACACTACACTACACTACACTACATTACACCACATTACACTACATTACACTACATTACACTACACTACATTACACTACATTACACTACACTACATTACACTACACTACACTACATTACACTACATTACACTACACTACACTACACTACATTACACTACATTACACTACATTACACTACACTACACTACACTACACTACAAGTTAAAGAAAAACCTTTATCATATTCAATATCTGTAGAGAACAGGCCTCAAAACATAAGAATATCTGTGAGTGATCAGCCCTGTTAAATACCCTTATATGGGCAATGTATCCCCCAGGATACAGGCATTCAATGCCTGATAATCAAAGTTGTGAGAAGATTATTTAAAAAATATCCACAAGAACATGTAAAACTATCCTTAAAAAACTATTTTCTAAAACAAAATCACTCTAAAATATCATAATCGTGAAAAATATAAAAACACTTCCCTCATAGCCAGTGTCTTTGTCCACGTATGCTGCCATTTTGGATTTTGATACAAATATTTGGAATGTTGGCATAAAGTCACATGACCTGATTACATGACCCATCACCCCATCAGTGTTTCTCATCAACTGCAACCACATAATGCCCCTCCCCCCATGGCCCTTCCCCCCACAGCCTGTTAAATGACTGTATCCCCCAAGATACAGAAACTCTTTAAGGGTTGTTGACAAAGGAGCGTACACGTTAGAATTTCTGCATCAAAAATTGACATATGCCCAAATGACCACGTCTCATAGCTGATTCATCTTCATTCATTTATAGGGCATTGAACGCAGGTCACATGGTTGTCAGAGGATTCCCTTTCCACTGCTTTGCCTCATGCATAGCTTTACGTCAAACACACAGATAATGTACATTACAAACTAATGTCTTTACGCAGCCTCTTCAAATGAGACTTTATATCTGAATGTGCACTTAGAATGACACTGTTTAATTTCCTTCTGGATAAATAAGGTATCTCATAGATAGAGCATAATTACATAATTTTTAGAAGTCGTTAAACCCATGTAAAGAAGCTGCACAAGTGGCACAACGGGATAAGGAGGGTGGATGATTAGCGAGGGATACCCAGTTCGTCTACCCGTCACAACATATTGTGTGAACATATTACTGACAATTTAACCATTTAATTAATAGGCTATATTTTACTGATAACTTACACTATGTTAAAATAAAAGTTACTGGAATAATTTGAGGAATGTTTCATTTGGATAGAACGTGTTGTCTTTCTTAACGCTGTAATGCACCGTGTGAAGTGTAAAATCGATTCCTGAGCAATCGATGCCAACTAATTCAGCACCTTCACTTGGGACAGCGCCTTTGTTAAGTTGAACTTAAGCGGCAGCGATTTAAGAAGCTTCCAAGAGACACTTCGGGGAACACACTTAAAAACATAAACTACTTTGGTAAGATATATCTTTCGAGTCTTCTTAGCAGGCTAAGAGTGAGCGTTATCGGGAAACCGGGCCCTGATAGACTAAAAAGACATGCACCATTCAGCAAACTTGGAGTACAAATGCACACTGTGTAACAAAAGATCCCAGTTCTGTTGTCCGAGACCTTAAAGAGGTCTCATTTTATGGATAAATTCTCATTCAGAACACTAAACAAAGATCAACCTTTCGAAATCTTGCTTGCAAAAAACTCTTTTTTGTCTTCCGTTTTTCTTCCTCTGGAAACTGTGAGACTAAGTAGTTCTACACTTGCGCCAACCCAAAAATAAACAAATTGCCATCAAAGCCACAGCTATATTAACAGTGTTTCCACTAACAGTGCATCATATGATTACAATCTAGACAGCGTACTCAGATGAAGGCTTTGATGTTTGCATCCTTCTTATTATCTTCCTTTGTTCCAAAGAAAAACTATTAAATCTGCATGAGAGATTTTGTTATCTGTCACCTAGGAAGATCACACCCCATTTGCTTCCAAAAGAAACGCATTTGGAAATAGCCTTCTGTAGAGCTCTCACATATAGTTCCTTTCTCAGCACATGATTGGTAAGTTTGAGTTCAGACCCACTGCCTCTCCTGGAGTAGAGCAACAGACAAACAAGAAATCCTCTTTATTAGTCACTTCTCCAATGGACCTGTACTGCGCCAAATACACCGAAAAGAATGCAGGCCAATTACTCCAAAAGGAAAAGCGTTTTTTTTTTTTTTAAGGCCAACTGCAGCGCAGCAAGTTTTTCCCAATTTTTTCTTTGCAAAAAACAAAAAACATGAACACTCCAGCTCCACAGATTAAAGGCTCTGCGCCAAAGAGTGAGAGACTGCCGGATCCATGCTGGATAAACCCATGTCGCACCAGCGAGTACAGTGATGGGTTTTTAGATTTGAAGAGATTATAAAAAGAAGCGGGAAAGTGGAGGAGGATGGAGGAGGATTGGCAGGAAAAGAGAGAACATAGAACCCTCTCGCCACCACCCCCGGGTGGCACGCTGATCCTAATTTCCCTGCTCGCTGTAGCACGTCTCCCCACATCAGACCGTTCCAGGTGCTGCCTCGACTGCCTCGTCCCTCGGTGTCACACAGGCAGCGGGACGACACCGAAGGCAGAGGACACGCTAACAAGGATATGTGCAAAGAGTATACATGCACTAATGCACATAGATATATCCGGGGTACCGAGCGGGAAATTAAATCCACTGCCCCTCAAGAGGGGACTTCATCTAAACCCACCAGATACACACTGAGGAGTATGACAAGCGTTGCATTTCTCATTTAAATACAACAAATGCTGAGCTAATGACTTACAGTAGGCTCCTGACAGCTGAAATGTAGTAATTTGTGAGTCATTTCCCCAATGGCCGAACTATACTCTATTCTGCAAGTAGACAGCAACAAAATAAGCAAAGCAATATTTTGTCTGGCTATGGCAAAGCCTCATTAAAAAGTCATTGTGCATATGAGGAACAACCTTGTGAACCTTTGTAATTGGTCTGCAGGGAGTTTGCTCACTGGTATCATCAGGATTCATTTCCCAATGCCATTAATGTGAATGGCACAAATAATCATTACTCTCCTCTTTACGCCGACCAATAAACTCGTGCCCATGAACTACAATATCAGCCTGTATTTAGAAGGATCGTAATGGGCATGTCAACACAAATGAAAGCTTGTTGATGTTATTTGTGCAATATTTGCGGCTTGCACTGGCAGTAATATATAATAATAATAATAATAATAATAATAATAATAATAACAAGAATTATCAATCAACTGAAACCACAATGCATCATGGGAAATCAGCCTCAGCTAATGTCACATTAAATATACATAAAAAATATGGTAACAGTTTACAACAACATTAGTTAATGTATTAACTAACATGAACTAACCATGAGCAATACATTTGTTACTGTTTTTGTTCATCTTTGTTAATGTTCATTGTTTGTTCATGTTAGTTCACAGTGCATTAACTAATGTTAAGTAGATTTTAATAAAGTATTAGTAAATGTTGAAATGAACATTAACAAACATTAACCAAAGCTGTATAAGTGCAGTTCATTAGTAGTTAATGTTAACTAATGTAGTTAACTAATGTTAACAATTAACCTTTTTGTAAAGTGTTACCATTGAAAATATATATTATAGAATTATGTACATGTGGCATCAGTTGAGGCAGCTTAAATTCACATTATGCATTGCAGTCTAGCAAGCACGCAAGCATAAATAAATAAATAAAATAACCCAATAGAATGAACTAATTTGGATACAATTATATATATTTATATAAAAAAAAAAAAATATATATATATATACATTTATATCCCCAACTGAATAATACAAATGAATTCAGAATGGAAAATAATGAAAATTAATAACACATACATGATGATGTGCACGGCCTTTACATTTGTCCATGGGTATCTTTGAAAAAACACAAGTAACCTTGAGCAATGCATTAAAATACACTTAAATATTTCTCATAGACCTTCCTCTAAGTTCAAAATATATATTTCCCGCTGCAATGAAGCTACATCATTCTCGACCAGGGTCATTGGCCATTATCCCCAAGGCTCACTAATTGCACACGCTAAAGCACACACACACACACGTACAAGCACAGACAAATAACTTACCCATCAAGAGATGTTTTGCCTTGAATGTCCAAGCTACTGACATCAGTCTTCTCCTAAACACCCAGTTCCCATTTTCACGTGACCCTTCCCTGGGAAAAGAATGAGTGACATCGTCTTGTGAGCCGGTTCAAGATGGCCTTAATGGTCCAAGATCATGTTGCTCCACTGACACACCATTAAGTGCTAAATGTTCAGAACTGCATTACTGCAACCTCTAAGATTAAGAGTGATAAGGTAAAGCACTACTTCCCCTCCTCTTCCCTCTTCCTATCTACTCCCTGGCTGCATCCGTAGCTTTCTAAGAATGAATTATTCATACCTCCAAATCATCAGCTGCCCAAGATAAAGGAGCTCTAACCACTTCTCAAATGTATTGATTTTTGTACCATTCGCATGATGGGCGCTAGAAATTGTGTCCAGCGGAGGCTGAAATCTGAGAATGTTAGATAAGTCAGAGTAGTTTTTAGGGAGTTCTTTCCATACTTGTAATATCGCTATCAAGGACACGAGGCCTTGAGACAGGAAGTTAGATCGAGAAAGCCTCTCATATCCTTTACAAGGGGTTTCAGCTTTTGTTGTGAATACAAACGGATCATGATGTGAGTGTCTTAAATCAAGCAATATCAACATTGTGTCAGAGGCATTTGAAACTTTGAAAGCCATTTCCCTGCAATCTGTTGTCTATACAGTGGAAAACTATTTACATCTTATGCAGCATTAAGCACATTCGTGCATCAAAAATCATTTCGCACATATCGGCGAAGCTGTTTTAGTCTTCAAACCTGAAAGTTGCATTTGAATTCACTTACAGCATTTTTAAGGCAGAGCAAATGTAATTTTGGTATTGGATACAATGGCTTATCATCCCCACTTTCAAAAAAAGTCTTTGTTAAAGCATTTTAAACCAAGCTATGAGGTGAATCATAACATGACAAACTTTGATTTGAAGCAAAAAAGTATAAAAAAATTAGAGAAAACTACAAAGGTACAAGACTGTGTAAAGGCTTTAGTGATAGAAAGAACAGTATAATCGAATTAAAAACAATAATAGTAAAACTATATATGTGTGTGTGTGTGTGTGTGTGTGTGAATATATTTTCAAATTTCTATGTATTTTGAGAGTGTAGGGAGACCAACTCGATTACACCATTTGCGGTGCTTCATGACAGTGGGCAGTGATAACTAGAAATTTTGGCATGCTTTGCTTGTTTTGCTCTCTGATTGGTGGAATTTTCGAATTTCACATGATTATTTTAAAACTACGTCGAAATAATGCGGGCTGATGGCTTCAAAGAAAGCAAACATTCTTGATTAAACACCTCGTAGCTCACAGTAAGGTTGTCTTTAAAGACTGATTATCGTTAAAGGTGCTCTAAGCGATGTTGAGTGACGTCACTTCTTGTTGACGTTCGAACAAAACGGAGGCTAGAAAGAAAAAAATGTCCAGGGTGCTCAAGGAGTTCAAAAAAAGTTTTTGAAGGTGCTCTTTGGGCTCGGGAATTCAATTGAATGTAGTCGAAGGAAATCCAAGGCACTCTTCTTCAGAAATTTTTTAAAAGCCTTTATTTGACTGGCTATCTCATAATAGAAAATTTAAAAGACAACAACCCACGCACAAACAGCCTTCTTCAGGGTATGAAGGAGGCTAGCTCGACCCTCCCTCCTCCTCAGCCCAAAATTCAAGATAATATAATTCTAACGTTAGTCGTTGTCTAGGACATCTCTCCTCTAGCCAACTTCCCTCTTCATGCTTCTCTCTCCTCCACTCCCCACACCCCCCTTCATGTGCACGCGCACTAGCCCCCCAACCTCCACCCCCAAATAATTCTTGTCGGTTATTGGCTGGAACACTGTTTGTTGTCTCGTGGTGCAGGTCGGCCCAGTTTGTTTTTGTTGCCGTTTGTGGTGCCTGGGCTGTCTGAGACCGCATTTTTTTACAGTGTGTTCAGGGGATAGGCAGCTAGCCTAGCGGATAGTGAGGAGATGTTTGCTGTATGTGACAAAAAATGTTTGAGCCTAAAAAACGCGTGACATTGCTTAGAGGACCTGTAAAAATGAATATTCCTATTCCGCGTTTTTACTTCCGGAACCTGACTGTTGCACTCTATAAAGCCATATAAAACACTGGAGTGGACACCAGAAATTCAGTAAAAAGATGATAATAGATGCATCATGCACAATTCAAACACTGTTCATTATTATATCTTAACTGAAATTGATATTCAGTTATGGTCAGAGGACAACACCATCTCACTGTGCAACCTTATTCCAGGGAGGAAAAAAAGAACACGTAAGTCGACATCAGAAATAGATCAAATCTGAAATCTGATTCCTTTGTAAAAAGACAAGCACAATAGTAAGATATCAGCTATAAAAGTTGCACTACAGTCAAATCTTTGAGAATACAGAGGATAGACAAGCACCACATGAGAAAACCAAAGTAACCTTGAAGTAATAGTTATAAATGCTGCTGAGAATTTGAGTCACACTAGACTGATCACCGATTAGCAGTATGAGTCAGCTTTAAAAGAAGTCTGACAATAAGAAGCTTGTTCTCATTTCTCACAAGCACTTGCGTGTTTGAAAAGATAAGCACACATCCATTTGAAAGGATATTAAATTGTTAGTTAGTGGAGCAAGGTGTGCAAATGATGAAAAACACATCAAGAAAAGTAAAAATGCATTTATATTGCACATATCCCAAAACCAAACCACACTCTCAGAAAAAAAGGTACAAAAGCTGTCACTGGGACAGTACACTTCAAAAGGGTTCTAATATGTTCCATTTAGGTACGAATATGTACACTTTTAATACCAATATGTTTGAGGGACTAATATGCACTCTTTAGGTACAAAGGTGTAGCTTTTGAAAAGGTACCGCCACAGTGACAGCTTTTGTACCTTTTTTTCTGAGAGTGCAACCACATTTTCAAAAGCCCATAAAAATAGGATTAATCTGTTATGTAGCTTGTATGTATGTAATAATTCGATGTTGAATGACAAAATGAACGTATAAAACTCATACAGGCCCAGATCCGGCCCACATCTGGTATGCGTTGAATCCACATGTACCAGACACTGAAATGTGTGTTGCTGTCACAATAGAATAGATATCACAATAGAAAATCCACATTACCTTAGGACAGTCTATGAAAACTTTACTAAAGAGGCCAAATAGTTGTTGTCAAACTGAAAAAAAGTTGGTGCCCAAACAATAATAACAATTATAACAAAAAAAAATCCACTACAATTTGACTTTCATAGTTCTACACAACTTTGTTATTCCCGAAAATACTCCCCTCCTCTGCAGAATTTTTGTTCGTGGGTGAACTATTCCTTTAAGCTCTCTCCTGCAACGCTTGGTCTTCTGCCGAGCTTAAGCATGATTAGTTTTGTGATATTTCTTCGTCTTCATCAATTACCTACTTGAGAAGCTGTCGACTGATTTTTTTTTTGGAATACGTGGGAGTTTAGCGAGGGTTTCTGCCAGACTAACACTGTGACTCGGCTCTCTCTAGCAGAGACAGAGACAGGACTCACTCCAGAACACAAGTGATCTGACTTTGGATGGGCCTCAAGGACAAACAAAACCGCCTCCTGCTATATAATGATGAAGTGGTCGCCCTTGCCATTTAGAAAGAATTGTATTCTTTCTCTGTCCTCCTATTAATCAGGAGTAAATTTGTTTAAAACAGGTCATTTAAATACAATGAGTCACATTGTGTAAGGAAAAACATAATGCTGCAAATAAACTCTACATTCCTATGGTTAGTATACAAATGACAATTGTGTGCCCACAAAGTTGTTTAGAATATAAACAGCTTTAGATTTACATAATGTGTGCTATAATGAGAATACTTCACATAGCTGGAGAGATCAGTTATCCTAAATCTTGTGTCCCTTTTATATAAAGCATGACACTGTTAAGGATAATGGAATTACTCTGCATTAACCTCAGATTATACCGGTCGGCTCCATCACAATCTGAAACTGTACTTCATGTGCGCTTGAGAGTAGTTATTTATCCAAGTAAGATCTTTTATTGATTGATATTCAGTTGCTCACCCAACACTGTTGACAGTGCAGCTTCAAGCAGCTCTTTCCCTTCAGAAGCAAATAGCAAGCACTGCCAGAGAACTTGAAAAACATGTGCTGATGCTCTTGATGTCCTTGATAGCTACATACAGGTATTGAATTCTGACTTATCCAGTAGTGCTGTTGGCTAGTTTTATGTTCACTGGTTTAAAGTACAGAAAATGTACATTCTGACTGAATGAGCCACATTTCTTATAGACCTCAATGACATCCTTCCTCTTCAATTCTTAATAATAAAAGAAAATCTCTTTATGTACATTTATTTATATGCTGGATATTGCATATGCTTTGATTTTTTGTATAACCCTAATAATAATAATAATAATATATATTTTTAAAAACTAAATTTTAGTGCACTGTTGCAATGGAGTTTACCGTGTCACTACACAAACATGTCCAGGATTATAATAATATCAACAATAATATTTAATAACAACAATAATATTAGTACATTAAAAAATAGAATTTACAGACATCATGTGGAGTTTTATTCCAATCAACTAAATAGTGATTGTGGCATTTATTATAAAAGGTTTGGTTGAGGTTTGATCATGCTGTTTATTCATTTTTAATGATGATGACTTATCCTTAGATGATCCAATTACCCTTATCCTTAGAAATCACAATAAAATAAAATAAAAAATAAAAATAAATAAAGTTATCAAAATGTATATAAATATTGGCCTTGAAATCCCTTGGTATCAGATTAATAAAATAATGTGAAAATCATTGTAATTATTATTGAATATTAAGTTAAGTGAATGAAAACTTGATGATAAAGGTGGAAGAATAGTTTGTTTCTATTAATAATATTAATAAATGTAACTATTTATCTTTTTTTTTTTGCATATAGCTGCTGTTTTGTGAAAAATTAACACCCCTCAAAATCATTGTAACACCCAATCTTTTGTGACTTAGCGCTTTATTATACAAACAAAACAAAAGCATTTAGACTGCTAACTTCATTGTTTGAATCTTTTTGTGCGGACATTCTGAGCCATTCTTGTTACATTTATTCCTGATAATTGTGAAAAACAACACTTACAAGCCCAGTAACTTCCCAGTGCTGTCATTTCATATAAAAACACAGCTCTTCTCGCAGAAGCAAACGCATGGTCTGTTCTGCGGGATAACGAAGTCTGCTGGGACTGTGGGTAGGATGGTGTGCTCCGCTGGAGCTTTCAAAGGGTAAGTGGATGGAGCTTAGGGGAATGTTAGCGATGCAGAGAAGCTTTGGCCTCTAGATGAGCCACTCCACTGGACACCACACACCCAGATCAGTCTACCTGCTGCCAGCATTCTCAATAACAGATAAGAGCCTATCTCTACAAACCAGATACACAAGTCATTTAACATATAAGGTGGTGGGCCGCAAAAAAAAAAAAAGTTCAAACTCTCTTCCTTTGGCTGCTCCCACCCATCAGTGACATCGCTCTTCTATAGTAAGGGATGGTGGCCTTGGTGAGTATTGATTCAGTGTTTGTTGTTCACCAAAACAAATGCTGGATTTACCTGCTGGACTCAAGGGAACGTGCTTTGAAATTAATTACAAGGGAAAAGCCAATGATAGAAAACAAACACACTATACTATTTAACTCAAATGTTTTCTCCTTTGCACCTGCAATCACAAAAGCAAAAAGACAAATATGGCATGACATCTAGAAGAAGCTTAATATTCCCTGTGAGATCATGCTGACCATGATGTGCATTCGTATCAATAAAAAAAAAAAAAAAAAGATGACTGCAGGGACTTGATTTAAACATCCATCTGTTCTTAAAGGAAGGATAACTGAAAAATAACATCAGTGACAAGTTCACCAATTAAAGAGCAGATGGCAGACTGTGGCAGCTGCTACCTGAGCTGGGTGAATAGCATATGCTGGTGGATGGAGTTTACAATTAAGTTCACGTTAATGTTTTATTAGCATAGCGAAATCAGATGAGTTGCCTTCACATTATGAGAAACTTTTTTTTTTTAGAAAACACCTAACAGCCACATAAAAAGAAGCCCCTGAAAATTATTATTTTATATATTATTGCCATTTAAAAAACAAACAAACAAAGTTAGTTTTCTTAGTTTGACAATGACAAGGCAGCATTGATATATATCATTGTCAGCTGAGAAAAATATTTTATTGGAAGTTTCATCCTGTATTGACGTATCAGAGGCTTCTCAAACAAGAAAAAATGTAGGGCGGGACTTGTCGATCCGGAAGTGATTGGATCTTTGTGGTTTGCTATTGTCCCGCCCTCACACCTGTAAACACTTAGGCTGCATCTGAAATCACTTGCTTCCCTACTATAGGTGAAAAACACAATCCACAGTACTCATAAAATAGTAGGCAAAAAGTACCCGAATGACCTACTACTTCCATTGAGATTCTGAAGTGTGCATAGGATGGACACTTTACTATCCCATGAGGCAACGAGAGAGGATTTTTGAACGGCAGTGAAGCAATGTAACTGACACTGGTAGGTCACATGATAATGACAGCATGGAGGATGTAGTACGTCCGGATTACATTCAAACTACACACATTCATACTATGAACGTACTTTTTTTAGTGGTCATGAAGTAATTACTTAATTAAAAAAGTGCCTACTCAAAAGAGTATGCGATTTCGGATGCAACCTAGAAGAGATGAGATGATGATGGAGGGGATGATATTTTGAGTAAAAATTATGGGGGAATGTGAATAATAAAAAAAAGATGTGCACAGATAAATCATTGCAATATTCCATAATAAATAATTGTCCATTTTGATTTCATGATGACTTTAAGGTATTCAAAGTTAGTAAAATTATACTAGCCAGAAAGAAAAAGTGCAAGTACTTTTCCCCTGAAAAATATACCTCAACATGGCTGCATAGAAAAATTACCATTTTTGTTTGGAAAAAAACAATAGTGTAGTTGAACATGTTCTATATGCTAATTTCACACAATATTGGACCAGCACTTACTGAAACATAAAGATCAGAGACGAATCAACCAAAGTATAGATGTGCATGCAAACTATTCCTGTGTGGCTCTGAGATAGGTACATTGAATTGTCTTTATGGAGCAGCATGTCGCTGCTGGGTAATGGAGCGTGATGAGCACTTTGTGTCAAGCTCAGCTGTCCCAACAGATAAGACGCAAGCCACCACTAACAATTGGTGTCATTTTTCCACCTTAGCATTGCAATGGAAGTTCAAACTGCACAGTACAGTGCAGCGTATCTTTATCATGAATCCATGCATCCATTTTGCAACTGGTCTGTTCAGCAGTCGCAGGTTGCAATTCATAAAAGCCCCCCCCCCCCCCCCCCCCCAAAAAAAAAAAATATATATTTTGTAACTGAACTTTTTCCATTTTATAATTATGCTTCTTTTTTTTTCTTTTTTTAAAATATATAATTATATACTTAAGTTGCCATGACTTGATGCTACGATTGTAAGAATGATAATTTATCATTAATCAAGAATAAAAAAAAACAGTATATTGTAATGCAAAAGCACCATGGAGACATGTGCTTCCATTTACTTAATAATTTCTACAGTGTGGGTCACTTTGTGTCAAAAAGACAAATAGCAAGGATTGTATTTCAGTGGAGTCAGAGTTATTTGGTGATCACAGATCTTTGTGGAAATTACATCTGCTCATACTCAGCCCGAGTGTGAAGGACTGGCGCTTCAGGACGCACAGATAAATTTCCTGTTGAAGCTCAGAAGAAAGGACACACGATCAGATACCTCTGGAACACGCGCAGTAAGTGGATGCATTGGAAGATGACACTTCAATTGATAAGCTATCCTGCTTCTTTTTGCTTTCTTTCTATTTTTGAAGTTTTTGTCTCTAACCAGGTGTTAAATGTTGTTGGAAAGTTTACCCCCAAACAATGTCAGAAAGGCTTGAGCTGGTCTGAGAGAATCTCAAGCGAGCATTTTGCCCATCACTGCAAGAAAAAACATAATTATTATCATCATTATTATTATTATTATTAATTATTGTGCACTGCCAACCAGCCCGAGCAGCAATTAGCAAAAACTTACCGCTTGCACTTTATTGTAGCGATTCATTAAATCTATTACACACTTCTGCACATTGAGCCAAGTGGAAATTTATCTAACCTCCATATGGTCGAGTTAATGAAACTCCCTTTGACTGTTCTGTTTGTGTTGACACTGGGAACCTTTCTGCAAAATTACACACAAAAAAAGAAAAAAAAAAGAAGAAGTTTCAAAAGATGCATTGTTAAAAATAGGATAATCAAAGGAAGTATAAAGGCTGTGAGACCAAGATAAAACCAATAACATGTATTAATTTATTAGGGACCCGTTATTTATTACAAAGAACTTGAACTACTTAATTAAAATAAGTTTTTCCATTGTGCATTAAATAATGTGGAAATGTTACTACAGTATGTGCTGTTTTTAAACTGGGAAGCTGCAGTCTAAGAAAAAAAATACAATCCATAAGAGTTTGTCTTTTCAAGCTACTGTATGTGTCTTGCATAAATCATCTGGAGACAATGTGCCCTCTATACAGCATATAAAACAGAATGCAAATGTTGAATTCTTTTCTTTTGGAATTTAAAAAAAAGTTGTTTCAAGGTTCTTCTCTCACATATTACTGTTTGCTTAGACATTCTGTAAGATTAAGTTAGAGGAAAGGTAGAATAAAGATATTGTTTGGCTGCAGGTTTAACAAGGATGTACGAACCCTCAGTGTCAGTGGTTACACCCTGGGTTTGAAGGTTTAATGTCTTATTTCAATAAAAAGGGAAATGCACGTGTTTTACTGGCAGAACATGCACAAGCTTCTTTATTGGATTTGAACTAAAGCTACTCCTTTAAATCAGAAAATACAGAATAGTAACATTTACCAGATTTTCTCTTGTGCCTTTTAAGATTTCATTTATAGTCAGAGCACAAATAAAAGCTTTCAGGAAAAAATTATATACAGTTATATTACGTGTTATTTATATGACATTAAATGAACATTGCTTATGAGGCATGTTCACTGAGTAACAACACGGATCATTCTTCACTTCACTTCAGGCATTTTATTTTGCCCTGGAGCAGATGAAATGCAGCATATTAGGGGCTGGATATAGAACAAACTCTTTCTAATGATGATCTGTGACATAAATGCACTAAATCAACAAACCAAATAGACCTAGGTACATTTGGTACATTAAAAAGCTTCATATTTGTCCAGATATTTATGGATCGCTTTGTTGATGTAAAAGATGACAGTTTTTTCTTCCTAATCAGAGGTAAATCCTTGCCCAACGTCTATTGTCGATACAGATTTGAATCGATTCAATAAAATGTACAGTTTGAATTGATTCATGAAAATGAACCTAACTTACCAACTCTAGCAGCATTTTACTGAACTTTTCTGAACCAGTGGCAGGTGTTTAGGTCTTTTTCCTGACCAATGACAGATGAGGGGAGTGTTTGAGAAACCTGTCTGGAAACAAATGGCAATTCAAACATTATAAATTACATACTAAAAAGGGCATTTAAATAATTCTAATACTCAAATTGCATCATCAGCAAAATCCTCACAAATGTAATGTTAAAATTCAATTTCATTGCCACACACTTTTTTTATGTGTGGTTTATCATTACAATTTATAAACTAACTTCAACCTCAAATTCATAAGCAAACAGTGAAGTGGCAGCCTGAATAGAAAACAAATTCTCTTAAATGTAGGAAAGAAATGTTTGATGGAAAACTTTTGACCAGCCGCCGCTAACGGAAGTTAGGCAAACTTAATTAATTCTCACCCGATTGACATTTCTGTCCTGTGTCTCAGAAAGTATGCACCTCGTCCAAGCTAATAACAGTCCTTTCCGTAACTGCAGTGGAAGCATTGAGCGCATTTGTCAGAAATGTGGCTGCTCATTGCACAGAGACAGGAAGGTGAAAAGTCCGGATCTTAATTACAGGGCAATGGCATACCTCTACAGGGCAGAGTCGAGTGGATCAAGTGGGAGAATGCCTGGAAGATTAGCCGTAGGCGACAAGGTCCTATAGGAGAGAGAGAGAGAGAGAGAGAGAGAGAGCAGGGCTTCGGGGTGGAAGATAGGTGACTGGTGGAAGGATGTGGGTTGTGTGTCAAGGGGATCCATGCTGATGATGCTGACATTGGCCTGTCTACCACTCAATGAGCCAACACCTGTCAAGAGACTGTAATCAGAGTCAGACAGAGAGACAGACTTGACTTTTCAGTTATTGCTGAAAACAGCGAGAAGATTCACAGGAGAGAGAGGCACAGACGGTAACCACATGATATGGACAGTAAAACATTTTTGGCCCATGATGACATTGTCCAAATCAGTTTAAGGAGGTATAAATACCTGACACATGACAGGTCTATAAATGATTTAGAATACATCTAACTATTTCACAGTGCAGTAGATATAGGACAGGAAATTATGAGGAAAAGTGGGGGGAAAAGAAAAAAAGTCACGTGAGCCCTAATTGGTAGACCACTTTTTATATATTACCATTACT
The DNA here is from genome assembly GCF_951802725.1 of Rutilus rutilus. Classification (NCBI taxonomy): domain Eukaryota; kingdom Metazoa; phylum Chordata; class Actinopteri; order Cypriniformes; family Leuciscidae; genus Rutilus; species Rutilus rutilus. The sequence goes on along the minus strand of NC_140217.1, from coordinate 33,888,022 downwards.
TTCGCGTATCAAAAGGATAGTTCACTCCAAAAATGAAAAATCATAATAATAATTTACTCACCGGTATGCCTTTTCAAAACCTGTATGACTTTCATTCTTTTGCAGCAAACAAAAAAAGATATTTAAAAAAATGCTTCAACTGTTCTTGTCAATTCGATGAAAACATGGAAGAAATAAATTCATTCAGGATACAGGTTTGGAATGACAATGATGATTTGGGTTAAACTCTTACTTATTTTAAAGATCAGACTTACAACGTCAGATAAATTTTTTTTGCAAAACCCCCCCCCCCACATAATCCATTTAATTACAGTAAATGAGAGGAGGATACCTATAGGAACCAAAACAGCAACACCTTTGCATCATAAAAGTAGCTTGACACCACTTACAATATCTTCATAAAATGTAAAAAGCTATAGTTTTCATTATTATTGGGCTCTTTCCAAATAGAAAAGTAGAACAACTACAGAAAATAATGGAAAGATGGGGGTTAGAGCACATATACCACCAGCCAGGCCATGTCTCTGGCCAAAAGCAGTATACTATTTTTTATATATTTTTTATTTTTTATTTTCATGTAAAACCCAATTTGCTTTAACACTCTGGTCTACTGAGAGTAACTCTTGCTTCCAAGAGTCTGAGTGAACTGTTATGGCAGGTTCTACTAGTAAACTCACCGTTGACTGACTGGAGCCAGCAGTGTTGGAAATGATGTTGATCATGAACATTTCTGTGCATCATCACCTTTAGCCACTGGTTCTATTCACTGCAGTGCTCTAACAAACACAACTGGGATCTTATCACTCTTCTTTGCAGGCATTATAATGTATTCTCTTCACTACCAGTGCTAGCTATAGCCTCCACACCACTGGTGGATGACATAGCACCAACACCATAACAAATTCTCATAAAACAAAAAAAACCATAAAACTCACATTTTGCATCATTTTTTATTGTGATTCTGTTATTTATATGTTTTGGTGGCTTTATGCAACATATATCAAATATATTGGATGTCACGGTAGCTTAGATAGGAAGATGAAGACAAGCAGATTAAGATCGCTGGCCGGCAGACACATAACGGAGATTGGACAAAGACAGAGTGAACAGGAGGAACTAAATAGCAAACACACATGATGGTAATTAATAGGACACAGGTGATACACATGAACTAATGATGGTAACCAGGGAGACAGACTAGTGGCGGGAAACTGAACAAAGGAACATGTGACAAATGACAACTAACTGAAAAGTCCATGAACACAGTGGTGACATTGGATTTATAGATATATATCTATTTGTTGAGGCCAAGTAACATGACTTCTTCAGTTCCTAACAAAGTTAACTAATTTTATTCACGTTTAAGAAGTGTTCATTTTGGCCCATGCACACTCCTATATCTTTTCCCCCTGAGACCACCAGTGCTTTTGACTCATGAATCCAGCATTATCATCGTATTATCATGTACAGTGTACTCTATGTACATTAAAATTCCATTTTACACTGTAAATAAGGTCTTGCGCTGTCTATTGTAACTGAACCATGAGAATGTATTTGTGTACTTTACCTCTGCACTGAATTTCTTCTATGTAATCAATAAAGTACAGCAATACATCTTCCTGCCTATCTAGAAAAGCACTTGGAAAGTGCTTAAGCAAGCAGGAACCAGGCTGAAAGATCACTTCATATGCAAAGTGTGAAACTGGCATATCGTACAACTATCACACTCTGCTTGTCTGACTCAGAAACAGTTATGTGATGCCTCACAAATTGCTTTCGCTGTCCCTTTTACCCTGAAATATCCAAATCACTCCATCGCCATTGCTGAGAGTTGGGTACAGCCACTCCTTTCCTCTTAGTAAAAGATAATGAGGACATTCAAATGTGACTTATCCCGTTATTATGGACATGAGTAAGCTATCTGCCTTCTCACTGTCTCTTAATCAGGTCTCACAGGAGAGCTGCTCAATTGTGTGAGCATTAGCACTCCACATTGACATTTAGCTATTATGCCGAGGCTGTACCCAACTCTCAGCAATGGAGATGGAGTAATTTGGATATTTCAGGGTTCAACTGTGCGAGAGCTACACCGGTATTTTAAGATGTTCCCTCTTTTGCCCAAGCCATTTCTTGTGAACCCAGGACTGGCTCTATCTCCTGGGAGGGTACTCAAGGCGTTCATGGAGTTCATTAAGTCTTTTGTCATCGGAAGAGCTGATGGGGGACATAATGTGTATTATTATCCACTTCTGTTGTTTTAAGTGGTTGGTGTCTGTCCTCTCTGGAAGGGAACCTGATGTCTGAGTTATTGACAAAGCCACAACACAAAAGGAGCCAGAGATACAGTTACGCTTTTATGGAAAGAGTATATGACCATGCTACAGTATCATGTCAATCATCTAAATTATCTCATGCCTGGAATTCAAGAATACATCCTTAAATGCCCCTGCTCTTTTCCCATAAACCCCCTGATTATACCAAGGCTGCTTTTATTTGATAAAACAAATACAGTGACAACAGTAATACTGTGAATATTGTCATTGTAATTTAAAGTTATCTTAAAATGTTATTTATTTCATTGATGGTAAAGCTGTCATTCATCAGCCATTACTCCAGTCATCAGTGTCACATGATCCTTCAGAAATCATTATATTGATTTTGTACTCAAGAAACATTTCTTAATATTAGATATTTAGTCTCTCTTTATGGTCACTTGTGATCAATTTAATGCATCCTTGCTGAATAAAAGTATCATTTTGAAATCTTACTGACCCTGAACAGTATGGTATATGATTATTATGAGTGTAACAATGCATACAAATAATAAAAAAACAGCTAATTAATGCCATTGTTATAGACAGAAAAACACAAAATATGATTTCATGGTCAGTAAGAAATATTTATGGCCAGTAAATTCTCTCATTTCATCCGCCATTGGCAGGTGTGGAAAAAAGTTAATGTTGGACCCTGGACACAACTGCATATGCTCCCTTTTTTTTCATAATTCCACTGCTGGGTCAATTTGTCTTTTCCTTCTCATTTCTTTCACCTCCTCATGAACGCAATCTTAAGAAACTGACCCCAGGTCATTAATATGCAAAAGAGGCTCTGTTTCCCAACTGAGGACTTATTGGAGCGTGTCCCCATGTCTTTACGAGTACAATAATGTGTTGCCTATGACACTGAGTGTGTTATAATCAGCTGACACATGGGGAGGAGGAGTGTGGAGCGAGGTGGAATGGAGCAGCCCCCCTGGAGGGTGAGAGATGGAAGCAGCCCGCTCTTCAAGGATCCTAGCAAATCTTATAAAGGATCGGTGGCCTCTGGGGCTCAGGAAATGAAAGTTTGCTTCCTCTTTTAGAACAGGTGCTATAACTTTTAGGCAGTGATAAGTTAAACATAGTCTGGAGGCTGGCCTAAAAAACACTGCTCTTCCAGGAACTGCAAACCTCAGATGGAGGAGAGATGAAGTTCCAGGACTCTAGGAATGGGGTAAAGCTGCAGCTGTTTTTGCTTGCATATATTTCATATGGAATGCTTAGTGGTCAGGTTTGTAGTCAGGTGGGTTTTTAGTCCTTATAGATCCAGATTAAAGTGCTGACACAGATAAAATAGAATAGAATATACAGTTCTAAATAATTTAATTCTCTTTAATTTCATTTCATTTCAAGTCATACAACTTGGGTTGAAAAAAAGTTTATTTATCCATTGATCTATTTTTTTTAACAATATGGAACATTTCACATTTAATTTTTCATTAGAAATGAATTATTGTTTGTTAAATTTGGCAGGAATTTTTAGGTCATCATTCATCCTTAAGTCCTAATACTAAGAAGATCTGGCTACTGTGTGATTTTGTAGCCAGACAGATCAGCTCTGATATGGTGATCCAGGCAACCACAAGTATTCAGAGTAAACCATGAGTAAGACTATCAGCAGGGCCAGCGAAAGCGTTGGGCAAACTGAGCAATTGCCCAGGGTGCCAGACACTAGAGGGCGCCGCACCATGATGACCATGATTTCCTCGAACTTGTGAAGATCTATCTGGGATCGACACGTTTACATGCAACCAAATAATCTGTTAGTAATTGGATTGACAGCTCAATCGGACTGAAAAGCCTTCATCTAAACACCTTAATCGATTTGATTGAGCTCGATACGAATTAAATTTCGATCGGATTGAAAGGGTTGATTTATTCCTTTTCTAATCCGATCGAGAGGACATGTAAACACTTGATCGGATTGAAAACCGAAACTGAAAGGATTGCGCATGTGCAATGACGTAGAAATAGCCTAATGACGTATGACCCGCGGAACGAACAAGCTGTTCTTCCTGTTGAATAAAGTGCCATATAAATGAGTGTCTCATCATTTTAAAATTCTCCTTTCACTCAGCGTCTGTGAGTGAGAAGTGGAGCAGGACAACGTCCCACCAGTTCTTATTTCGGATGACAGATGACTTTTTGGGCGTGGATAGGGGCATTTTTACTGCGTGATAAAAGCAGCACGGCAAAACGGTTCATTTGCTCAATGTAGGAGAATAGTTATGCACAAACAGCGGGAAACTATAAACATGCATCAACCCGATCACTTTATTTAGTGTTCATGTAAACACTACGTTCAGATTCATCAATTGGAATGAATTCAGTCTGATTGAAACAAAAGGTGTGCAATGCATGTAAACATAGCAAGATCGTTTGAATGGATTGGCCGAAATTTCTATTCAGCACCAAATCTGTCACAAATTGGATTACTCCAAGATAGTTGAAGAGTTCGCAGCAGCCAAAGCAAAAAAGGTCCTCTTTTAGTTGAGTCAACTGTATTAATTCATTACACCTGTCTTAAGTCAACAGTAGGGGTCAATATGTGATAAATTGGCATTTTTTCTCTCAAAAATTAAAAAAAAAAGCACTGGATTGTCTTCCCCCAGCCCTGACCATCAGATGAAGTCACCTGAACAATTATATGACTGCTGGTTTGCCGAAGGGCAGTACTAAATGAAACAAATTGACATTTAAACAAAATCAGAAAAATGGGGACATCCCTCATCCCCATTTCACCCCTCGGCTCTTAAGGGGTAAGTAAACCCCTTAAAAAAAAGTAAAAGTACAATACTGTAAAATAAAGTTCAACCATAAAAGGATACCAACATTCTTGTGTGCCCCACCAAACCATTGTCCCAGTGGCATTTTCAATTCAGGATTCCGTTAGTCAGACAGGCACCTAGCAAATTGACCTGCTAGAAGCAAATCAAACTAGGTTTGAATATTTTTTTTGTGTGAATGAATTTGACTGCTTATAACGATAAGACAATATTAGCTTTTAATTCTGTAGAATCTTTTTGTAATAGCAAAAGGGAAAAGCAAACCAGCCGTCATATAATTGTACAAGGAGTTTCAGAGATGGCTGCATTAGCAGTGGAAAAGGATTACTTCAAAGCACGAATCATTCAGAAGAAGAAAAAAATTCAGCTGAAGATGAAAAGTAGAAAGTAAATACTTTTCACATGGTTGCTAAAGCAATTCAGCAACCTTATTCAGTAAAGTGAATTAGCAGGCTTGTTTTTGCTCTTTTACCCTTGCCCAAAGCAAATGCTTATCTCAGTTGTCTAAACCTACATAGACACAGCACTATTGCTAAATGCTAACGGTCACCTTTAAGCCAACAGTGTAAAATCTCTCTGTGTGTGTGTTTTTTTCTGGTCTCAGGTAGTCTTTAAAAGGAGGGAAGCTTGACTTTGATTGATAGCTTATCTCCATCACCCTCCAGATGTCACAACAAAAACAGCCCAGGCCAGGGCTCAGGTTCAAAACAAAGATTCAATTCCTAATGTGCCCACGTTTATCGCCTCTGTGAGGCAAGGCTATATCTCCCCTGAGTCATTTCATAGGTGTGTACCTGTCCGTTTGTGTGTGTGAAAGAGTGTGTATGTCAAAGGCAGCGACAGCCTGTATCTTCTCGGTTGTGACTTCCTGGATAGATCATACCTGGATGGCAGATTCAATTCAGCTGTTGATCACTCTCTCCCCCACACATTTCAGAAAAAAGGCAAAGGTTGAGGTGGGAATCTGGTAAATATTGATCGGTGCAATCGAGCCATTTTTTTTTTTTTGCTCCACTCTCAGATCGAACATTTCAGAGACTACCATTAGTTGTGTGTGATGGGGGAAATCGGTCACATGCTGAAGAGATAGAGTGGATTAAAACTGTACCAGTTGCCCTTTTTTAAAAGGTTAGTTCACCCAAAGATAAAAATTCTGTCATCAATTATTCATCCTCATGTCATTATAAACCCTTAATAAGTTTGAATTGTGAACCACACCACACCATATGAATTGTGTGGTTCAATCCGAGTCTTCTGAAGAGACAAAATCGGTTTATATAATGAACAAATTTAATTTAGGCTTTTATTCACATATAAACATTGATCAGCGAATGTGCATTGTCGTAGAGCATTCAAATTTAGTAAAATTGCATGACGCGCAAGAACCAATGGTCCATTCTCGTGTGTTACACGTTTGAGCTTCCGCAAGAACCAGTGAGATTCGTTCTCAAATGTCACGGCAGCAGTTTGAGGTTTGTTCTCGCGTGCCAAGCAGGTATGGTTGAGCTTTCATTTACCATATTTGAGTGCTCTATGTTTGTTCGCTGGTCAATGTTTACAGAATAAAAGCCTAAATAAAACTGCTTCATCATATGAAGCGATCGTGTCTCTTTAAACTTCTTTATGAATGTTTTGAAGCGTGAAGCTTTGGGTGAGTAGACTTTCAATGGAGGAACAAAAATCCTTTTTACGCCGCCCATTTTATTTCGACGCCACTGACAGGAGCCTCTAAATACCCCACCACCCTGACCTCAGCCATCCCTAAGTCTCCGTCTCTCTTTCTAGAGCTGCTAAGCTTTAAACATTCCGGTCATGGTTGGGCAAGGTGCACACTGTCAGTTTTATTTATAAACCTGGCTGCCCCAGTCTTTCATACGGACAGCAGGCCGCCAACCCCCCCCCACACGTACATGCCGAGAGAAAGCAGGAGTGGCGGGCAGATACCATTCACCTCTGAAAGACACAACCAAACGCTTTGGCGGCCATGCGACCCGCCTGATGTTAATGAGACGACGTTAGCAGGGTGTTAAGAAAGCGAATACAATGAGGCTGAAAGGCTCGGTTGCGCGCAGTGTGAACCGAATTCATGCGCCAGGTGCCACTAGCCCACCGGCTTTTCTATAAGAACCTTCTCATGGCAAAAGACACTGAAGCGGTGAATGTTTGAAGGCACCTGAGGCAAAAAGTCAGAGCATTGTGTCAGTGGGCTTTGATAGGCACAAGCCAAATGATGATTCTCTCGGCAGGTGGGGGCGTGCGGGTAAACCGAGAAAGTCGTCGCAAGACACGCACCCTCACCAGAGAACTCAAACTATGTATTAGCAAGACATAATGGGGACAATGGCATGCAGCCACATACTCCTTTAAGACTTATGTGGCCTAATCAACACTGAGCGCGTGTTGATGTCACTCGTTAGGCCGATATATTCATTGGACTTGATGTGCCGTGCGTTTCGCTCTGTAAATTGTGTCAACCTGCACTACCTGCCACCCATTAATGTAAAAGAATAGGTGTAGCTCATCAAGTAATTGTTGTAGTGTTCGAATGCTAATGCTATTAGCTTTAATGAGACCTCTTAATTTGCTAGAGGGTTATAACTCAGCCGGCAGGAACATGATTCATATGAATCAAATTTAGAAAGCATTGTTGCCTATCATATTATACCACTGCAGCTGTTTGCAAAACAACAATTAAAATACAAATGCAAAACATGGTTTATTGAATCAATCTCAAATGCAAAATGGCAATATATTACAGAATTAGACTCCTACCTTATAGTTAGGCTTGCCAACAAAGTAATTTCAATTCAGTAAGACTTTATGAGTGTAACATTTCATTAGATTTTTAGTGAAGTGCAATGCTTCTGAACAATCTTTGCCATGTACAGAATACAAACACACAAATTAGAATGAACGCAATGCTTTACATACAAGTTTTACTTAGCAACACTGAAATTATTTTACATTGAAATATTTTATATTCTACCAATGATAAAACTTACCAATGCTAAGGAGGACCACTGGCAGAGAGTCCTATGAAATAGTGGTTTTCAATTTGCATAACAGTGACTGTAAAGTACTTTAGGAATGGGAATGGCATATTTTGAGTTTTGGGCTATTTTATGATTGGCCATTGGGCTAATTTTGTTACGCAGACCTGGTAACCCTGTCTGAAATGTATTGCCATTATTAAATAACATTAAATACAATAAGTATTACATTTAAAAGTAATTTCACTATTACCAACATGCCAGTCAGGGCCTTCTGTTCTGTGCCAATTCATTTTCCAAGGGACTAATTTGATCTTTTCACTTCACAATAAAAACGAAAAAGTTTAATCCACAAATCTAAAAACATTAATGTGTTCACAAATCTCTCATTACCCAGACAGCAACATAGTGTCGGCCCAGATCCAGGCCACATCTGGTACATGTGGATTCAACGGGTACCGGATCTGGGCCGATACTATGTTGCTGTCTGGGTAACAAATAAGACACAAAAAATATTCAACATAATACAATGTCATGTATCACTTTTACTAAGACACAAATCATATTACCCAGTATCACCCTACATTTCTTGTTTACTTTGGCAAAACTTGCAGCTACAACGCTAAAGTGTTGTCAGGAAATTTCTATGCAATTGCAAGGATGTTGCTGAATGAAAAAAACACTTGCAAAGTAGTCATATAGTTTTAAATACCAACATAACTGTGTTCAGGACTGGCATTTCTCTGCAAGTGTGTGCCATGGGCAGGTGGGAAGAGCTCTGAGGAGGCACATTCCAGCAAAGTCGGCACATCCATGCCATGCGCCATCTGCCTTAGGCTAAATAGCCTGGCCGAGATATTCCACTTTTGACGTTACTAGTCTCAGGCCTGTTCAAATAAATATCTTTGCCATGATGTAATGCACATCTTTATTGTAAAGCTAGTAGGTGCTTGTTTTATAGGTCGACATTTTTCAACATTTGAATATGCAATCTCACAGCACCAAACACGCTCAATGAATATTGAACTGTTGATTGAAACCGCATGGGATTAAAAATAAATAATGGAAGGCAAAATCATTTCCAGGGATCTCTGGCTGATTTGCTTCATGTAATAAATCATTTTGAGAGCAACAAAGCGATGTATCTGTCAGTGGACATCAGTTCCACCAAGCGAGCACAGCTATATACAAGCACATGCAAGAATGGCTGCTGTCAGTCACACATAAAACAATAAAGAAAAGCACGTATGCTTACATACACTCGAGATAAGTGGCGTGCAATGGTGTCCTGAAATGAGGATGCAAAGTCCTCACAGTTTTCTTAAATGTGTTTTATAATGTGTTTAAATATATATATTTATTAACCAGGAAAATGTGACAAAATAAGTTAAACATTTAAAAGAATATATACATATATATATATATATATATATATATATTCTTTTAAATGTTTAACTTATTTTCGGATCATCAGTCATTCTCGGTAAAACTGGTCACAGACACGGTCAATGTACCTTTAATTTTCCCAGGTTGATTGCTCACTAAAACCCCCCACAATCTTCATTCCAGAAAGCAACATAGTGTTGCAGTGTGTGAATTCAACGCATACCAGATGTGGGCCGGATCTGGGCTGACACTATAGCCGCTTTCCGACCGGAGGAACCTTTTCACAGTTCCTAGAACTATTGGCTAAAGTACCCGGATGTCGGCGTGTTCGCACCGCAGGAACTAGGAACGATTTTAGTTCTAGGAACTCCATTTGTAGGAACTAATTTGGGTCCTACTTCAGAGTAGGGTCTAAACCAGCACTACAGGAACTATCCGTGACGTTAGTGTACGCTGATGACCGAACGCACGCGGAACACCAGCACCCGGCATTTTTAAAACAGCTAGAATGTAAACACACAGATTATAGCCTATATATTTACTCCATAAACTAACTATACAAACATGGAAAACAGTGATAGATGGGTCTCTAAACCTTAATGCTGAAGAGAAAATCCAACGCAACTTTGAGGGGACCATGCAAGCCAAACATGATTATGTTTAACAGTTATCTGCCCAGCTAGCAACACTGGACATCAACCACATAGGCTAATAACCTTTTTTTCATATACTGTCTACTTTCTATTACAGTTCTATCTAATAACATATTAAACTGTACTGTTAGACAGATTGCTAACTTATAAACACAGAGAATGCGAGCATTGTTTGCTCTGGCGTTCTCAGCGCCGCCAAAATAAAGGTCCGTCGCGCCGTCAAAATAAAAGTCACCGTGCCTGCGTCACTCCCTTACTCCTCCTACCAGTTCCTATGGCCACTTGGCCAGTGCGAACGCAAACAGCAAAACCGAGTTTAGGGGAGAGTAGTTCTTAGAACTGTTTAGAAGTGGACAGTTCCTAGAACTAAGTTCCTAGAACTACTTGGTCGGAAAGCGGATGTTGCTGTCTGGGATGTTTTCAGGCCATTTAAAGTTTGATTTTGAAGTGACATTTAGCTGTGATAAGTGGGTGAGTTGTTTACTTACTTTTTAATAAGTCTTCCCATTAACACCATCATTTTTTTTATTCAGACTGACTCTCAAACGTGCACGAAAACAAGAGGCGGGATTTATCGCGCGAACCAATCACATCCAATGCAGGCATTGCCCCCTCTCACGTGCTCCCTATTCATTCTCAATTACCCTCCACTAAACCGCTGTTGGACAGTGTTACTTTATTCATACACCTTTTAGTGTCACATTTTGTAAGACTTGCATTGCTTATTTTTGTAATATGGATCATTTCAGAATCCAATTTTTTGAGGAGGCACTGCCTCCCTTGCCTCCTCAGAGGAAACGGCCCTGCTCGAGATGTAAGGGACTCCATAAGCTATCCACACTATTCGAAATCTCTGAACCATATTAAATCAACACAACATACACAGTATAAACAACGTATGCACTAGTTCTCATGTTTGGAAGGCCTCAATGGCGTCTACATTTGTGTATCAAATAGGCCAACTTTTGAAGTTAGGCATGCAAACCAACTAATCCGAGCCAAAGAAAAGCCTTCAAATAGCTTCTATCTTCAAGTCATCTCCATATACTTGCTCCTGCAGATGGTTTCAACAAAATAAACAACAAAAAATATCTACCCAGAGACATTTCTGGCATCACAAATCCAATTCTGGTTATTTTGATTTTCACTCTGTTATTTTCCAGAGGGCCACAGATTATATTTCCTTGAACAAAACAGCTATGACTTGGTTGGATATATTTGCTCAGTGATGCTTAAACAGCATTTACTGCCTCACCAGTCCACACGCCATCGTAGCCAGAGGGAGGATTGCCGCACTGAGAGCCATCTAAATGTAGCCTATCAAGTTAGCACTTGTTAAATTGGTGCCAACTATACATTATGAAGCGGGAGAAGAAATCGAATAACTTTGTATGTCTTAGAGAGTCCCTGGATTTTATTGTGGCAAATACACTGAGGTGGTGCAGAAAATCCTTGCAGCACAAAACAGGCTAATTCCGTCTTCCGGAATATACAAGGGACAAGATGGAAATACTAATACGACACGGCCTTGATTAAGTTGATAAGACACAAAATTCTGTTTTTTTCATTTGTATTTTTTCTTTAGACTTTCATCCCCAACAATTCCCACTCCATCTGCACAAATTAGGCGGATGCAAATTGCTTTATGAGCAACTGTATGAATGGTAATGCAGTTCTGAGTGGGTGAGATGAGAAAATGAACATGGAACCATTCAATCAAGTGACACATTTCAGTCAGAGCCATTTGTCAGTGTCACATTTCTTTATATTTGATCCACGAGGTAAGAGTGTTATGCAGAGATCATTTGTCTTCATCAAGTATGAGAGGTGACTTCACTCTTCTGCCCACTGAGCTGTCAGTCTGCTAGTCCCTCTGACTCGAGAAGCAAGAAAACCAGTCAGTTTCACAGTGGATGTGCATTCTCCAGTTTATCTGGGTTGAAATGTATTATAACATGAATAATCGCAAATCACTAACTCGGAATATGACAAATGGAGTGCTGAATCAGTACTGTGGCTGCACCATAGCATAGCATGCATATAATCTGTATATTAATTAGCATGGATGCAATAAATTGATACAAAAAAATGACAGTATAGACTTAATACGTTTATAATGTTACAAAAGAATTCTATTTTAAATAAATGCTGTTCTATTGAAGTTTCTATTCATCAAAGATTCGTGAATAAATCACAGTTTCCACAAAAAATATTGAACAGAGCACAACCATTTTCATAATCCGTAATAATACTGAGAGAAGAAATGTTTCTTGGGCACCAAATCAGCATCAGAATGATTTCTGAAGGATCATGGGACACTGAAGACTGGAGTAATGATGCTGAAAATTCAGCTTTGTCATCGCAGGAATAAAATACATTTTGTACTATATACTATCACTACATAATTTGAGGATATACTGAAAATGAGCAGTGAAAAAATGCTGAATTGTTTTCCTCTCAATAGTGATGAAAAACACATTTGGTCTCTGAAATGATAAGCTGGGAAATGACAATACACTCACCATGTTTTATACATTTCTCTGTCACACGTCTCTCTCACATACAGAAGGCTATTTCTCTGTGCTAATGTACTAAAGCTGTTGACAAGTTGGCTACAGAATGCTCTTGCGCACATCTCTGCATTTGCCCCTGTATAAAGAGGATTTGAAGAGATGAATGTTTGCCGGAATTCTGGTTAGTCATTTGGAAAATTTCAAATGGTGGTCATGGCTTCTTACTATGGCACTAATGCCAGACGTGTTAAGTGTTAGTCATGATTCAGGGCACAACATAAGAGCCCCAGGCTTAACGGTTTCTCACACACACACATTCTTGTACATCTATCTTTATGAGGACATTCATTGACACAATGCAATCTCTAGCCGCTTACCCTAACCTTACCCATCACAACTAAGTGCCTAACCCGAACCCTTACCCTAAACCAACCCTTAACCTAATTATAACCTTATCCCTAAAACCAAGTCTTGACCCTCAAACAGGCCTTTAAAGGGGTCTCAGATAGTGAGGACCGGCCAAAATGTCCTCACTTTACTCTCTTTGTCCTCACTCCAATGGTCTAAAACTCAAACTGGTCCTCATAAAGATAGTTGTACAAGTACACACACACACACACACACACACACACACACACACACACGTTTACTTAGCTATCTAAACGGGGACATTCCATAGACATAATGGTTTTAATACTGTACAAACTGTATATTTTATCCCCTTACACTAACCCTACCACTAAACCGACCCATCACACAAAACTTTCTGCATTTTTACATATTTAAAAAACAATAACTTTATATGATATTTACTATGAGGACGGCCCTAGAGGGAGGTTTTTGGAGATTTTGGTCACTTCTGGGTACAAATTTGTCCCCAAAATATAGTAAAGTAGGCACACACACACACACACACACGCATATCTATCTCTATATATTTAACTTTGATAAGTTTATACAAATGTTTCTTTGAAATTTAAAGGGATAGTGCACCAAATAATGAAAATTATATATTTAAATTATCCATTTAGCAGACGTTTTCATCCAAAGCGTCTTGCAATAGAAGAACATAAGTAATTTGTCCCAGAGCCATCATTATTCGTAGTATAAAAGCAATATAATATTAAAGCTGCAAGCAGCATTTATCGGGGTTCAAGCATTTAAGGCCTTTAAGCACATAAGCATTTAAGACATTAAGATTTATTTAGAAAGCTTTTAACCACTGAAATAATAGATGGAAAAGTCAATTTACAGCCAATACAGGCAATTTACCATAGGAAATATATGTTTTTCAAAGCTTTTTAACAGTTATAGCGCCATCTATCATCCGATCTACATGAAATTTTGCATGCTTGTTTAGAATGTTATGTTACATATGCTCATCAATTTTGGTGAAGTTCTGAGTTTTCATTTGGGATTTATAGGCTTTTGAGTGTATTTTGCCACGCCCCTTTTCTAAATTACCCTATTACAGCCACCTAAATGCAAAAGTTCAACTTTTTTTCGATAACTTTTGATCTAGAGAGTCCAGAGAATTGTCCTAGACTGGTCTGGTTCCGATCGGGCCAAAAACCAGGGACTAGCTCGCAAAAGTAGGTTTTGGACAAAATGCGACATAGCAGAAAGTTTTTCCTGCCTAAATCGAATTTGGAGATAGCCATTTTGTAAGACACTTGAGTCTAGGTCAAACGGTCTAAGAGTTATGAGCTATTTTGTACTTTTGGTCGCTGTAGCGCCACCTATGGGCCAATCGGGGTCATACTCTGATAGGTTGTCCCCAAATTGAGGCCTACCATCTGGCCAGATTTCACATCTCTAGGCCTTACGGTTTGGCCTGCACGATGCGTTTTACAAATCCTTACAATTACAATAGGGTTTCAGCATTTCATGCTTGAACCCCTAATAACTAGTAGAGAGTATCAGTCATCATTCGCTCACCCTTATGACTTACTTTCTTCTGTGGTACATACAGTAAAAGAGGAAATTTTGGAGCCTGGAACTACATTAGGGTGAGTAAATGACAACAGGAGTTTCCCTTAAAAGGGAATGTTCATTTCAGGGAATATTCTATAATGGATAGCAATCAACACCACACTGGATTTATGACAGTCTCCAACGATCTTGAAATGCCTACAGAGAATGATTAACACCCTGGACACCCGCTGGGACTGATTTCACATCTTTTAACAGAATTGTGGATAATGTTGAGCTGAGTTGCTCACAGTCCACAGAGCTCATAATTAGAAATAGAAGAACTGAAAGTAAAAAAAAAAAAAAAAAAAAAATTATGTTATGATCTGGCAAAGGTAACGAGACATACAACAGATTAAATCCTGCTCGTAGACGGTGGAGGTTGTGCTCTTTTCAGACACTGAGGAGAACAGTATTAATTGAGGTCAAAATGCCGGGCCTCACAGTCCATTTAACACAATTTCCCCAAGTAAGACCTGCCCTGAACTGGCCGCACACCCTCAGGAACTGGTGAAAGGCTGCTTGAAATGAGCCTGTCATGCCAGGCAGTTTTCCCTGGGATGCAAGAGCAGGGAGATCGCTATATTGGATTAGAGGAGTGTTAGCACATGCTGCGTGTCTTCGGCTGAGTGTGTGCGAGAACATTTGTGTGTGACGCTTCCATGCCTGCTGGCAATAATAAAGACTAAATGCCACGTTACGAACGTGGTGTCATTAATCTTTGGGTGGGTTTCACCCAATCAATGTCTTTTTCTCACAGGAGCGAAGATTGATATTACGATTGTAGCCTTAACTCTGTAATCAGCGTGACTACACAACACGCCCCCTTGACATCCCATCTTAGAAGTAACAGATGCACTGACGGACATGTTGCATGGCACAATGAATGCTTGCTGTTCTTGCCACAGGCATAACAAAGGTATATTAATTCCTTTCCTTTTTTGTGCGTGTGATAACTTCTGTTTAAAAGTGCCCAGATTGCAGTTTGTCAACTTTTTGAAAGGTAATTTTATTGCAACGTGAGTAGAAAAGATAGTAGCCATGGGAGAAATAGCATTAATTTCCATCCTATTGTTTACCACAAGCAGACATTTATGCAAGTAATGCAGTTTTTCTTTAGACCCAGACCAGTGCACATCTGTAAAACAAAGACCAACAGGATATTCTTTTCCACCATGATATAATGAGGTTATACTATTTGTCTCCATAATGCTATGTGAACCGTATTATGATTACTTAATTTTTTTTAGGCAACATTTCTCTAGGTTACAGATGAGGATAGTCCAGTGTTAAAGCAGTGAACCAAATAATTTAATATTTGTTTATCAAATATTCATCAGGCGTTCATGATTTAAGGGATTATTTGGCATTTGTTGAAACTACAACGTGCTCATATTAAAAATCATTCAATTTCATACAGGTAACAAAATCTAAATAAATTAAGAAAATGCAAAGGTAAATATTGGAAAACTATTTTTTTTACGCTTTTACAAACTGGTGCCTAATTCGTACCCGATTCATTCCTTTTCAGATGATCCGCTTACATCCCACATTACTTGAAACAAACATAAAAATACTGAAATAAAATTCAATATTTAAAAATCAAACTTATTTTATCTCAGCTTACCAAAGCAATATTTCTCATTTTTATTTAAAGCTGAAGTACTAAAATAACTAATATTAAAAATGAATAAAAACTACATAAAAAAAACATTTAACTAAAAATGAAAATGAAAACAGAATATAAAAATAAAATCTAAATTATTAACAAAAACTAAATTAATATTTTAATGATACTAAAATAACACTGCACTTCATCTTGTGAATTGATATGAAATTGGCACCTCTTATTTACATTTTCTCACGAGATCCGGTTGGGAACAGCCTAAAAATTCTCATCTCATGTTCACCATTTAAACATTCATTTAAACTTTGATTTAGTTTTAAAATCAATGATTTGAAAAACTAGGCATATGCATGCAGCAAATTCATTGAAAAATAAAAAAAATAAAAAAATGGCTGGACTTGGTTCTTGACAAAATGATGAGCTTAGTTTGAGACCAACGAGACTGCTCAGCATTATCACTCTCCATCCTTGTCCAGAGATCTGCCAAATTGAAACAGAAGGGCCCATAAGGGAGATGGCACCGTTCACTCATAATTTACTCTCATTCAATCATGTTGTTGGAGAAGTCTCCCAGGAGTTGGCCATTCTGACTGGTAGCGGGATGTAGACACGATACAGCAAAGACTCAAAACTTTGTCAGATAATTGCTCTGAGAGGTTGAGAGGCAAAGCACTTTGGGCCCTAGTCATTTTTTACAATTTAAGCAGATGTGGTGATCAGAGGTGTACTAGGGGCCAATATCTGACATATGCCAGTTGTTTGACATTATTGATATTAATGCAACGAACCAAATATTCTATAGCAAGCAACTATGCTAGAGTTGAGTAATATTTGATGACCAGCTGACCTTCACAGACCACATTACAACGACAGCTCGATCATGCAGGTTTGCACTGCACAACATCAAGAAGATCAGGCCTTTCCTAACTGAGCATTCAACACAACTTCTCGTCCAGGCCCTGGTCATATCTAGGCTTGATTACTGCAATGCTCTTCTGGCATGATGACTTCCATCATGTGCAACTAAACCTCTAAAAATGATTCAGAATGCTGCAGCTCGTCTTGTCTTCAACGAGCCAAAAAGGGCCCACGTCACTCCTCTGTTCATCTCTCTGCACTGGCTACCTCTCGCTGCTCGCATCAAGCTCAAGGCATTGACGCTTGCTTACAGATCTATCACAGGGTCAGCTCCCTCCTACTTTCACTCGCTCCTACGAGTCTACATCCCTACCAGAAGTCTACGATCGGTCAATGAGCGACGGCTCGTGGTTCCATCACAGAGAGCCACAAAATCCCTTTCCAGAACATTCTCATTCACGGTTCCATGCTGGTGGAATGATCTCTCCACCCTCATCCGGAATGCAGAATCCCTGACAACATTCAAAAGACAACTGAAAACTCATCTCTTCCGTGAGCACTTAACCTCATAAAAAAAAATAAAAAAATCCTTTCCTATAATCCTCCCTTCTCGGGCTTATGCTACTCTGAACAATGCCTGAACTTTGTATTTTGAGCACTTCTTGCGTTGTGTTTGCCTCTTCACGACGACTCGCTTAACTTAGCCCTAAATTGTAAGTCGCTTTGGACAAAAGCGTCTGCTAAATGACTAAATGTAAATGTAAATGAGTAACCAAAAGATGAAATCATCATGACATCAAGTCATTCCTAACTTTATACACAAACCAGCATTCCAGGAAGCGGATGCTTCACATAATTACCAACTACTCGGCCAAGTCTTTATCAGCGCTAGTTTCTCTGAAAGCGAGCATCTGAGGGGGGATGCCGGGCTCAGTGTGAGGAGGCTGGTTCACGGTCTGCTGCCAATGATAAGCCTCTTGACTATTATTCATCTTCACCGAGCAATAAGGCAGCAATTAAGCGCTTTAATTTACAGAGCAAAGCAGCTTTGAGGAGCCATACATCACCATGTTTCACTGCACGCAACACTTGTTTGCTTCAGTGTCCATGATTGGTTGAATGATTCCGGACTGTACTGAAATAATAAAGAACGTGTAGCATTTGATCTGGATGTTTCTTGGTGTTATTGTATTAACGGTGATAAAGCAGAGCTTTTAGAGTTTAAGAGTTTCTAACAAGCTATAGCGCTAACAACCGGAAGCTAATGAATGAAGCCCGCGCTCATAAATCTCTGCAGGCGATATTGTACAGCAGTGATCCCTTCAATGGGGTCAAGGCAAAAAGTCAGAAACACGACCAATATGATTCAGTAGGCATTAGCGTGGCCTATTGGTTATATGATAAAGTCTTTGGAAAATTCCATTTTATTTTATGCCGCTAGTTTCTTTACAAGAGTTGTAAAAGACTGGCCTATCAATCCTGTCTTACATGGGCCCTGAGGACAGAAGATGTCACATAAATTTGACCACAATTAGCATGTACAGTAAATCCATATAATTCAATTTCAAACAAAGAATTAGTATACACACACAGCTTTTAATTGAGCTCACAGAAATTCATATAACTATCCTTTTAACTAATTCAATTTAAATTCCAACTCATGAATCGAAAGGGAATCAATTTTGTAGGATCAGCGAGAGTCAGATGAACTGCTTTATAACAAATCTGATATGTAAATGAGGCTTATTCAGCTTCCTAATTAATATGAAACACACACAAATTTCATTTCCATTACTAGCTAGGTGTTATTTTGTAAACAATCATTTCCAGTCAAGAACCCGTCATGCCTAGGTGTCACAATGATGACAAAGTGCATAAACCACGCTTCATTTCAACTAAATGATTCCACGTTATTGATGCTCAGTGCAATCAGTTTGTTCTCAATAGCGTTTGATTCCAACATAAGACGTGGATTTTGCTGAAGAGCCGGCAGCTGCACAGAGGAGATAGGGCTCAGACCTTTTCTGTTCTTGTTGCACAAACAGGATTACTTTTAATCAAGTGTCGTAGCTGGAATATTTTACTATCTCAACCTCGTCACTTCTCTGGTTTTCCGCTGCGGCTTTCGAAATTTACAGATTAGGAGGCATTCTTACAACTTCCATACATTAATCTCCATAAAGAACCCATAAATATGGATATGAACCGATACGTTAAGGGCTGGGATGTCAAAATGTATTACGGAGATAATTGGAGTCACTGAAAATGAAAATACTGAAGCCTGATTTATGCCTATTTTCATGTTTAGGTGGGTTTTTTTTTCATGATAATTTTATCATCTTGAAAAGATATGCTTTGACATTCATCATAACAAATACTACTGTTGCATCAAAAATTTCCTCTTTTAAGTGTCTGGAAAGAAACAAGGAAAACAAATGTAAAAGCTTTGATCTAGTTTTACCAAAAGCTTTGAATATAATGAAAAACATGTTTTATGCTATTATGCAATAAATACAATATTCTTTACCCTATTCACAAATATGACAATATATAATGCCGCCTCATGCACCAGTTGTTGTGAAATGCAGTAGGCTATAATCTGGAGTACACTAAGGTGCTTTATATAACTGTAATACTGTGTCTCTGTCAGTTCCCATCAGGGCTTATGACATGTCCCTCGTCATGCAATGCAAATCTTTAAATCCGCTTGATGCTTGATGAAAATTACCATTAACACTACATACTACTTTTTGGAAAAAGCAAGGAACTGAAAGTTCTGTCAATGTTCCCAGACTTTTTCTTCCCCTCATGTAATACTACGAGAGGCTGCTCACTGAACCAAATGATGTCCAGCTCCCCCTCTTTGGACGTAATTGGTGGAACTTGAAGGTCCCGCCACACCCTAACCTTACCCTATCCCATATCCCTAAACCTGATAAGGAGAAGCTACACCTATTAGGTCCACAGAGGCGGAGCTGGACTATGTACGGCTCCACCCATTGCATCCAGAGATGGGGAGCTGGACATCATTTGGTTCTGCAGTGAGCACCACTTGAATACTACAGCTCCATCAATAAGGCTTATGTTTCCCTTCATCAAGTATTAAGTAATTTTTCTGACTGATAAATTGCACACCTACACATACTGTACACATAGGCCTATAAAAACGTGTGTCAAGAATGCAGTCACAAATACACATACACGCACGCACGCACACAATAAAACATCACATCTAACTTTAAAGGTACAATCTGTAATTTTTTCGCTGCCAGAGGTCGCATTTTCAATACAATAACAAAGACGAAGATTGATGACACTATGATGGAGAGTGGAATGATGGGATATGTCGTTTTCACCATGCAGAGATGTGTGGAATTCACAAATCATATAAATTATATATCAGATAATTAGTTTTAAACAGGAAAATAATGATTCAACAATTCTAACAGAATTCAATTCAAGCTCAAGAAAGACAATAGCAAACAATAATTATTCAGATCAATTCCATTCAGTGTTGAATCAGTTGATCAGGTGATGTCATCATCATCTGGTTCAGTTCAGGTCTCATCCAATAGTGTCAGTGCAGTCAAGTCAATAATATTGCAGTGTATTTAGTGTCTCCGTCCAAATAAGCAACCCAAAAGGCGACATTGGCAAGAAACCCAAACTCCATATGTAATAGAAATGCAGGAAAAACAGACGGGAGACATCGGGCCAGTTCTCCTCTGGCCAAACAAACAAACAAACATGGTGTGGTTTAATTCCAGGCTGCAACACGAGTCAGAATTGGGGATTGATATCATTTAGAATGTTTCATCCAGTTCTTTCTGCTTGGAGATTGGGGTACATCACGCCTTGGAGGGAAGAGGAGCTGAAGCTATCCATAGGATCATTATAAACTAACCAACATCTTTAATATGAATCAGACTTTCCAACGCTGCATATGAGAGAGGACAATATAGGAAAAACTGATTCATTAGAATGAATCTGACTTCATGAATTTGAATTCATTACAACAAATCGTTCTTTCTGAATGAACCAATTTCCTGGAATGAATCGAACTATCCAACCAAACTTAAGAGTTCATTAGAATGAACTGGCCTTGCCAACGCTACAAATGGGCGTTTGAAAATGAAATGACCGACTGTCCAACACCACACATCATGAGAGCGAGGAGCGTTTATTCTCTCAGCGCTCTCTGCAGTAAAACAGCATGCATAATACAAAGACATTAAAAACAGCAAGGTCGCATTGCAGCTGTAACTAACCGTTGGAAAAAACATTTATTTTCACGTTACTTCCCAGTGCTGATGCAGGGTTGAATCTGATTCATGTATTTCTAAATGTCAATGTGATGGATCGCAGCCAATAATTAGACGGCAATTTGACGTAAATCAATGATGTTATGGCAAAAAATAAGCCAAAGGGTAATATTCATTACATCTTCTGTAGTAGTGACAAATATTGATAAAACACAGGACAGTTCATTATCAAAGACCAAAATTCAGCATTCTTAAACATGTCTCTCATTCTCTGTTATTTTGAACATCTTTTTGAGGAGATGAAAGAAACAGGCTAAATTCTGTAGAAGACTTTTTTAAACTGAGAATGTCCATGACCTGAAAATAAGAAAACAAACCTATCCACTCACATTTGGTGGGCTCTTTCATTCACAAGCAGAGAGTAAATGATGAACAGCAGTGTTCACAGTCTTTGGTTCAAATTGAGTTCATGGCTTCAGGTTCAGCTGAGGGTTGCGCTTACCTTAAAGAGCGTTCATGGAGATCAAAGATACGAGAATATATTGAGAGCTACTCTTGGAAAGAACTTTTACGTTTAAAAGGTCGCCTTTATCCTTTATGTAAATACAAACAATTTTAAACTTCTTCCAGGTAGCACTTTTGAATCAAGTATACATATATCTATCGCTATTTGTGTTCACCCGTAACAATCATAGCAGATTTCAATAGTTGGATACTGGTACAACTTTAGAATCTACTTGATGAGTTTTGCTTCTTCTTCTTCATCTTCTTGTTTTTTTTTTAACAACTTTAAGGTGCATTACCGCCACCTGCTGGTTAGGAGTATGGGTCAAGATTGCACAACCCATTTCCTAATACCCCTTAACCTCCTAAATTATTTTCTTTCTTGTACTGACTTCCTAGTGAAGCTGGAAGTTTGGGGAGGGACGAAGAAAAGTGCTCGCCTACTTAATATAATAACCAATAGCCTTTGGTTTTCATCACAGCCATGATCTATGATATGTTATTCCCTGGCAAGCATTGGGGATTGGGGATCAGAAAATGGCAGGCCAATATGGCCAATATATATATTCATTCAATAAATACGTTTGAAATGAGCCATATTGGCCTGCAAATATAAATATATATGTATATATATTTATATATATATGGGCTGAGTTGTAGTGAGTTTAAAGTAAAAGAATTTGATGAACGTATACTGTACATGTGCGGAGAGCATTCACTTTATATTATAATCAAATTTTTGACAGAGGTGGCTTTTAGAGGCTTTTGCATCACAGGTCTTCATATATTTACATATACACACACATACAGTATATAGTCTCTCTCTCTCTCTATATATATATACAGTATATACACACATACACACATATACAGTTTAGTGGCAGACGCATCTCATACTTAAAAATGTCGATCACGAAAAAACACATATGATCATATCATAGTATATTCAACACTCTTTAGAAGTAACCCAAAATGAAGGGATAAATAATGAGGCAAAAGGAGAACACAAGCAGACAGATGGCATGTTTTCATAAGACTAGATGAATAGCTTTCAAATATTCGTCTTTGCAAAATCACAAGGACCGTTTGAAAGTCCCAAATGGAGAAAAGAGAGAGAGAGCGAGAGAGAGAGAGAGATAACCCCATAGACTGCCAGTCATCTTTTCCAGTTCTTTGTGGGGAGAGGGGGCTCCCTGTCTTTTTAATTCTCTGTGAATCTTCTGTCCATCACCACGCTTTATCCCTGCTTTAGAGCTTGGCTCTGACTCACGCACTGTCACTTTCCTGACAAACTACACCTATGCATGGAGAGACATCATAAACTGTCAGGAAAAAAGGGAAAGAATCCACCCGACTCTTCTCAGGAGAAAGAGGAAACTCACAGATAGACTCCATACAAGTTCACTTTTTACTTTGTACTGCCACTGAATAATTCTTAACACATTTTTTTTAACTTAAATATATCTATATATTTAATAAAAATTCTAATTCAAACTATAGAATGCAGACTTTTTTTTTTCTGTCTGAGATTCAAATTTAAGGCTACATGGAAAAATGAGTAGCTCTAACACATTGGCTTTGAAGCTTTTTGTTATGTTTAACCTAATTTTAGTCTTTTAATAAACCCGGAACATTATTATGGATTAGGCTCTTGGCTGGAAGCTGCAGGTAGGCAATTCATGTGGAGGTTTTAATTTGACCTAAAATGAACCATGACCATTTTCTAGGGCTTTGACAGCACCCTACTTGGATTAGCCGTTTTAATTATCGCAAATGTCAAGCGGGGCTAACAACCTGCTCACAACAGGCTAAAAACACCAAACAAAATGATTGAACCAGTATACTTCTTCTTGGGGTGAATATATCCACACATTGCATTGAATTCCCTGGGACAGGCTCACAATCACTGATGGCAGGTGAAAAACACGAAACAGCACCTCTGTTGTCAAATTTCCCCCTTATGGCAGTACAGATGTAAATACAAATGTTGTAAAAAATTAAATAAAAATTGCCAGCCAGCACCAGCATTTTTTTTGACAATTTTCACAAAACGTGCATGGCCCTATATAAGAATATTTTGTTGTATGAATATCTGAACATATCTGAAGAGAGCCTCTGCTAAAAAACATTTTATTCAAACTTCATGCATTTTTATTTATCAACACTTGAATGTGGATAAGTTTCGTAAAAAAGAGGCAATGGGCGGTTTTGATTTATATGCTGTTTAATGTTTGATGATCACCCTATTTTACAGGTACATAATGTAACGCTTTTATTGCTTGTTTCTGCTCCTTCTTCGTCTGTGTTTTGATCCAGAGATTCTGTACTCTCTCAGATGATGCGTAATAGCGACCCCTACAGTATAACAGTGAAAACGTGGATCGGAAAATTCCGTCAATGGCGGGGAAAGAGTTGGACCTGAGCTAACATGAACTAACAATGAACAGTATTTTTTATCAACAAAGATTGACACAAACTGTAACAAATGCATTGCTCATTGTTAGTTAATGCTACTAATGCATTACCTAATGTTAACCAATGAATCCTTACTGTAAAGCGTTGCCATGTCTTTTTAGGGAGCAAAGAATATGTTTGCGATTGATTAGATTTGCCATTGTTTCAAATTACACAGGCAAACTGAGTTTTAAAACTGGTCCATCCATTTAATTTTGGCAACATATTTTACACTTCAGAGAATCTACCGTTATACAGCTCAACAGAATATAGTGCAAACAAGTCTATGCTCTTTGATCAGGTTTTGTGCACCTGTACTTAATATTCACCATCATGTGTAAAGTAAGAGTCTCTCTGAGCAGTTTCCTTCTGTTCAGCTGACAGGTGAAGTAATGGCCCATCTTTCCTCTAACTTCTAATCCTGTTTACTCTTCTTCCTCGGATGCTGCTTTTCCTCAGCTTGGAGTCTGGGGACAAGCTTTGTAAACACACAACCTTCTCTATTCACGCCAATTTACAGGCCTAACAGCCCAAGGCTCTACTTTGCAGATTATGAATGCTTTAACCTGGCTTTCCAAACCTCTTGGTAATTTCGTCTGGTTTATCTTCTTCGGACCACATTTTCTAACCCTCCCCCTTTACGTGTGTCACTTTCGTGTGAATTTACATGCATAAACATCATGACCTCATCGGCTCCATGAAACACAGAGAGCTCTTCTTGATATGCTGCCATGTCATCACATTCTACTGGTGTGCAATTGTCAAATTAAATGATTCGTTTTGCATACCAAATAAGGTCGTGATCAGTTTGATTGAAGTGGTTGAACAAATGAAGTGAAATTCTAAGGCACAGGGCAATAAAAAGGACAGTTTCTTCTTGGCATGCAGGCACGTCTTTAAACTGCAGCATGACAAGTAAGTAATGCAGCAAATTAGCAAATCATGGCAAGCTCTTTTAGATCAGGTGCCACTTGCATCGGTGTGTTTAATTGATAAGGCAGAGTGTGGGAACCTTCTGTGTGAATACATTACAGCGATTACAGAAGATTGCACTTACAAACTATTGCAGGCACTCAGGTTGCATTTATTTTGTAGATGCAGTTGATGTAAAACTAAAATAAAGCTCAATTCATCATTTCAGTCATCATTTACACCCTCGTGTCTTATGAATGTTCCATTAAACACAAAAGTATGTTCTGCAATATGTTCACACTAATCTTTTATTTACAAAACCATATAATCACAAGCTTCTAACAAACAAATCTTCTGAAAAAAAAACCCCAAAAAACAGTCAGCATGAAATCAAAATCAACCCTATTTATTTTCTTAATGCATGTTACTTGTGTTATTGTTACATGCAAATATTATACAGTGTTGGGGGTAACGCATTACAAGTAAGTAACGCAAGTGACTTTGTTTTCCCATGTAATGACTGACAGCTCTCCTGTCCTCATGTTGAGAGAAATCATGAGTGCAGAGGTGTTGTGTGCGCTGTGTGAACATGATAGTTATTGTAGTTCTAGACAAAATGTGAGCATGCATTTACTCATGAAACTTGCTCAGTATTCCTCAAAATGAATAAAATCTATGAAATGCAAACTCAGAATATTACACAAACCTGCAAAAATGAAATGTTAAATAATACAAATATACTTTATGCATTTAATCTCACTTTATTTACTAACGTCTTTGCTGCTGACGATCCAATTCAGCCATACTAATAAGCAAAAATGACTTTAGATAAACCACATTTGTATTTCATTTTTTGTTTTTATTGCTGAAATATGAGTGTTCAACTTTCTTTTCTTGCGTCCCATTCTTCTGTGATCCAGCCCAGATGAGAAAAAGTAGCGCAAAAGCAACGCAACATATTAGTCTCCATAAAAAGTAACTAAGTAACACAATTAACTACTTTATAAGGAGTATTGCAATATTGTAATGCAGTCTCTTGGATGATTTTATGTGATTAAAGATATGGTAAAAAAGCAATATTATGAAAAATTATTACAATTTAAAATAACAGTTTTCTATTTTAATATATTTCAACTTGCACTTTATTACTGTGATATCAAAGCTGAATTTTCTGAATCTTCAGTGTCACATGATCCTTCAGAAATCATTCTGGTTTGGTGCTCAAGAACCACTTTTTTTATTATCAATGCTGAAAACAGCAGTGCTGCTTAATATTTATGTGAAAACCATGATTTTTTCAGGATTCTTTGAGTAGAAAAGCATTTATTTGAAATATGCATTTATTTGAAATAGACAATATTAAAAAACCTTTTGAACAGTATGTAATCAGTGTTTTATTTTATAATTTAAGAAATTAAGTCAGTTGCCATTTCCATTTCATTCAGAGTTCAATGTAGTCTTATTACCTTCGCACAAGTCTTCTGAAGCCTTCAACAGCTTTAGAAGGAACAGAACAAATAAATAAATAAATGTTATTCTTTTGCATATGCAATGCATTGTGATTACATAAAATGTGAGAACCGATGATGTTTGTCAACAGACGTCAAAGACGTGATGCGAGTTTGAATATGTTTTACTGTGAATTACAGACTTGGTTGTACTATACCTTTAAGAGTGATGCATTAGTTCTCACTTGAATTAGAACTCTTTCTCAATAAGGTTTTCCCACTGATTCAAATGAAGTTCTGTCTTTGTCTCCCTGGAGGTGAAATTTGTTTTATGGCCCTCACCTGCTTGTACTTGAAACCAGCTAAATAGGCCGCCAGGTCTCTCATACCCCCTTCAATACTACAACCTTCTTCTCAACCTTTCCCTCGAACATGCCAAACTTTTAAACCATTCATTATCTTACCAGTTTCCCCCCTGTGCCGCTGCACTACTAACAAGTGAACTATGACAGCACTATTCTATCATTGAAATGATTAATTTGAATAGCCAAAGGTTTCCTCACAATTATTTCTCCATTTATATATCCGAGGGCCTTTATAAACCGCTATGGCTATCTATGAAAAATCTGGGCCACATTTTCTCCATTCATTTTTGCATAAGATCCATTACATCGCTGCAGGGTAGAATTTTTAATCTGCCCCACTTCAATAAGCACATCTCTGCCTACCTTGAAAATATTGTCAAAAAGGAAGGTGGTTATTATTTATCAGTGCCAGTTTTGATAATAAGGGACCGAGAAGCCCTGGTAACATATCTATAGTTGGTCCAAAATAGATTTTTTTAAGTCAGTATTAAACGGAAGTTGCGATAATCTTTTCTCCCCTATTGTGATGTATATATGAGAGTGAAATGGCTTCTCGAACAAGAAAAAATGTAGGGCAGGACATGGTTTGCTATTGCTGTGATCTCATGTGATTGACAGTTTGTCCCGCCCTCGCAGTAAAAAAAAAAAAAAAAAACGTCAACAAGGAAAAGATATAGCTGCAAGTGGGAGGGGAAGTTATTTTGATTTAAAAAAAAATTTATATATATACACTCACCTAAAGGATTATTAGGAACACCACACTAATACTGTGTTTGACCCCCTTTCGCCTTCATAACTGCCTTAATTCTACGTGGCATTGATTCAACAAGGTGCTGAAAGCATTCTTTAGAAATGTTGGCCCATATTGATAGGATAGCATCTTGCAGTTGATGGAGATTTGTGGGATGCACATCCAGGGCACGAAGCTCCCGTTCCACCACATTCCAAAGATGCTCTATTGGGTTGAGATCTGGTGACTGTGGGGGCCATTTTAGTACAGTGAACTCATTGTCATGTTCAAGAAACCAATTTGAAATGATTCGAGCTTTGTGACATGGTGCATTATCCTGCTGGAAGTAGCCATCAGAGGATGGGTACATGGTGGTCATAAAGGGATGGACATGGTCAGAAACAATGCTCAGGTAGGCCGTGGCATTTAAACGATGCCCAATTGGCACTAAGGGGCCTAAAGTGTGCCAAGAAAACATTCCCCACACCATTACACCACCACCACCAGCCTGCACAGTGGTAACAAGGCATGATGGATCCATGTTCTCATTCTGTTTACGCCAAATTCTGACTCTACCATCTGAATGTCTCAACAGAAATCGAGACTCATCAGACCAGGCAACATTTTTCCAGTCTTCAACTGTCCAATTTTGGTGAGCTTGTGCAAATTGTAGCCTCTTTTTCCTATTTGTAGTGGAGATGAGTGGTACCCGGTGGGGTCTTCTGCTGTTGTAGCCCATCCGCCTCAAGGTTGTGCGTGTTGTGGCTTCACAAATGCTTTGCTGCATACCTCGGTTGTAACGAGTGGTTATTTCAGTCAAAGTTGCTCTTCTATCAGCTTGAATCAGTCGGCCCATTCTCCTCTGACCTCTAGCATCAACAAGGCATTTTCGCCCACAGGACTGCCGCATACTGGATGTTTTTCCCTTTTCACACCATTCTTTGTAAACCCTAGAAATGGTTGTGCGTGAAAATCCCAGTAACTGAGCAGATTGTGAAATACTCAGACCGGCCCGTCTGGCACCAACAACCATGCCACGCTCAAAATTGCTTAAATCACCTTTCTTTCCCATTCTGACATTCAGTTTGGAGTTCAGGAGATTGTCTTGACCAGGACCACACCCCTAAATGCATTGAAACAACTGCCATGTGATTGGTTGATTAGATAATTGCATTAATGAGAAATTGAACAGGTGTTCCTAATAATCCTTTAGGTGAGTGTATGTGCACGGATAAATCATTTATCATAAATACTGGAATATTCCATAAAGAATGATCAATTCTGATTTCATGGCGACTTCAAGTAAAACAGACAGAATCCAAAACCGAAGAAATCACATCTTTTCTTTATTTCAGGGCACTGAAGCCTTTGTTCTGGGCAGCAAAGTGTCCGACTTATGGGATGGAACTGCTATCAGATAACGTAAAACTGCCTTCAAAATTGAACAAGGGTTTATTACAACCATTTTGTGAGATTATGCAGACACATTGGCTTGGCAAAAGTAGTGATTAGGAAGCAGCCTTCCCATGTCTCGCTTCCATATGGGTCTTTACAGCTCCAGTGAAGCCATTAATTTAGAAGGATCAGTGCAAGAAATACCAGTCTCCACCAAAATTTGGTCAGACTCACAGGCACTATTGAAGGGCACCAAATGACATGCAAGGAGGACTTCCAAAAGGCTCTGTGACTGCCTACGAATGCTTCCATTTCAGCTGGACTTACGGTATTTACGGTTAAATCCCCTGGTAGCCCAACAAGTCGAAGCAATTCTCAGGAGATTACATCCATGTTCGCACACTTACCTGTCAGTGTTCCTGACAAGCTCATTCCTCTGAGCTCTTGAAATAAACTCCTACACCTTCACTGTGAAATCTACTTTAGCAAACTCCATTTCACACCTCAACTGTAGCTCGGTTTCATAACTTAATGTCAAATGTTGGTAAATAAACATGTAGGATGCTGCTTATTGAGTGAACATTTAAGTCCTTCCAAAACAAATAGAAACATTTGACTACTAGTTTTGTAGGAGGGTTGTGTCAAATATTTATTTCTTGACCAAGGTCACACTTTTTGCCATTGTAAAGGGCAACAATATAATACTTAAATATGCATTGATTAAGTATAATATTAGCACCTTAAAGGACAGTTTATTTATCATGATATAGAGAGGTATACAGATCCAAAGAACCAAATCTGGTCTTTTTTCATCATTTATACTTAGAAATAAACAGCAAGTTTTTGGAATTGAAAAAGGTAAACCAAGGAAAAGTACAGAGCCCCTAAAGGGACATGGTGATGTAAAAAAATATGAGATGTGGAGAAATTTTTTTTATTTAATTGTTTTTTGCATTATCTCGTAAAAGTTTTGGGTTCCCCCAAGAAACATTGCGTTCTCTCCCAAATGTTTTGCTTTTCTCTGAGAAACAAACATTTTGCAAGCGAACACAAAGTTTGTCGGGAAAATGCAAACATTTTGCGAGCAAATATTTTGAGAGCAGATGCAAAGTTTCTCGGGAAACTGCAAATATTTTGTGAGCGAGCGCAAAGTTTTCAGGAAAACGCAAATATCTTGAGAGCGAACGCAAATGTAGCGGGTATTAACTCGCTTACTAATGGACCAGACAAATAAAACCAGAAGACTGCACGGTACGTAAGGGGAGGCGGCGGTGATACTGAGCAACAGGCAGAGACAGAAGGTAAGTTGAACCAATAACAACTTTACTTTGAGTTTAGTGATTTTTTTCCTTCAGTGTTTTCTTTTTACCTTGATCACATAAACAAAGTACATAATAAAAACGGGGGGGAAAAAACGATATATACCCTGGGTGCACCCCAGGGTATATATCAGAAATTACTTTTCATTTAACAGTAATCACAATCACAATCAATGTAAGTGATCACAAATGAAAACAAATACCAGTGATATCACATGCTAAGTTTTTTTTCAAGTTCAACTCTGTGTCAATCGGAAGATTGATCAGTCTTGAATTTTCTAATTGTGCTCCTGAGATGTTTTTAGTCCCATAAAGAAAAAAAGAAAAGAAAAAAAGTCTCTGGGAATATGTTCTCTTACTTGTCCGAAGAAAAATAATAGAATGGAAAATGATCCTTTCCTCTTGGTTCGTGATGCTTTCAGGGTCGAAGTGGGAGGCTCGCCATCAATTATGGAAATCCAACTTGGAAGAATGCTCACACAGAGAAAAAAAAACCTGGCCTGATCACAGACCAGAATATGCATTCAATATTGTATATCAATAATGAGTTACAATATATAACACAGGAAACAAATACAATACATGTATGCCATCATCATAGTAAGTGACATTATATTCAATACGCTCTATGCACGAACGCTGCTGACGTATTTCCGGTAGAATCTCAGTCAGCGTCTTTACTTCTGCATAGCGCGTTCTATAGCGAAGTGTACTAGCAGCAAAACTTTCATAAAATTTATTTTCTCAGAAACGGAGACAACGATTTTAGAAACCGATTCGCAGTGGCGTAACTTTGTTTTAAAAAGTGGGTGGGACAGGTGGGGTGGGGGTTGCTAATACAATGCTAAATCAGATATACTGTATGTACAATAACATTACGATGTCCAGCAATTGATTTAAATAGTAGGCTACAGTACATGGGGTTTAATTTGTCATTTAATGAGATGTAGCCTAATATATGTTGTCAGTGCCGAGAATCTTCGTGAGAATAAATACATAGATCCGCCTATTTGAACAATGTGTACCTTAATGGTCCAGTGGTAGAACTTTCGCCAAGCGTGTGAGAGGTTCTGGGTTCTAATCTGCACTTGTATGTTTTTTTTTTTCTCGTATCTCATCAAAACCGATTATGTTCATCAGTGGTTGTATATCAAGCAGGGACACGTTTGTGTGCATTATGTTTTGTGATTTCACCAGAATGAATAGAGAGTATCCGCAACGGATTGAAGCGTGCGTCCGAGTGAAGACAGTGCGGCGTGTGCGCGAGCCACACGAGAAAACACTGTATCCGCGCCACTGATCGCAGCGGCAACGAGCACTTTGATCACTTGATTTAAAAAACACATTTCAGCTCTAGATCGTCTCTTATTTAAAAAACGATTGAAATGAATGCTCTGCCAGTTAACTGGAGATGTTTTATTTATTTGTAGAATTGGTACATTCGTGCCGCGAGATGTTTTAAAAAGTGGTGGGGACAATATCGACCCTGGCAAAAAGTGGTGGGGACATGTCCCACCAGTCCCACCCGTCCCACCCGCAAATTACGCCTATGCCGATTCGCTAGACAGATTTCGCATGATATGAGAGAATACTCACCCTCAAAGTTGTCGATGTAACTCGAAATATATAATTTAACTTTAAAACCCTTCTCTTTCTTACTCTTAGGTGTGACAGCTAACTGCCTCACAATATTGTTAACATCATTCACGTTAACCGCTGGAAGTTCTTGTAAACAGCAAGTGTAATTTACCATTATCTCCACCGAATGCAAAAACGGACACAGCACCGGATTTAACTGGGCGGGCTAAGACAAAACGCGGAAGCGATCGTGCATAGAGCCTATTACGTCTTTCTTTCTTTTTTCCACAGGCACGCGCAACCAAAA
The DNA here is from genome assembly GCF_951802725.1 of Rutilus rutilus. NCBI lineage: Eukaryota > Metazoa > Chordata > Actinopteri > Cypriniformes > Leuciscidae > Rutilus > Rutilus rutilus. The sequence continues at coordinate 33,855,646 of NC_140217.1, read as the reverse complement.
TAGCGTCAGCGAACGGCAGTGAACACTCAATACACCATGCGGTCTGACATAACCACACTGCAAATGAACAATCGAACCCATACAACATCATGATATAACACCATTTTGTCTCATTTGCATAAAACAAAGAACCCGCTATCACATCCAATGTGTTGTCATTCGTTTTTAAGGCTAATTATATCATTGGTCAAAATGTAAACTCTCTACCCGATCGACACAATCAAACTGGATCACCCAATACCTTGATGTTACACTCCGATTCGTTCAGTTTATGTGAACTTTGAACTAGTGATGCTACATAATGACACTGAAGCCTCAAAGCACGTATCCACAGCACAATTTCTCATGAAGCTCCGTGCCGGAGCGTATTGTTTTCAGAGAAACACGTGATCACCAAAAAACGAAGCCTTTCCAGTCACGTGAATGCTTCACTTTGCATGTCGGAATGTTTGAACCCAGAACACTACTCTGAAGGTTTTTGGAAGTTTAAGTCCATTTACTAACATTTTTATTTTATTTTTTATAAAAAAGCCTATAGCCTATGTTACATTCTCATATATTCTGCCATAAACAGCATAGAAAACATAAAATAATTAGACCACCATTCACTTGCATCAAGCAACTCTTTTTTTTTTTTTTAATTAAGATATTAATGTAATTGTTACATTTAACTTATTGCCTCACTTTAATACGTGAATTAGGCTATTATCAGAAAACTGAACATTTAGCTTTGTCAGGCTTTTATTTGTGCTTAAAGGAGAACTCCATTTTTTTGTACATTTGGAGTGCTGTCAGTACAGAGAACAACGACAAAAATCGGTGTTTCCTACACCGTGTTATCCTCGTTTTAAAATGTGCACCCTGTTGACTTCAATGGGGCAAGTTTTAAACCTGCTTTTAGGCTCTTAACATCCTTGATGTGTCATTACAAGTGCACAGGTCATGTGAGTGATTCCTTCGGAGTGAACGCGGGTGAATCTGACTGCAGTAGATGTGAAAGAAATATATAAAAAATGATGTTTATTCAGCCAGCGCACATACCTGTATTTACATCCTGTTTTCGGTCGAAGTCCACAGTAATCGATTGTCGAGTTCACGCGCATAGGTTTAGTACCTATGATCACGCGCGTGAACTCGACAATCGACTACTGTGGACTTCGACCGAAAACAGGATGTAAATACAGGTATGTGCGCTGGCTGAATAAACATAATTTTTATTAATATCTTTCACATCTACTGCAGTTAGATTCACCCGCGTTCACTCCGAAGGAATCACTCACATGACCTGTGCACTTGTAATGACACATCAAGGATGTTAAGAGCCTAAAAGCAGGTTTAAAACTTGCCCCATTGAAGTCAACAGGGTGCAAATTTTAAAAAGAGGATAACACGTTGTAGGCAACACCGATTTTTGTCGTTGTTCTCTGTACTGACAGCACTCCAAATGTACAAAAAAATGAGCTCAATGTTAAAACTGACCGGAGTTCTCCTTTAATAGATAAAACAACGGCGCTGCCACTGGGGCATATGGCTGCTATAAATTTGACCTGCCACAAGATGGCGCTGTTTTCGACACTCATGATGCTTCGAATCTTTTCCTGGAACAATCAAGGGAAAGCCTCAGTGCTTCATGAGGCTTCATTTGCCCATCCCTACTTTCACATAAGATCACATTTCTCCATCACTCTGCATCTGTCTTCAAACCTGCACTGCACAACCCGATCGGTAGGCAAGGGGGCGGGGCTAACAACCCAGCGCTCCGATTGGTTGTCATTTCTGAACTCAATTCAGACACATAGATTTTTATATATGTATGTTTATATTTTTGAATTTCACATGTATGAATAATCATATCACTCTATACAAGCAGTTTCTCTGGAAAACGCAAACATTTTGTGAGTGAATGCAAAGAATGCAAAAAACATTTGCGAGAGATGCCAAAGCGTTGACATATAATTTGTCCTCCCATTTCATATATTTTCTTCCATCACCATGTCACTTTTAGGGTTCCTTATGCAAGAGAGCGCAAGCATTGAAATATATTTTTTCTCCCATCTCATATCGTTTTCCATCACCATGTGCCTTTAGGGGCTCTGTAGAAAGGTTGTCAGTTAAGAGATGCTTCAATTCCAATTAAACCACAAGATGCTTTTTAGATCTTTCTCAAATCATGCTGGATAAAATGATCAACACTACAGGTTTTACACAAACTTTTAGAGTTCATGTCAGTTTAAGTGCATTCAAGTTAATGTGAATGCAATGAAATGCATGCTATTTTTCACTTCAACATTTCAATCAAATTAATATGCTGATAATATAATTTGTACTGAAAAGAAAGTTGTACTTATTTAGAAAAATGCAAAATAGAAGCATTTTAACTAGTACGCTCAGACTTCTGGATCCACTGTATATTTTTCTGTAATTTAAATAACTGCAAGTATGCCTGCCATCTTTACGCTCTCATCCAGCAGAGACTAATCTCAGTCTATTGGTAATTACCAATCAGTATGCAAGTCTTTGAAGGAATCGTCTCTAGGCAACCATATAGATCAGCCAATAAGCTCTCTTCCATTCATCAAATTAGAATGAAATGTCTCCTCCCAGATCAAAAATGCTGTAGTGCCAGTTGGAGGCTATTACTGATACTGAAGCTAATCACATATTTGCTCTACATATATTTCAATATGAAATTGCATTTATTTTATCTCTCAGAGATTGTACAGGATTAATACAAAGGTATTAAATAGCTCAATATGCTTACATAACAGCAAAAGAAAACACCAGGCGAATATGTTACATTTATAAAATGCAAAATCTCAAAATAAGGCAAAAAATATGGATACTATCAGGTGATTGACACATAAGAATAAAACAAACATACAAATACAATAAACAACATAGATTTGATAAAAATAATAGTAAATAAAATAAAATAAAAAAGTAATAATAAATAATGGTTTTACGTTTACATGGTCATTACTAATAAATACAAATTTTGAAACAAATAAAAATTATTAAATAAAAAAAACGAGAGGATATAAAACATTTCTTTTCGACAAAAATATTTAGAAAACATTAAACTGGCAGAGGGAATATCTGTTAAGCGCACAGTTCTGATGACACACTTTGGTCTCATCTTCAAGCGTACAAACTCAGCAGATGTTTGAAAGAAAGATTAATCACAGGAACAAACATGATGAACCATCTTTGAAACATGTCAGGAATGAAACCTACTGTTTAACTGACTCCCATAGGAAAATATGAATGACAGAAGCAATCATAAATGAATTGATAAACAATGGGTTGAATTTAAAGGAACAAGATATATGTCTCATTTCAAACCATTAAATGCTTGACTGTCAAAGTAATTTTCCAGAATAATAATTCAAAACTAACTAGCAGCAATGAATCAGTGTAATTATCCAGAAACTATGTATTAAACCAAACTGTTGCTATTCATCAAAACAGTAATATCTCTCAGGCTTATGCAAAACAACACAATATATCTCATCTATCTAAAGGCCTTTTTTACATAAACAGACACGTCATTGACTTGACTGACGTGTGTATGAGGAAAAACAGCATGGGTATAATTCATAATTCAAGGATTTATCTTGGAGATCCAACATTCCAGGTCACTACTGCATTACTCGACTTAATATTGTGCTCAATTTGAATCTCAGTTCTGAACACCTAAGCAAAAGTATTAGCTAGAAGAGAAAGCCTGCTTTTTTTTGCATAAAATCTACATACAAAAGACAAATAGTTTGACAAAGAGGTAAAAAACCATCACAATATAAGGCAATGGAGCTGACTCAGGAATTTTTATCTTCTTAAAAAAAAAAGTAAAAAAAAAAGTAAAATAAAATGTAACTATAACCAACCAATCAAACACTTTTAAAGTCTGTTTTCTTCCTTAGTCTTTTTGTCTTGTTTTCCAGTACAAATACCTAAACATTTTTAAATCAAGGTACTTGATGATCTTGTTTAATTTGAAGTCTTGTTTAAAAAAAAAAAAAAAAAGGTATCTAAATGAAGCAAATTTCTTAAAGGTATAGCGGAGGATTTTCTTTTTCCGGGTGGATCATCAAGACTATTGGTCCTCCTAAGTGTCAATCATTCTGGTGATATGTTTACGTAAGGCCGTCGTACGTGCTCGTGCACACGATTCACACGATGGCGTGCGCTCAAAACACAGGTTGGGCTTCCCACTGATGCCTCAGTCGCGAAGTTTCTACTTGACAGGTAAAGTTTGGTATGCTATTGGAGAAATCCATTTAAAATCACTGCTAGTAAAAGTTAATGTAAGCTATGATTAGCTCGTGCATGCTCTCTCGTGCACACGTTTAATAGGCATTCCCTCTCGGGAGCAGGTAGAGTGTTGCGCATGTGCATTTTTTCAAAAAGTGGAGAGGGCGGTTCTTTTCTAAAATTCGGGAAAATCCTCCGCTATACCTTTAATATTTAAAGATATTTAAGAAAAAATATCTGCCGACGTGTTCAGAAAAGTAAAGTTAATTCAAAGGGAAACCAGGATTCTTTTTCTGACCCCACTGGCAGATAATTGTTCTTGTTTAAGTATAATTTTGATCAATTTTTGTCATTAATATCTTTACTCATTTTGCTTCTCAAATAAATGTATCTTGATTTAAGATTGTTTAGATATTTGTACTGGAACAGGTCAAAAATAATGGGAAAGAAATGTATTTTTTTTGCAGTGTTAAAGCTGACGTGTGTAATAATTTTTTTTTCAAATGTTAAAATACTTGTTCCCATTTATGCAACAATTTTAAGCAAGTCATTTTTAGGCTGATTTCTCTACACTCTAGCAAACAGTGTTTGGGAAACAACAGTCATTTTTTTGCAATTCCACTCGGTGATATTAGTGGCACGGAAATGACACACTTCAGCTTTAAATAAAGGCAAAGTTCTATGAAAACACCAATGACAACATCAGAAACACTACTCCGTGAACATGGGCCATCTTGCTTGCGTCTGAACTGAAGTATCCCCTTGAGTTCAGGCCTGTGATGGAGACGAACACAAAGACATCACAGACAGGATTATATGAATTAGGCAGCTACAAATGTCAAGATATTGCAAGGTTAGCAGTTTGATTATGTGTACAAGCTCAAATATCAGCATGCACTATATTTAATGAGCTCACGTGAAGCCTTACTTGACATCTTAGGTATCCGTATAGGGCTGCTGCTGCTGCCGTCTCCTCCGTCACTCAGGGCTTTGATCTGAACGAGCAGGTCTTCTTCTGACGGCACCTGAAGCTCCACGGACGTCCTGTTGGTCTCCACTACGCTGCTTCCCCTGTGCCAGTTTTGACGATATTCAACCTACGCGGGAGAAAGTGGGTCAGTGAGATGCAGATATTAGTTAAAAATATTCAAAAATAAACAAATAAGTCACAAGAAGGATATTTCATGCCGTACAGCGGCCACAAAACGTATTTGAACACAAAAAATGCTGAAATATGATGACGTGAAAGTAGCATTTATTGCGAAGAAAAATAGCACGAGCACACTTAACATTTCACAAAAATAGGTCATGTTTGTACATTTATAAAACTATTTTTTTTGCAATAGAAAACAAATTATAAAACGCTCACTTTTGGAGAGCAGTACAGTAGTGGCCTAAAGTGACATCTTCACCTTTTATTGAAATATTATTAAAAAGTTGTTGATTTTGAAAGCATATTGCATAGTTATGCTTAGAGTCAGTTGTTTTATTTGAGAATGCAATCATTTGGAAATCTTTTTTAGCCAGGTTTTGACCAACTGATTAGTGAACTTGTGCTTTTTCCTTTGCATAGTAACATATATCCTGTAGCTGTAGTTTGCCTTTTTAAATGTATTTTTTATTAAACATTAGTGTTCTTCCCTCATATTTAAAATATATTTTTTAATTGGGTTTTTACATTTTCCCTAAAAAAAGCCAACAGCAGCACTGAAAAGTGCATGAAAGTCTGTTATTAATATTTCCCACCGTCTCCATGCAATCTCCAAAACCCAGGTAAAAGAGGGAATACAAATTAAAAAATCGTTATCAATTTCAAATTTCAAATTGATTTCTAGTGGGAGGATTAGAATGTTTGCTGACATATCTCGCTGTGAAAAAAATAGGTTTTACAATCCATTTTTCATTTAAATTTCTTTTTTTTTTTTAGATTGACAGAGCAAAACAAATAGCCACCAAACTGATATTCTTTCTTGCTCACACAGACTAGAGAATTTATGATTATTGATTGCATTATTCTGCTGGTGCCTCACAGCGGACGGTTAGGATTGCAAATGAATAGTGTCTTTGGTGAGGAGTCGCTAAGCTCGTAGCTCCAGATGGAGGATAGCATCAGAGCCGTCCAGCTGTTCGCCGACCCGACAAACCTCTAGTCTACATTTCAGAGAGGCCGTCGTCAATTAGCTGGCAGAACGCTGGAGCAAATTAATTTGCTCAAAAGAAATGAATCACATCGGACAATTTTTAATCCTCTTTCTGAACATTCTGAATGAACTACTGCTACAGATGACTACGGTTTTGAGCGCAGCAGGAGTTTGAAGAAGCTTGTTCTAAAGACTAAGATGTTTCTGAACTGTATCTATGACCTTGAGTGCTTTATTGAGGAAATTAAATTAGAAAAAAATAAAAAGATTATACTAAAGGGGAAATCAAATCCAGACCAAAAAAAGCCAGATATTTGCTTTAATCCATTCACTTTTACCATTTATAGTTTATACTATTTGCTAAAGGGTCTTACGAAAAGCAAACCTTGAGTTTTTCATCATTTTACTAAAAGTTTTGCTAGCAAAAAGGAGAGAGAATGGCCTCTGCTGGCTTTTACTATAGGCTACTGCTTATGCTAATTTGATCTGTTTTGACCAATCTCACCCAAGATGACATTTCAACAGCTCAACTCAACTCTGAAATGAACAGTGCAAAAAGGCCGGTAACCATCGTCACCTTCCTAAAATAATTGCCGAAGTTATTTTTGGACAAAAATATTTTTTTTGCATAGGTCATCTCCTCATGATGCTGGCCACCTCTGGTAAAATCGCTCACATCCTGAGTTGAACAGATCATGCAATTCTACCCCTGTGGTATAATGTCAAGAGTGTGACTTGTGTGAAGTCAAAAGACAATGTTTTTGGAGGTCATTCTATTTGCCAAAAAATTTGGCAATTTTACAAGCTTTTCAAGATGTTAAGGTTTCATATGATATGTAATGGTATGCAAAATGTCTTTAGTAACTAAAAATGCTGCACGTAACCAGTTGTCACTTAAACCTGGTATTAAATACAACGTCATGCAAAATGGCTTGCACTTCAAATAAGAAGTTCAAAGGAAGTTGCAGGAGCGTATCTGGAAAGGCTTCACTAGCACCTCAAAATAAAAAAGTGAAATAAAGTATAATGCAGCTTTCAAAGGTAATGTTCTCAGTCATTTATCTCTAAGTTGTTTTATGTGAAACACCAGCTTATGTGGCACACTGATACAGCATGTTTATCAGCAGAGAAACAGAAGAGCGAGAGCGGGAAAAAAACAGATTACCTTGTAGCCTGTTACTTCTGATTCATTGTCCATCGCCTTCACATGTTCCCAGTTCAGAAAGACCTTTGAGTTGGTCAGGTTCCACTCAATGTTCCCTGGGGCTTGACTTGGAGCTAAAAGACATAAATCATATTCTGATTTACTTCCAACCTGTGTAATATAAGCGAACAACATCTCCTGGTTAGATTTTGCAATCTTTACAATCAGCAGCTGAGGTATCACTTAAATTTAAGAAAGCTCAGTGGCACGGATTCAATACAGCTTAGCTCTCACTTTAAATTAGCTGGACTATAAATGGAACCTCAAGAGTAATTTTTATGTAGCAAGCAGCAAAAAAACAACTGCTATGAAACATTATGCAGAACATTAAAAGGAATATATCAAACAAAACTGTCAATTCTGTGATCATTCATTCACACTCAAGTCTTTCGAAACCTGTAACAGAATGTCCAAGGCAAGCTGCTCTTTTCCATACAATGAAAGTGAATGGTGGCCACGGCTGTTAAGATTTTTTTTTTTAAGTGAAAACACAACTTAAATGTTTGTTTATTAATCATACAGAGCAAAGATTTTTTTGAATGGTAAATGAGCTGTATGGACTACTACTATTATGCTTTCATCTCTTAGGAGCTTGACAGGACCTGGTCCCCATCCACTTTCATAGTAAGACAACAAATCTGAGTAGACGTTATTTTTTGTTCCACACAAGAAAAAAAGTAATATAAGTTTGGCACAACATGAGGTTGAGTAAATAATACCAGAAATTTCTTTTTAGGGTAAATTACCCCTTTAAGGCCAACATCAGAATTGTGACACAAAAGAAATTAGATTTAATCCATTTTATGCGACTTAGCAGAGATGTTCAAATAGAATAAAAAAAGAAACATTTTTAAAAACTTGTAATATTGTTGTAATATGATGTAATATTGCAATTTTCAATCTTCTGACGTGACAGACTGTTTGAATGTCAGTGTGTCCTTTTTATCCTTTATTTCCCAAACTCCCTAACAGTAAAATAGCTGCCCCTGATGTAGGGTTGCTTAGGGGCAATTGTATAAATGTTGTGTTTGCCACTGCCCGGTCATGTGCTCACTCAAACAATTCAGAAAACATCTTTCACTGAACGACTTTTCACAGTAATTGAGGAATTTAAACAGTTTAAATAGAACAATAGAACACCGAACCAGGGAAAATCTGATCTCCTTTCTCATAAAATTTCATGGCTAGGACGTTGTGCACCCGGCATTCATGCTTTAAAAAATTGAGGATAATAGATATTGTAATTTGAAGCAATTTAACTAATGATACTCAGCCCACCGAGTCTACAATACATGTTATTATGATAACTATACTCGATCATAACAGTGGTCTGTGCTATCACAGAATGCTTATTCAGAGAATCTACCGTAAAAAAGGAAAAAGAACAATCGCCTATCTGCTCCAACACAAAGAAAGAGATCTGTTAAGCTCTTTATTTTAAAGCGGCCTTTAATTGTACGCTCAGTCTATTAGCTGAAAATAGCCATAAGACTCCCTCCATAGTAATGTCATAGTTTATCTGATCAGTTTCTGGCTCAGTTAAACACAGTGTTTTGTTCTTGATTATTGGCATCAGATAATGAGCCTATTTAGCAACGGTAGTTTAACAGAGCCCACCTTAATCTCTCATAGTGTTGAAAACACCCCACTAAGAGTTTAACAGGGTCGGATTATGATCCTGTCAGGCCTCTAATCTCACATCTTTGAAGTTCCACGCTACTCATTTAGTGGCAGACCCCTTATTCTACATTAATTGATAATGGTATATACAGTATATATCCATAAATACATACTATCTGGCGTGCTCTAGCTGTCAGTGTACGCTGTATGTGCAGCCTGAGGGCCTTGACTTGCACTATATGTGGTAAGGTGCCTGCCGTACAGCTTCCTTTGCCAGTCTTGGGCACCCAGTTTGGAGGCCCCTGGAAGTCTGAGGCCCCAGGGCACTGGCCCTACTGCTTCTGATGTCTATACTCAATACTTTGTTTTTAGTTTCTATACTAGTATGTCAGAAAAGCTACATGCATAACAAATACAGGACTCATTCCACAACGCAGGAAACAAATGCGTTTTGTCAACTACTCATTTACTTTGTTTCAGTAGAAATCAATCGTTTAACAACTATATGACTTACGTGGCTTCTTGGTGGTGATGCTGATGGGGGCGCTGGAGGGCCCGGTGCCAGCGCTGTTGTGTGCTCTGACTGACATCAGATAGATTGTGCTTCCCTTCAGACCTGTGATATTGACTGAGCTTTCCATGACCCTTACCCTCTCTGCATCGCTTTCTGGTGACCCATCCTCCAACCACTGCACCTGCAATAGTAAAGGTTATATTTAAAGAGACAGTAAGGGCCGGTTCACACAGAGACGCAGATCAGCGGAATGTTGCGCAAAGTCTAGAGATGCTTTTTTTTTTTTAACTAGTCTAGTGTTTTTACATTGGAAAACAATGGAAAAATAGCGCATTCAGTGTGACGTCCTCTAAATCATTTCACTATTTACAACACAACTTAAAAATCTGGGCTTTGAATTGATTACAAATTATGTACAAAGTTCTCCATCCAGCCGTTGGTACTTGAAGTGCTCATATGATTGGGAAATGATGCTTATGAAATGCATGTGCAGGACAGGGGCATGATTAGTTATGTTATTGTTTTGTTGCGTTATTTTCTTTCAAATTAAATGACACTAAATTACACACAAACACAATAAAAATGTACAAATAAAAAAGTCACATTGGTGCAAAAGTCAGAAATACTGTATACATGTGTTTTAGTTCCCCCTCACTTCACAACAAATCCTTTTTTTTTTTTACTGAATTCAGAACAGTAGTGAAAAATATAAGTATAAAACAAACTAATTAAAGTTGCACTCATTATAAACAACAATTTATTTAAACTGAAACTACCGGCGTGTTGGAAATGCGCTTTAAAAATAAACTCAGGCAAACGTACTTCTCTCAATCGGCAGAAATCCCAAAGTGCGCTTTACGCATGGTTTGCGGTATGTTAATTGCATTATAAAAATCACATCACGTTTCAGATGATAAAAAAAAAAAAGACTTAAATTGATCCGAAAAATTTACATTTATATTTTATGACTTATCCGAAAAATACTGTATATACACACAATCTTTTTAATGAATTGAATGAGCGTTATGTTTCTGCTTGGGTAAGTGTGCTTCCAACCTCACAGCTAAGAAATCGACTTGAGAGGAATGTCATTTCTGTTCCTGCATTAGGGTTCAATACACTATGAACGGTGACAAAGTCACTGTGACTCAGTTTCTTTTTTTACTGCGTTCAATAAACATCTGCAGACTGCAGCAAGGGACTCTGAAAAGTATTTGTGGATTTTCATGTGCTCTTTTTACTACCCGAAGCTGTGAACGACTTTGTGGTTTCACCACGGAGCCACCGCGTGACCTGGGATTTCTCGCGGAAGGCTCGTTCGGGTTGGAAGGAGAGAAATGGGCAGAATCCTGTGGGTTTCTCACGCAGTGAGAAACGACCTAGCAGCTGAAGTGTTTGCAGGAGGGGGAATTGATGTATGATGTCCACACATCTGAAAGGTGATTTATAGAAGTGCCCAGAAAGCCTGGGTATTGGCGCTCCCCGGGAGACAGGACCAGCTGTGAGAAGACCTCTTCATTCTGCAGATGAGATTATGAAAAATGTGGCCGGGGGATCGCAGACTCTTGTTGGGGAACAGGAAATTGCACACCCTGCCATCAGCACAGTGCATACATTACGGAATCTGATTGAGGTGATGCAGACTGAGGTCAGAGTCTCTTTTTTCCCTTCCTCCATTTATGGTGATTACGTACCTCATAGCCTGTTATCCGTCCTTTGCTGCCGCTTTGGTGGACCGGTTCCCAGAATACCTCGATCTCAGACGCGGACAGAGTGCGGGCCCAGACTCTTGGAGGAGCTACAGAGGGTTCTGTAAGTGAGGTCAGCCATATCAAAAACAAGTGGAAAGGAATGGAAAAAACAACAGCTAATGAGAACAGACAGTTTACAGGATTTTAGTGCTTAAATGTACCACCTGTTTGCAAGAACTAATTGCGGTGTTAGCACACTTGCGAATAAAGAAATTACCATCAAAGTGCACTAACACAGCTGTAGAGGGAGTGTAATTAAAAATTGCAATGCATCCATCAACTTTGTCATTCTTAAATGATGTCCAATAATGTCCTTGCACAATTTGCATACAATCAGCACAGAATACAAGCATATTAACCTTCATCTGCTGAATATACAACAACCACCGGGCTAAACGGTCCCTCTCCGATGTCGTTGTAGACGCCGACTTTTACTTCAAACCGTGTGAGTGGTGGAAAAGTGTCATTTTTATAAACATATCGTGATGCATCAGCCGAGGCCAGCACGCTCTGTTTCCATGTGGTAGTGCCAAGCGGACGAAATGCCACCACATAACCAAACTTTTCTCCATTCTGTAGCTCCTCCGGCAAAGACTGTGAGAAAAGAAGTTGAGAATCAAACATAATGTCACACGATTAAATGACTCGCTCATAAAGAAAGTTACTTGTTTTGTTCCTAAATCACTCAGTGTTTATACATAAGAAATATATACACATATACACATATATATATATACACACACACACGCACACGCACACAAATACACACACACACACACACACACACACACAGTTTGTGAAACAGTTCATTTTGGTTCTCGAATCTGATTGGCCGAGAGCCTTTTCCAGCCGTGCGATATTCCCCCAGTATCAGCACTGCAACCGTTTAACCTTTTGTATCACTCCCCTTGCAACATTTCTCACAGAGAGTGTCATGGCGGACGACCATCATAAATTTACAAACGTTTTTAGGCGAGAATGTATTTATTTAGATCTCGTAGCCGTGTCTACGGCCAAATCACAACCATGCTGATATACAGCCATATCGCATGGGTACTAGTGTGTGATATTGCTCATATATACATCATTATCAATGCTTCATGCACTCTCAGAAAAAAAGATACAAAAGCTGTCACTGGGACAGTACCCTTCAAAAGGGTTCTAATATGTACCATTTAGGTACTAATATGTACACGTTTGGTACCAATATGTACCTTTGAGGGACTTAAATGCACTCTTTAGGTACAAAGGTGTACCTTTTGAAAAGGTACCGCCACAGTGACAGCTTTTGTACCTTTTTGTCTAAGAGTGTGGAAGCGGGTGGGCGCTAAAGAGTTCTTTTGATGCTATTTGCTTGCTTTGATTTTTTGATTTTTTGATTGCTAGTTTTTCTCCAAATTGCTTAACTTCAATTAACAACCTTGTAGCTCACAGTATGTTTGTCTTTAAAGGTTTAAGTTATCGTTCAAAGCCAGTTCCTCCATGGAGAAAATTAATGGTATTTTTGAGTCCGGTACCTGACTGTTTCATTCTGTTAGCATTCTTGTAGCGCCGCTGAACCACTCAAATTCAAACTCCAAAGCTAACAGAGTAATTTTAGCATTATAAGCAAAAAAAAAAAAGAAAAAAAAAGCGCACTGCTCTCCTCAACAAGTCCCGTTGTGTCACTCATTAAACAAACGGTGCGGGATGATTTACAAAGGCAACGTTTCACAGGGTTAGGGGGTTGTTCAAAGTATGAGCAATAATGCATTAATGCATTAAAATGCATTAAAGCAAAATCATTCAGCTGACATGACGTTACATTACAGCAAGTTGACAAGCAATTTTACGTGGTAGGTTTACATTGTTGCCAACATAATCTAAAAAATCCATTGAATGCAAGTAAATTTAGTTGACAGATTTAAGCACTACTGTGTCAGTCAAGAAACCCCTGGACTTAGTGAAAAATGTGCTGTATTTGGAAAGTAATACTGTATTTAAACACGCCGCTGAATATCTGTCGTGACAGCCGGTAAGATTACAAGAAAGCCATTGATAAACATTGTCATTTCAGATTTACTGGTGTGAAAGCTGTCTCATATCTGCGTCTTCATTATGATTTACATACCAGAGGGAGCAATCCCACCGAGGCAAAGAGCAAAGACGACAGCACTGCCTTTTAATTAAACCTTGTCTAATTTAAACCACGTCACCGTGGAGAATTCCCTCAGAATCCGATTCATCAGACAAGACTTATTTGAAAATGCTCCTGTCACAATAAAGACGCTGAGCTCACCTCCCAAACAATCACGAGTTCGCCTCGGTTGCCTCCACCTCCACTCACGTTAGCTGGGGCGACTTCAGGATCTACGAGCCAGAACAGAGAACAGACAGCATAACAGAAGAAACGGGTTTTATACCTGTGGGATTGGCTGCAAATCCGAACACTTCCTCTTCCTGAGCAGCGGCTCAAGGCTCTTTTCAAAATGCTTCAAAGATTTTGGATGAGGTAGAATGTAATAACCTGTTGAATTTTTAGTTTCCTGCTGAAAGATGGTCTTAGCATGTCTCCCAGCCAGGTTTCTTTTCTCTCATTTTTTGCACTTTTATAGCTGGTCCAACCAGCTGGCCTGGCTAGGAGACCAGTTAGACCTGCTTAAACCAGACAAGACTAGCAAACCAAACCAGTTCTGGTTCAGGCTGGTTTAAAATGTTAATTAAGATTTTACTATGTGCTGGTTGTTGTTTATGTCACTTTATGATACTTGCTCTGCAATATAATAATCCAAGTTTAGATCTTTGGTGACATATGTTGATATGTTTCTTTTATTGTCTATATTTTTTCTATAATTTATAATATGATGTATCTATATGTATGCATATAGTGTAGCGTGCGAGTTAAATTAAGAGTCAGTCACTAAATATTTCATATTATCTCAGTGTAAACAGGAAAGACAATTGTGTTCTATTGTAACACATTTACTCTGGCTGGGAGCAAATTAATTAAAAGTAAATAATGGACAATTCTCCAGCCAAAGGGAAAATTAATAACTCTAATTATACCCATTTACACTACATAACTATTTACACTATCTTCCCGTAATGCAATATAGTAACTTTTTTCAGTAATTACGGCAGAAAATGACCTATATCCTTGATTTTCACAGTTTCTACAGTATTTTATTCTAAGACATTGCTGTTAAATAGTGTACAATCCTGGCAGATGTAGATGCTTTGTGAACTAAGTTTTATTTGCTGAATGGTTGGGATCTGAAGGAAACAGCTGTTTGCATGTCAGTGATCGAAGCAGATGCACACGGTGCCTGAGTTTAAAATAGCACCTTTCGTGTGTTACTGCCTCGTTGAATTCGGGAGAAGTCCACACAATTTTTGTTGGTGTTGACATGAATTATTGATAGCTGTATTTCCTGATCGCTAATGACCAGGGTGCAGCAGGTTTGGGCCTTGCCTTAAATAATATAGCTACATTTTATTTTTGTCCTAAATTTCCATGCAACTACATTTTCTTGCAGTTTTAAATGAGTGAACCTTCTGTGATGCCAGTCCGATTTCTGCACACTTAATTTGTGACCTAATTATTTTGCAATTTGGTTGTTCCCAGGAAAACCTCTGTGAATGCTCGAGTGTTTATTTCTCATGGCTGATCTCTATTACGAGGAGTCACTCCCGGTGATTTAAACTAATTATAGAATTAAATTACATTTCTCCTTCCTGATGTATTAGAGATGACAGATATGGTATCAGGAGGGATGGGCGCATACCTGCAGCTTTGGTGCGAACGGGTTTGGATGGCACACTGGGTTCCCCAACCCCCACGCCGTTGATAGCCACAACTCTAAATTCATAATCTACCCACGGATTTAGATTCACTGCCGTCGCGTGAATCATCTGTCCAGGCACAGAATCAGGAACTAGGATTAAAGAAAATTTGGAATTGAAAAACACATCAATGCCCATCTGCACAAATGAGTAGCCTAGCATAATTATTTTGGTCTATCTTGGCAATTGCCACTCTGCAGTGCATTTAAAAAAAGCATTTGCATGAATCACATTTAAGTGACTCACTCCAAAAAAAAAAAAAAAAAAACCATATGAACAGTTGCTTATATTTCTATTATACACTGTCCGGACAAAAAAAAAAAAAGTACTGTTTGGATTTAAATGACTAGATCATAATTGCAGTGATTATTATGTTTATAAATAAATGTTGTGATGTTATTTCCATCAAGAGCATTTCCATTCATACATTTTTGGTCAAGATCTTGAATTGACAATGCAAGAGTCCAGCACTCTCTCAAGCCAAGTCTCCTCCAGCACATCCCAAAGACTTTCAATGAATTTAAGGTCTGGACTCAGAGGTACCAATTCATGTGTGAAAATTGTTCTTCATGCTCCCTGTTAACCATTCTTTCACAATTTGAGCCTGATGAATCTTGACATTGTCAACCTGGAATATGGCTATGATGTCTTCCTACATGGTTGTTTAAGAAATGAAAAGCTACACACTCCATCAGTTAGGGTTAGAAGAACAGTTGCCAAACATATAACATGCTAGATCACTGCAATAATGATCCAATCATTGACTCTTAAGCATTTGCCTATTTAAATCCAATCAGCGAAATATTTTTGCCGGGCAGTGTATACACTGATTCTACGAGAAAGAACTGCAGATTTCTATACCGGTTTTGACTGCCTGCCATCCGATAGAGAAAGGGGTCCTGGCTTGCACGATGTAGAGGGTAACGGGACTGTGGTTGTCAGGTCCGGGACCCCACGAGAGCTGAGCAGTCCTGTCTGTAACGTCCCCCACCAACACACCCACTGGAGCACCAGGGGGCCCTGACAACACCGCCGTCAAAGAGACAAAAAGGACTCAAACTTGCTGTGTATTCTCATCAGAGAAGGGCACAGCAAGGTGACCAAGTACCTTGCGATGTGAGACAAGTCTGCCCACAAAAGCCGACATGTTTAATATTCAGAACCAGGGAGAGTGATCGTTCACTTGATGATGGAAATACAAAAGGTTCTAAAGAGCACGAAGCAGGGAATTAATGCATTGATTTCAGATACTCCTGTAGTCATTACTTCAAGAGCTGAATCACGGAATACAACAGAAATAGCAGGGAAAATTGTAAGGCCTTTTTAATTTAGATTTGATAAATGCTCAGAAAAGTGTAGAATACTAAACAGCCTACTCGAGGCAAGAAGCACATACCTCTGACAATTAAGTCTGCCGCTGCAGACACACTGTCCACTGCTGTATGCACCATGCAGACGTACTTCCCAGAGTGCTTCAGCTGCACGTTTCTGATCATGAGATCACCAGAAGATCCCTATATAAAAAAAAGAGCACCATATAAAAAAGTTACTATCCATCACTTTATTCATGTATTATTGAATGTAAATGCTACACTAAGGTGCTTCAAAAAAACTATAGTATTACAGTGGTATATTTTTAAGGTAATTCATTAATGAAGATAATTCAAATACGTTATTCTGCAGATGAATAAATAATTGAACTGACAATTACAAATAGTAGGCTGTAAGGTACACTACTGTTCAAAGGTTTGAGGATTTTTTAATGTTTTTAAAACATACTGTACATATCTTATGCTCACCAAGGCTGCATTTATTTGATCAATATAATTACATTTTTAATTTTACATTTTATATTTTAATATATTTTGAAATGTTATTTATTCCATTTTCAGCATCATTACTCCAATCTTTAGGGTCATATGATCCTTCAGAAATCATTCTAATATGCTGATTTGGTGCTCAAGAAACATTTCTTATTATTACCGATGTTGACAACAGTTGTGCTGCTTAATATTTTTGTGGAAACCATGATTTTTCAGGATACCAATGAATAGAAAGTTCAAAGAACAGGATTTATTTGAAAATTATAGATGCCTTTACTAAGACTTTTGAACTATTTAAAAGCATTCTTGCTGAATAAAAGTATTAATTTGTTCTAACTGACCCCAAACTTTTGAACGCTAGTGTTATGGTAATACTGTGGTACTTTTTTAGGTCTCAGAAGTCAGATATATTTTCATTTCTGTAGTTATGACACATTTGAAGAACATCAGGGAACACATGCCAATTAAGTAGCAAAGGACCCTCTGCTCTCATATTTGATTGGCTCTTCAGTTCAGATAAGGATCCTTTATCTCACTTTAACAAGCAACCCTACTGTTGTTAGTGAGAGTCAGCCATTTGTGCATTTGATCATTGGTCTCTCCAGGTTCTCAAAAGCAATACTTGACAACCTGAGAAGCTGGATGATCTACATAGTCAGAGAGTGGGTCCTGTGGATAGCTATTTGACGTTCACTGTGTGTTAAACAGTGTGCGATAAAAATCCTTTAATCAGACAGATTTGTGCCTCTATGTTCAGAGAGCAGCGAAAATCAACCATGGTTTTATTATAGTAAAAGTGTAGTAACCATAGTTTTTTTTGCTGATTGAGTACCATTTGTATAACCACAGTTTTACAACAAATACCATGGTTAAACTATGGTTAGTGTAGCAAAACCATGGTTCATTCGTAGTTACCATGGTTTAACTATAATAACCACGTTTTTTTGGTTTTATTTGTAGTAAAACCATGGTTAATTTTCGTAAGGGCTTGTATACTCAGGTTCCCTCCATTGCTAGCTGAGCTAAAAAAAAAAAAAGAGATAAAACGGCAAGAAATCTCAATCATTCCTCACTCGCATTCCACTACCCCTAGTTCTTTCAAAGAGGAATCCGAGGCTACAGTAATTCAGAAATACAGCATTTGTAGCTTTGAATTATGACGGACAGAAACGCACCCCTCCAATCATCCAGAAGTGATCATGTCTGCTGAAATCAATGAGTTTCCCGTTGAAGAACCACTTGAAGACGGGGTGTAGAGTGGAGTCTTTAGATACTTCACAAGGCAAGACAATGCTCTCCCCTACCGTGCCATCCATACTCAAAGGGGGGACTGTAATCTTGGTTGGTTCTGTAAAAAAAGAAAGAAAAAGTTTTGAGTGAGACAAAGGGAAAAAAGGACTATGAGAAACTTTCACATGCATTACTTCAAAATACTTTAGATTTGTTGTAAAAAGAAATCTACAGTCCAAATGTTCTGGCGCCAGGACACAGGACTTGGGGGGGGGGCTTTTATAGTTCTAAGGGGGGCTTGCGGTTGAAATCATATCCCGGAGAGGTAGTGGTGGGGGGGTGTTATGGTCCCCCTCAGATGAAATCATGTTCGGTTCCATTGCGTTCCTCTCGGGGGTTCAGATCATGGGGGGCATGATGCTTATGGAGTACATGTGTCAAACTCCACTCGTTGAGGGCCATTGTCCTGCAGAGTGTAGCTCCAACCAGCTCCAAAAACTTTTAAGGTTCAGGAGTGTTTAATTAGGGTTGGAGCTGAACTCTGCAAGACAGTGGCCCTCCAGGAACTGAGTTTGACTCCACTGCTTTAGAGAATTTTTTGGGCAATTTTCAGCCTGTCAGTCTTGGAGACTGAATTAGCTTAACCAGCTGAAACCTGCATGGTTTCTCGGTTGGGAGAGCAGCTAGACCAGCTTAAACCACCTTAAACCAGCTAAAATCATAGATGACTTTTTTTTTGTCAGGATGTACATGTTAATGCAATGACTGTAGCCATAAAAAAGGGGAGACTGCCTCATTTTAAAATTAATTTAATCAAACAAAATGATATATATAAAAAATATATATTTTCATGTCCTGAATTTAAATAACCCTTCTTGAAGCCATCAAAGTGTCTGAAAACATGCATATGTAATGCCTAAAGTTATTAAAGGAGTAAATTGAGAAAAAAAACAAACAAAGCTTGCAACAGCAGCATATTTTTAATTAAACATGTAGAAAGTGACTGGGAAACGAGGAGAAAATCCGCTCCCGGTGCTGTGGACGGCAAAGGATTTTTTCACACCAACGGCTGGACCAATAACTCACACATGACAAAAGCTTGGATGAGTTATACCTCTGTCAAACCGGCAGGAACATAAAACAACTATATATTTCATTATCAATTTCATGCTTGGGTTGCTCACTGTTTTTCCATGGTTCTCATCCGGTTTAAGGCGTCCGCTTAGAAGCAAGAGAAATGTGCTGTTTGTGAAATGTGAAAGGTGTTTTACCTTTGACCACTAAAGTCCCAGAACTGCTGGATGTACCGAAGGGGTTTCTGGCAATGCAAGTGTACCTCCCTGCGTCAGACTTTGTAACGTTGGTGATCCTGAGGGTGCCATCCTCTAAAATGGTTCGCCTAAAATTGTAAACAACCAAATTGAACAACCAATGACATCTTGCTATAACTTACAATAAATAAATTATATCCACACATACTACCATTCAAATGTTTGGTTTAAATGTTTTTATTTTAAAGAAATGACAGTGACATGACATGAAGGCCAAGTATGGTAACCCATTCTCTGAATTTGTCCTCTGCATTTAATGTGAGTAATGAACACACACACACACACACACACACACGAAGCAGTGGAGCCGCAGCTCATTTTAGCTCCGGTGCCTGGGGAGCGATTGGGGTTTAGATGCCTTGCTAATTTCCTGCCGATATTGAGACTCGAACCCGCAACTTCCAGGTTACCAGTCTAACTCTCAAACCAATAGAGAGTGACTGCCCCAATTGCTGAAATTGAAAGTTTTATCCAGCACGGATCCATTAAATGGATCAAAAGTGACAGTAAAGACATTTTCACTGATGCAAAATTACATTCAAAATCTTCAACTAATGTATAATAGAACTGTGTTAGGTATAGTAAAAGTATTTTGGCGATGAAATTGACATGTCTACTGGAATAGATCAAAGAATAATAAAAGATGGTCTTTAACCCAGAGAGTGTCTCTGACACACAGCTTTAATGTTCAAAGATACAGCAACCTTCTTTCCTTTCGTCTTGCCTTCCCAAAATAAATTCTTAAAGAGTCAGACTCAGCCCAACTATTCCATACTGAAAAACAACCCCGTATTTGTCTCTGTATGCTTGTGTTTCTTTTTAAAAAGTATGAAAACTGTAGGAAATCATTTAGATTAAATAACCACAGCCAGATTTTTTCAAAATGATACAGTCAGCCAACTGGATTCTTAAAGATTAAACCTCTACATTCATGGGTAAATACTGCTATATTAAGACCAAGAATAAAGAGAGAGGGAAGAGTATGTAAAGGAGAAGCTGATTCGTTCAGGGTTGAATTCGCACCTGCGGTCTTATCATTGTCCAACATATGAAAGATGCTATCGACACATTAAAAGGCGTTTCCAAAAATGTCTGGATCATGTGCCTGAAATGCTAACCTTCACGATAGAGCTGCAACAGCACAAACAAAACAGAAACTCGCACTCTCTTCAGACAGGTTTTTATTAGTGGTGGTTGTTCATATACAGGTTATGGATTTTTCACAACCCCTAACCCTCAGTATTAAACACATATTTTGGCGTATACGAGTGGCAGCTAAAATTATGTGTTGTGTAGGAGTGGGGTGTGAGATGATATGTGCATTGTAAGTGATAATTTATGCATTGTAAAATGTAAATTTAAAAAACATCAACAATAAAACTAAATCAAGAATAAAACATGCTAATAAAATTCCATAGACTTGCATTGAAGGAGGGACCAGAGACATAAAATGCTTAGACTAGTCTTACAAGTAGTCATCTAGTCTTAGTCATCTTATTGGTTCTTTAAGACTGATCATAACTTTTTGGTAACACTTTACAAACATTAGTTAACTACATTAATTAGCATGGACTAATAATGAACTGCACGTATACAGCATTTATTAATCTTTGTTAATGTTAATTTCAACATTTACTAATACTCTATCAAAATCTTGTTAACATTAGTTAATGCACTGTGAACTAACATTGAACAGCTGTATTTTCATTAACTAACATTAACAAAGATTAACAAATACAGTAACAAATGGATTGCTCATGGTTATTTCATGCTAGTTAATACATTAACTAATCTTAACTAATGAACCTTATTGGAAAGTGTTACTTTCATAAGAACATAGATGGTTCTCATTTGAATCTGAAAAATGAGACTGGTTACCCCTTGGTTAACTGCTAGTTGGTCAGACCAGTTCTTAACATTGAGGCTAAGTTTATGCAAATGGGCAGACTTGGATCTTTTGATTAGGAACAGGAAGTAGCCATCTAGCCAACACCAAGACCACCTTAGCACCTGCCTAGCAACATGTTAAAAATACTCAGAACAATCTAGCAACTATTTACATCACCTAAACTTTTGTACCACTCACCACTTTTGTACCACTCGAGTAGACTTTTGTACCACTCAAAATTCAATTCTGATTTATTTCTTACATGTATATTTCATATAACTGGAGGAAACGGTTCTCAGAAGCGCTTCATCTACCTTGATGTGCATCAACAAGCAATGCTGCTTTGTTTTTAATAACTAGGAAGGGATTGGAAGGAATGATAGATAAATAAATACAGCAATGTAAATATATGACGCTGAGATCCGCTGTGACCTTCTCCCAGAACAAATCAAACATGAGCGCAGCAGACCTGCCAGCTCAGAAATCAAACAATTTCAGCCGCAGCTTTTAAAAATAAATATGTATTTACTATGGCTCAGAGAACATGCTTTACGCCGAGAGCTTTCATCTGATTTATTGACAAAAATATCAAACACTGAGCGATAGAAGCGTGCCGACCAGACGACCCGTGAGCAATGAGCTGCAAAACCAATAGAAAAAAAGGCAAGAACTATCTGCTTACGGAACAAAACTTCTGACCACACAGAGCCACATTTATATTTGCGTCAAGACATGATGGCTTTGTAATCAGTCTCTGAGCCTTCCTGTGGAATATGATGACTAATCGATGCTTCTCCTCACAAGTTGGGGCACGTCCAGAGAATCACTACGGTGAGGCTGCAACACATTGACTTGATACAAACTCAGGAGTGTGAGATCCAACATTAGATTGACACGTTCATGCTTGCACCTCTTCAAACTAAATCACGCATATTTACCCACTAAAACAAAGCATCAATCTGTTCCTTTACTCGTGACTAATGAAGGTGTCAGTAGGTTCAGAAGGGAACAATACCTACACTATTGTTCAAATGTTTGGGGTTGGTCTCTTCTGCTCACCAAGGCTGCATTTATTTGATCAAAAATGCAGTAAACGTTTAAAATAACTGCTTTCTATTTTTACATATTTTAAAATGTAATTTATTCCTGTGAAGCTGGATTTTTAGCAGCCATTACTCCGGTTTTCAAGAAATCATTTTATCATCTATTCACAGTCACGTTTGATGAATTTAATGTGCCCTTGTTGAATAGAACTATCAATTTCTTTCAAAAATCTTACCGACCCCAAATATTTGAATTGCAGTGTGCATAGTATACTCATTTTCACTATCTATGGAATACATAGATGAACCTAGTACTACTACAGAGAACACTGCGTGGAAAACTGTATCCCACAATGCAATGCACCTTGAAATTCATTTTCCAAAGCAACAAATATATCAGCCATGATTTTAATCTCTTTCTTTCTTGTAATAATTTTTATTTTTACATTTAATTTTAAACTAGATACCAATTGCTGAATTAAACATAATATTCAATAATAATATTGTATATTACATGTTTAATAATAATATTGCAATAAAAACATTTTGTCTGCATAATATTTTCAGTTTGACATAATATATATTTTAAACAGTATGCAGTGTACAGTGTGCAATATGCAGTACACTAGTATTCCATTTCAAACACAACTAATAGAGTGTAATAGCAAATCCCACAATACAATGCACTCCACTTGACACCATTTCCTTTCATTGTTTGAGCGAAGTGTCAAAATATTTTACTCAAAATTCTATTTAAAAAATGACAACTGAATGCCTCTCGCTGATAAAAACATGGACTGTTTGCTGAAATGTTGATTGTTGCATATTGCATTATATTTCACATTTCCTATTTGTAAAAATATATTTATGCAGAGTGGACAATGTGCCATAGTGTATCCCACAATGCATTTGAGTGGATTGTCAAAAGTTAAAGGTACAATATGCAAGAACTTTGCATTAAAATATCCCATAATCTCAAGGCCAGTGTTATATATTTTATTAAGCTGATTACTTACAATATCCCAAATGTTTCCAACTATTTTTAAATCGTGAGAAAATTGCGATTTTAACCAAGGAAACGGGGCGTTAGAGCAGGGGGGAGCTGGGAGTCGCCAGTCAAATGCGTAATATCCGCGTTACCCTCGGTTTCCGCTCGTACTGCGTGGAGTCCTGGACAAATGCGGAAGTTGTAGTTGTAGCGTCTATCAAGCAACAAACGTTAGCTTGTTTCGTGCAGTCGTTATGGAACACAATTATTCTTTACCGATTGCAGCTGGTTCTGTCGACAAAGCATGCTTAATTTTATATTTTCCAAATGTAGCATTCGGTAATAGTTATGTTTATGTAAGGGAAGTATTATTGCTTTAGATTTGTGTTTAGTTTATTGACATTGTTTATCACGTCTGGTGTTTATGGCCATGTAAATAAATATAGCATGTGTTATACATAAAGATTAATCAGTATTTTGGCAAATGATGTGGGTATGTTCGAATGTACTTTTACAACAATTGTTTAGAACACGTAAAACTGCGCCGCGTTATCACAACAATGAATTCGACATACAGTAACATCTATGATAACCAATTTAGTATTAAACCTTACTTTTCCTGCGGTTAATTCATTTTAATGAAATAAAAGTGTGATGAGGTTCAAGAGTCAGGAAGGAAGAAGACAGGGGTCGGCGTGACTGGGACTCGTACTTTATTAAAATAAACAAAAGTCGTGCACAACGCGCATTCACCGTGGCAACCGCGACGGCACAAAACAGTTCAAAAATGAGAGCTCGGATCCACCGGTTTTCTTTCTCTGCGTCCAATTTTCTCTTCAGTCTCTCTCTCGTTCCAGCGCGCGGCTTAAAAGCGGTCTCTCCACTCGGATCACTGCAATAAGACACAGGAGTTCGTCATTTGCACTTGACCTACTTGCTCGTCTCTTCTCTCTCCCATTACAGACCGTGCTGAACCACGCCCCCCTCGCCACAAAAAGCATGTCATTATAAAAATAAAACTTAACCTCATCCATGAACATGATTTTTCGATTCCCGTCTGACTGATTTACATCCACGGTGGAGTTTAAAACGACAGTTCCCATCATTCCACGCTCCTTCACATCGTCATCAAGCTACGCCGTTGTTGTTGTTTGGAATGTAGCGCCCTCTAGCGGCAAAAAATTATTGCATATTGTAGCTTTAAGACATTAAAACATAACCATAAAATAACTACTTGCAAAATGACAACTAGATGCCACTTCCTGAATTAAACATGTTCATTAGTGCATATTGCTTTAAATAGGCTACTATTTCCAAAACAGTATGCAGCATGCACAATAGTGTATCCCACAATGCAGTGCACTCGACCGTCCATTTGCTTCCTGACACATTTGAGTGGCCAATTCCACTCCAAACCTGAAAATACTGCAAAATAACCATTTCCAAAATGATAACTGGATTTCGCTTTCTGAATTAAACATGAACTCTTTACTGAACTGTTTATTTTTGCATATTGCTCCATATACGCTACAAAACTTTAGTACATACTGTGCAGTATTCAGTTAGGAGTGTGTTAGAACTCCATTTCAGACACTCCGAGGCTTACCTTTACCCTCCGATAGACAGTATCTGATACACAGTCTTGCACCTCTTGTCTCACTTCCTCAGTTCGTTCTAACTTCCACTGGCTCTCCCCCTTTCCATCACTCCCTCTCTCCCACATCCAATAATCACATAGTTCCACAGAGACCCTGGGCAGCATCAGTGAGTCATGGCATGTGTGTTCTCTCTGAGGTCCAGATGGACCACAGTGCACAGAATGAGCTCCCATTGGTTATCGCTCCATCCCCATCCATTACTGGAGATCATACACTCGTCCCTCCTGCCACCTGTTCTGACATGGCCATGCTAGAATGATTCTGTCCTGTTGAAACCCCACAGGAAAGACTCAGAACCAGGGGTGTATTAATTAGTGTTCCACTAGGCACTCACTCTTGTGTGAAAAGTGCCATCAGGAAGGATGTTGTTGGTTTTGAATGTGCAACATCTGTGCCTCAGCAATGTGTGTTCAATATGGACAACAAAAGGCAATTATGTTTGAATAAAAATATGGACAAATATCACACAGTAATGGGATGATGCTTTGCAAATAATGACTGCTGAAGGAGGAAAAGAAAGAAAAAGGAAGTTGAAAAATGTATTCTCATTATAAAATGTAATAAAATGTTAGTGTTATTTTTATGGGAAGTAATATTAATTTTGCGCCCCCCACCTCCACCCCATTTTTATCTGCAACATACTTGTAATGAGCACAACTCGATTCCACTGAAGTTCCACTCAAATGTATTCTTGTATTATTTTGCCATTTTAAATCCCATAAAATCAAAATTGGGAGTTTTGTCCTTGTCCATTAGCTCTGAGGCCACCAACACTACTGTTCAAACTTTTTGGGTCAGTAATTTTTTAAAAGATAATTTTTTTTAATTAACTTCATTCAGCAATTCAAAAGTGACAGTTAAGACCAAGTTAATCCTGTTCTTTTCATCTTTAAATAATCAAAGAATCCTAAAAAACAACAACACATGATCATGGTGGTCACAAAAATATTAAGCAGAACAACTATTTTTAACCATGATAATAATAATAAGTTGTTTCTAAATGTTTCTTGAGCACCCAATCTGCATATTAGAATGATGCTAATAATTCGGCTTTGCCATCACAGGAATAGATGACATGTTAAAAATATTACAATAGAAAACTAGAAAAATCTAAATAGAAAACATTTGAATAATATTTCACAATATTACTATTTTATTGTATTTTTTATCCACATTGGTGAACATAAGAGACTTCTTTAAAAAAAAAAAAAAAATTGGTTGGAAATGTTTGTTTTTTTTACCAAGTCCAAACATTTTAAAGGTAGTATTTATGCTAGTGTTAGTGTACTATTAGCAAGTGAACCCAATTAACTCTATTTCTGCCAACATGGGAAAATGAGAGTTTTTCAACAGCATTTATATCATGGTGTTAATGTAACAATAATTTGAAAACGAATAAAAAACTGTGCCGATGCATGCAAGAAAGTGCCCTGTGTGAATGACCGCAAAGACGTTTCCCCACAACCCTGAACTGCTGCGGTGCGAACAAACCCCAAGGCTCGGGGGACAACAGGAGTGCAAGTGGCTCATTTGGCACCTTTCATTAGCGACCGGTCTGCTGACCCGTACCTCTTGCTGTCTTTCAGGAACTCGTTGCCTCTCCTCCAAGAGTACGAAGCTTTGGGGGACGCGTGCGGTCGGCATTCGATGACAGCTTCTCCACCTCTCTGGATCAGTGTGCTCTTCTTCAGTGCGTTTTTTGAGAAGTCTGGAGGTGAGGCTGAAAACATGCGATATGTGATATATTATACATTCTGAATACCAGGGTTCCCACACATTTTGAATGGCACCGAAATGAATTTTTCTTTATCAAAACACCTTTTCATTTAGTCAAAAACTGAACCAAAAATACAGTTTATTTCATAATTAATAAATTAAATCACATTTATTTAATAATCAGCATTCAAATAAAAACTGAGTCGTATGTAAACATTTAAATTCCACATAAGGCAGTTTTTAATTATGCTGAGCCATTACACAAGCCATTTCAGTACGTTGTACTGTATATTTCAACGTATCGATGCTCTGCATTGCCACTTGAACTGTCAAGCCACATTAAACAGTGCCAAAATGACATTAATTGTTTAAATTTAGCTGAACTTGAAAGCTCAGAATTTGTTTCATACCAAAAGTAATTGTGATTACTGGATGGTAGGCTGTTTCGATCAAAACCGAATATTTTTGTTTGCCGGAATTTCAGTGCATCACTACTTTTAATGATTACTAATATGATTTTAAAGGTACACTATGCAACTTTTGGCCCCTTTATCGGTTAATAAACAAAACTACATGCTTTTTGCTGCAGAACAGCTTAAGCTGCTGCAGAACTGTGCGAAATGAATATGGTTAACATATTGCTCATAAAAAAAAATCACTACAAGGCTTAAGAGATGTAACCAGTTTAGATGGAAAGGATCTCAAACTGACTAGCTGAAGATGTTACTATAGATATACCCAGTAATAGACACAGTACTTCCATGAAAATGAATTCCAGCACAGCACTACAACAATCATAATGGCTTTACATAACTTTTCACAATGCTTTACAATGAACTCTGTGAGAGAGCTACATATGGTAATTAATCTGTTCAACAAAACCTAACTCACCTGTTAAGTAATAAAAATGCCATTGTCGCGTCACTTTTACAACTTTTTTAAATCTCTCAGTTCTCTCCATCTCCGAAAAGCCAAGCCAGTGTTGATTCTCGTTTTATTAAAAGCTCTGTCACATTCTCTTTTTGTCAGCAAAGTCTTTTCTGTTCAGCATTTTTATAAAATGCCACTCCCACACCATACACAAGTCAAAGTTGCTGAAGCAACGTTTCTCTATTTACAGATAAGACACACGCGGGCGAGAGACATATGATCAGTACGCAATTTCCCATGAAAATCATCCTTTTAGGTCTAAAATATAGACACTTATAATAGGCTTACCATAGTGAATAAGGGTAAGACAAAAACATGTTTTGGAAGATGGATTCATGATTTATTGATTTTATTTTAAATGTGTTAACTTTGAACAACAACAAAAAAAAAGTTACATAGTGTACCTTTAAAAATAGCTGATTAAATATTTTAGGGCAGAACATAACTAGAAAAAAAAATCTTCACTTCATACCAAATTCCATTAAATACCAAGAGTTTTCCAGGTCTGAAACAGTTTTGATCACAGATGTTTGTCGAAAATTGTATAACATTGAAAGGTGCTTACCCACAACTTTGAGTTCAGCGCTAGCATATATGACTCCGTTATCGTTCTCTGCCAAACACTGATACATCCCAGAATCCATCAGGTTTATGTTGGAGATGGTTAACTTGCCACCATCAACACGAATTCTGTCCTGAGCATAAACAAAACTGTCAGTACAGATTGTGACCACGACTAATAAACCAGATTTCAAATATATACACGTTTCAACATACACACTCCAGCACACAACCCGCATATTAAGTGTCTTAGCATTTCAGGGAAAAGGGAAAATGCGTTGAGGGATGTTATTCTGGCGGTTAGTATTATCACCTGAGAGACCAAAGGCTGTCCATTCGTGAGCCATCTGTAAACAGGTTGAGGTTTTCCATTAGCCTTGCACTCCCAGTGAAGATCAGACTCAATAGCCATGTTTGCGTCATACAGAGTCTGCGACCACTGCAGGTGTTCCACATCTGCGTGAACAGCAATGAACTAAAATATAACAAATGCAGAGGTCTGCATCCTGCCTTAACACAACGTTTGTCTCTCTAAACTTTCTCCCTTGCAATACATTGCAAGAATAATGAAAGCATTGTGTTTTATAAACCATCAAAAAATGAGGTTACTGTGTGCACATTAATTCGAGATGATTCTTCCTGTCTTGTAGAAGAGCACTGTTGCAGTGCATATATTGTGGGTATTCTGGGCAGGCTAAACAACACCTACTATAGCCATTCTAATTAGTCTTGCCTTGACAATAAAATCTATTCTTTCATTATTTATTATTTACCACAGGCTGCCGTGTGATCCGTTATCTGACTCATTAAAAATTTAAATTTCTCGTATTGATTCTCCTGCAGTAATCGTGATGGCAGACAAAATGCTGCATGGATAGGAGAGATAAACAAGGTCTTTTAACATTGAGAAAAATACTCTGCATACAATGTTTTGGACACAGCTGTCTAAATATTTATGTAGTGTTTGGCATGGTATTGGGTATGACAATGTTGGTATGTTTGGTCTTGGTGGAAAAGATCTGCTACGCTGCTGCTGCACAATATAGTGTACATGAATTACATGTAGCATATCTATACAGGTGGAACTGGGGAAGGTGGAGGCTTTTTGAAAGCTGCATAATCTGCTAAGGCAAATGCTAATTGAAGGTTGAGCATGCAAGCTCATTGGCTACCGAAACAGGAAGAACCAATCATCTGTGCCATATTGAGAATGATGTGATTGCAAGCAGGTTGAGTTGAGGACCAATCAGCCTGTGCCATCTAGAGTTTCATGACAGAACTTTGCATTCCTTACTTTGAAAAACAAGACGTCCTTTTGCAATACTGCGTCCTTTGGAGTTTTCGGCCACACATTCATAAAGTCCAGAATCCTCTGGACGGAAATATGGGATCTCTAGGACACCATTTGAGTGATTTATCTTCATTTTTCCAGGGAAAGGGTTTCCGTCTGCTCTCTTCCAGGAAATAGAAGGCACTGGACTGAGGAAAGTCGAGAAAAGAGACCATATTTACATCACACTGTGCAGAGATGATCTATGGAGGCTTTACATGATTCATCAAAGCAGAACATGTTACTAGTTAGTCAACATCTTTGAGTAAAATGTGATTCAACATCCGTTCCTGCACAGTTATGGATATAATGACATATTCCCAATCCCTTGCATGTTTGTTTATTTATCATTTTGGCTAAGTACACTTTCCAGCCATCAATAAAATAGATGTTAAATACATCACAATTCAAAAGCTTCGGGTCAGTAATATATATTTTTAAGAACTGAGTACTTTTATTTTGCAAGAAGCATTAAATTGATCAAAAGTGACATTAACGATTTATAATGTTACAAAATATTTCTATTTCAAATAAATGCTGTTCTTTTGAACTTTCTATTCATCTATGTTTCTTGAGCACCAAATCAGCATATTACAATGATTTCTGAAGGATCACGTGTCACTGAAGACTGGAGTAATGATGCTGAAAATTCAGCTTTGCCATCACAGGAATTGACACAATGTAGCTTTATTCACATTGTAGCATTATTCAATTTATAAATAAATAAAATATAAAAATACATGGCATGGCATGGCATGGCAGCATCTCTGTTCTAGACCTATTCAACCTCCAGTATCCCAGCATCCCTTAACACATTACCCGTGGACAATCCAAAGCCAGAACCCTGCCCAACCCCTGGGTCACAGTCTGCAGCTGTTTTTAAAATAATGGCCGCCACCCTCCATCTGCTTCCTAGTACTTCACGAAGATTAAAAGATCCTGTAGATTTCGGAGACATTTCTCTTAAATAAACTGCTAAGATGTACTATGTGCCAAGTGTGGCAATCCCCAGTTAAGCAAGGCAACCCTCTGGGGGCAAGAAGTCCATCTGTTAGTAAAGTAGAGACCTACTTTCCTAAAGCGAAACACTCCAGTCGAACCGATGATCCTTTGGCAACGTGGAGCATTTTTTCAAACTGGACCTCAATCTTCGGCTCATATTCCCCCATCACGGCTGTAAAATAAGGATAAACAAGCATAAGTCTTTTAGGGTGAAAGCAATGCACTCCAATTCAAATCAAACTATTTATAGTATATCAACTGAAGTGCAAACAAGGCTTATAAACAAGTTTACAAAAACATGCAGCTTGCCAACAAACCCTGCTGAAAAGAGAATGGCTGGTCACCAGAATATGTAGTGCTTTGGATGCTGATGTTCACACTAGGCTTTTAACTAGGTTGACTTTTTTTAGTCATAGTTTTGTATTTTTGTACTTTGTACTTATCCAATATTTTGGTATGTTATATTCATTACTTTTAGTCCATCTGACTCATGATTATAAAACATTGTAACAGACCAAACTTCAAATCTCTGAAAAATGTTAAATTATTATCCCATATAATTTTTATAATTTGAATAAACAAAATACATATCAGTTGATGATAATGTGAAAAATGAAACTTCACACATATATTATGAAAAACATTCATTTAAAAATGTATCATACATACATAACATATAAAAGAGAATCGAAATATAACATGAAAACAGTGCTTGAATTAGATAAATTGTGAATTCTTAAATACTATAAAAATAAATAAAACTTGTCAAGTAACACTTTTGGTAGTTATTTTGTTAAATTTTTACTGAGATTAACATTGCTTAGCCAACCAGTTTTAGCAAAAGCTTATTCAAGCAGCTTTAGCAAAAAATATCACGACGGTGGACCAGCTGATTGACTAGCACCACAACTAGAAAATCATGTAAATTTATGCTGGCCTAAAATGGTCTTTTCAGCAGGGAATGTAGATCAAACACAAGGAAAAGTAAGAAATAAGAATTAGTAAAGTAATAAGAGTTTGGCAGTGGTCTTGAGCCCAAAATATTCATAGATAAAAATATTCAATATTCACATTAACTCAAAATATTCAAAACCTCCCCGCCCTACTTCATATACCTTGTCTGGGTGAATATTAAACAGACACTAATGACTGGTGATGTTGAGCCTTCCGGGGTATATGTGTGTGAGAGAGAGGGTGTATGAGTTCATCTCTGTTTCTTAATGCAACATCTCTCTCTCTCTCTCTCTCTCTCTCTCTCTCTCTCTCTCTCTCTCTCTCTCTCTCTCACACAGTTGGCTGAGCATGGCTTAGAGACTATGAATACACAAATGCTACATCTCTGAGTGGCAGCAAAGCAAACACTGTCATGCTCAAATCCACTGAATCATCACTGTTAGCAGTTCCTCCAGGCTACTCACCATCCCGACGTAGCACCACTGGAGTTGGGGAACTGTGGACCGTCGTGTTGGTCATGACATTCCTCACCACACATGTGTAGTTGCCCACGTCTGACGTCTCTACCTTAGCGATATACAAGTTTCCAGTCCTCTGGGACACAAAGCGTCGGTTGTCCCCAACAGCAACGCTGGGGCGGCCATTAAATATCCAGGAATATCTGATATCTGAGAAAATTGTCAGATGACATTGTTAAATTTTTATGCCAACTCTTACAATTCTTTTTAAGAAACACTTTCAGTTTATACTGTATGTGTATATTTATGTATATAAAAATGTCTTGATAGTGAATATCCTGCATGCCATACATACTTAGTGTACAGCTTGATGCCTTATGAAAAAGACTCTTTAAAAACTTTTTTTATTAAATTCAACTATTTGTGGATGAAGCTTGTTAGAGCTCAGCCGTGGGAAAAGAGTTTGTATATAACAAAGTTAAAGCAATACAGTTTCGATTTTGACAGTCAAGCAACAGCAAACTAATAACGTTCCATAAAAAAGGCACAAAGCCACCATAAAACATCCAAACACTTTGGTTTGTGACAACTTTATAAAAACGCACTATTAAAAACTACACTAAATTCAGCAGTCATGTGAATATCTTTTAATAAAGTAGGATTTGACAGGCCTTCTTAATTTACACAAACCTAATTTACTGTTAGGTTAAATTCATCTTGTCATGAACTAAATAAAAGTTCATACAGTCAAAAGTCATACTGTCATTCATCTAAAATAAAAGTCATGCAAGTTCATTTTGTCTTGATAGCGTTTTCATTTTTTTTCTTTATCTATATTCCTTCATGTCACCTCTCACTCTTTCTTAACGAGACAGGGAAATATGAAGAGGAGATAAAAGGAATACAGGAAGAGCACGCAGCAAGGCCTGTGGTATAAAATAAAGTATGAAAGTATCAAATTAAGCAGCATTTATTAGAGGGCAGACAGGGGGTTAGAGTGGCTGAAATATGGATTGATAATGGCTATTTAAGGTTCAAACAGCATATCTAAAAGTCTACAGCACCAAGAAAAAAGAACCATTTGGCTTCCAGATAGAAAAAGGTGAATTAAAACCATCATAAATGGAGTAGTGACAAGGTGGGCGACCTCTCGTCATTACTGGGCACTGTGCTTAAGGCTTTTGCTCTCTTAGGAACCAAATTCACAGCCACTATAATCTGAAATCACGTGAATTTTGTACGGTGCGGTGCAATTTTGATCAAATAAATGCAGCCTTGTTGGTGAGTATAAGATAATATTTTTGAGAACAAGAGATTTCTCTTTTGAGACTCCAAACTAATGGTAAATATTTAAATGTAATCATTTAGCAGACGCTTTTATCCAAAGCGACTTACAAATGAAGAGAGCAATAGAAGCAGTCAAATGAACATTAGGGCAACAATATACAAATGCCGTGACCATATACATGTTAATGTATACATGACGTACATATTTCTCATGCACCAGAGTAAAAATAATTAGTTCCCAAGACAGGTTTCAAATGGTACACTTTCTGAGTGGTCCTCCATGCCCAGCAACTGCCTTTGGGGTGAAAGGGGATGCTAAAAATCACTTCCAGCACTGCATGAAATCACTTCCTGGACTAATCTAAACATTGCATAAAAGTCCAATAAAGTATGATCCATACAACAGAGCCTCGGATTACGGAATTTGGCAAACAGTCAAGGGTGGTGTGGCGGGAGAACAGGGGAAGGAAAATAGAAGATGGAGGGTGGTGGCGGAGAGTGGCCATTGATTCGACTAGAAATGTGGTGGAATGACAGAACGCCGGTGCGGTGGCATGAAATTGCACCTCTGGAGCATGTGTGCGTGGCTCTTTGAGGGACTGCTAATCAGCTCTATACAGACACAGAAGAGGTGCACAGCTGGACTGGGGGATAAAGAGACATGTCGCTTTAAACCAGCCACCACATGCCTTTATTACCTTTCAACAGAAGGCCAAGGCTTAAGAAAATAACCTTTCCAAATGACCACAAGGGCACAAGTGCCATTAAGGAGGAGGAGGGGGATCTAAATGCCACGAGGCTGGTGCATGAATGCAAGAACGGGAGCTCCAGAGTGAGCCATTGTGCTCCGGTCATTTGAAAGCTTGATTTGCTCACAATATG
The DNA here is from genome assembly GCF_951802725.1 of Rutilus rutilus. Lineage (NCBI taxonomy): Eukaryota > Metazoa > Chordata > Actinopteri > Cypriniformes > Leuciscidae > Rutilus > Rutilus rutilus. The sequence continues at coordinate 33,821,262 of NC_140217.1, read as the reverse complement.
AGATGATTAAGACACAATCTGAACCAACACGCACCATACATAATAAGTGAGCAGAGCGGAATGAGGCTTTCTTTGACATCGCTAGCACGAAATTGACCCTTCGCAGGGAGTTTGATTGACAGGCGATCTGACCAATCACAATCCACCATCCGCTGGATTAGCCATTTTTGTCCGACAAAGCAGTCAGGAGAGTTAGTAGATTAACGTTGGAGGATTTGAACTTGAAAAACGGTGTGTACTGATGTCTTTCCACGGTTAAAACATTCCTTCTTACATTCATTCACGTTTATTTGATGCTATAAATTAACTAGAAGGAAGAGATGATCGGTTCACGAGCACCTTTAACTGAGGCTCTACGGCGATCTGTCAGACACATTAAAGAGCCACAAAACGGTATTTATTGTTTACATTTCTTTAAGAAATGACCAATTTTGAAAGGTGAGAATTTGTTTCATATCAAAAGTAACCTGGTCTGTTGACACGTTGTCAGTGTCCTCTCTGCCCTGCAATGCATTTTTCACTGCGTGAGAACATGGTGTGGCGTGAGAGCGGCGTGGCTTGTCGGACATAGCAACAGTAACTAAAGGGGGCTGGTCTTTGCGAACGGTCAATTGCCACTTGCGGTGAATTCCTGACCTTGGATTTGCTTGGCATTATTCTACATAGTGCTTGAACTGATAAAAAAAAAAAAAAAAATTTGTGCTGTGGAAAGAGGTCAACGGGTTTTGCAAACAACTGTCACTCTTGCTTTATATGAAAGTCTCTTATTGGAGAGTGGAAAAGAATTGATCATTTCAAAGAATAGGGGCTTTGTGTATTTGTATGCAAAAGAAACCCTGATGCGCATAAGAAAATAACATTCAAATTCATACGGAATACAATAAAATGTACCTCCAAAGTGGGGTGGCGGACCGCACAGGAGCACAACAGCCTGTCCTTCCCTCACTAATACTGGACTTCTGGCCTTGCTGCTGAAATTCTGCAGGTCTGCAAAAACAAAATAATGGGATCGCCATAACTTTTCATTAAAGGCAGTGTCATCACTCTGACGTGCAACAGACGACTCGCAGAGCAGGGACCTTTAGAAATGCCACTCTATAGCACAGGAAGGGACAGGCAAAAATGACATCCCACACTGGGCTAAAGCTGTGGTGTTTATTCAAATGTCAGTTCTCCAGCCTCATGAATGTACTATATGACTGTGTGGAATGAGTTTTGTGTAGCCAAAAGATAAACGGCAAGAAACAAAGATTTGAATTTAGTGAGGTTGATGCATAAATCAAGACAATTTTTTTTTTTTTTTATTAGGTAAGAATTTGAAAGTGAGGTAAACAAATAAATATAAATTTTAAACTTAGCTAAATGAAATGCAATTAACACGTTCTGACATGGTGTATGGGTGGATTTTTGTAGATATGTGGTTGTCGTGGTAAGTTTGTAAATTATGTATCGTCAGATCTATAGTTTATGGATGAAACTAAAGGAAGATGTGCCCTTGAACACTAAAATATGTGGTTTAAAGATATTAATTAAATGTGTTTTGTGCCAGTAACAAAGTCATTCTTGGAGCTTAAACAGTTGAGAATGTAAGGGATTTGATTCCTTGTATACCTGTAATGGATAAAAGTGTCTGCCAAATGCATAAACAGGAAAAAAAGACACACACAAAAAAAAAAAAAACTAAGTAAAATCACATAATGGAAAGCTTTCTTCATAAGTCAAGAGAAAAAAGATTCCTCAAGACTCAAGGTAAATCATTGGGAAAATGCTTTTTCCCACTCTGTGAATGCCAATTTTGCCAGTGAAGCGCCACCAATTAGTCCTACAACTATTTTCTGCATCACTCAAGCCCTGAAGAGACACATCTTACTTGTGAAATTTCAAATTAACAATGTGGTCATATGCACACACAATATGAACGAGGCAGACTTTGTGTGTTTTGATTATATGACGATTTAAGACCTTTTTTTCAATTTTCAATGACAGGCTGCATTTCAGTTAGTACCACTGGACATCTCCTGATGGAATCTTCCAGATGGGAAAATGTAGTTGTCAGTTTAAAAGCCTGTCACATCCATGGAAGACAGTATATCTTACCCACTAATGGACCAAATGACAACATGAAATATGAAAGATAACATAGCGGCCATTTTACCTATTACGCATTTAAGCTTCCAAAGGGCACATATACAGACAGCATAGTCAAAGTAGCAATCAAGTGTGAAGGAGACTGTCAAAAGCTATTTTCAAGCATTCGCATATACAAAATATTCGGTTTAATTGGCACTTACATGCAAACTCAACTTTAGCCTCTCGGCTCAGAATGGTTCCAAATGCATTAGTGGCGATACACTGGTAAATACCGGGGTGTTTAGTTGCCTGAGGTTTACTGATCAAAAGGTTTCCCTCAACGAGACTGTAGTTGAAGTCCATGTCAATGTCAAGATCTTTCCCGTTGAATTTCCACCTAAATGTAAAAACAGGTGGAGTGAGCAGAGAATAATGATGATGAGAAGAAATGTAGGCATACAAATTCTTTCAGTGGCATTTTTAAACTATTATAAAAAACGATTAAAACATGTCTGTTAATTGAAATAAACCTGAAATAAAATATAAATATTAGAAACAAAATTTAAATAAAAAGTTGAGGTTGTAGGTTGAAGTATTAAAATGACAGAAATAAAAATGTATAAAAACTAAATGGAAATATATAAAACAAACAATAAAAATGTCAAAACAAAATTACTAAAATTTAAAATGCAATAAAAAAATAAAAAATAGGCTCTTTTTTTATATAAAAAATATAACAATTACACCGTCTAAAAGTCTGAACTTTTGACAAAATGTTTCATTATAATTTTTTTTAATTTTTTTTAATTTTTTTTTATTTACTAGTACAATTTCAGTCAAAAGCTGAAATAAAAAATGTAATAATTGTCATATTTTCTTGTTCAAATCTGGTCATTCAAATATAATTTAATTGCTCTAAAAATAACAAATTTTCCTTGTTTTAATGTTTCAAAATCCTAAAATGTAATTTATATCCAGGTGTTAATGAAAAAAAAAATATATATATATATATTTTCAGTATGGTGTCAGACTTTTGGATTCCACTATATATTGAGAAGGTATTGAGGAAAAGTCATTACTTGTAATGTGGCTCTGGACTTCCCTTAGCTTTGCAGTTAATAAATATCTTGTTGTCCTCTGCACTTAAAGGGAAAACACTGTCACTGGGCTCTTGTGTGAACACTGGGCCATGTCGAATAATTCTCTCTAGGAGAAAGAACAAGAACAAGAGTCACAAACAGCTCATAATCCACAATCTGGAACATGAATCTGGATTGTAAAACAGGTGTGAACACATCAGGTCCACATTATCTCTAATGTGCGCTATTCACTTATTTTCAGCAACTTCCCACACTGAGCTCATTAAATCTGCAACGTAAACACGTGCCAGAGGAACAGCTTTCATTTCCCCTCTTGTAGCAGGAACCGTATCAACATGACGTCCTCCTTTTGGCAGGCCCGTAACACGCATGGCAGCGTGGCTAGGTCTGTTGTTTCGGTTGACTGCTGCCAAGACACCAATCCACCTCCCTAATTACCCCATGTTGTGGTAATTACTCTAGTGAAATGTATCATTTCTTAAATGAATAAACAAGCTCTCAGAAACATGTCACAGGGAAAGGAATTGTGCTTTCTACTGTTAGTAGACTTCCTCATTCAACCTTTCCCAACTGAACTCGCCTGTGACTTTTCTCGTTCTCTTTGAGTGAATGAAATTCTTTTTTACAGGTCTCTAACCTTGACGAGGACACACAAAAATGACCCTCCCACATCATCAAGCTAATGGAAGTGTCCAGGCGTGTTTGCCTGGGGTGAGGGCCCTGCCTCCTCACGCTGGGGGAGATGCTACCTTTTTCACTTTCCCTTTTGTGTGTCCTTTGAACGACGGGAATTAATGAAGCATTTAGAGCGAGGAGTAGCACACTTACAAGTATTCCACATTTAGGTGTCATTTGGCGGTGAGGACATGTCCCCATCACTTTTAGTCTTGGACAATTTTGCCCTACTATTTATTCACTGTAGTTAATTACAGTGGGTAAAGTAATCAGAGGTGATCTGGAATCTTTTTTTTTTTTCTTTTTTTTTTTATGTAAACATTAAAAATAAAGAAATAAATGTTCTCTAGCATGCACTGTCAGACATGCACTGCACTTCTAAACTGCTTTTCACAATCTCAAGACATAATCACAAAACAAAATGCAAAAAAATGTGTTCCCACGTTGGATATGCACTGTTTAAAAGTTTTTAAAAGTTTTTAGAGCTCCTAAAGGAACAATTGTATGTCAATGTTATTCTCTTGCAAATGTTTAGAGTTCCCCTGTGAAAGTTTTGCGAGGGAATGCGAACACAAAGTTTCTCATATTTGCGACTAAATGCATAAGCATTGAAATATATTTTTTTTCCTCCCATCCAATATTGTTTCCATCACCATGTCCCTTTTGGGCCTTTGTAATCCTTTTACTCTGACACATTTAATAAATTGATTAAAAGTGACAGTAAAGACTTTTATATTGTTACAAAAAAATCTATTTCAAAAACAGGTAAATGCAACAGTTTTTAACTGTGATAATAAGAAATAAGCAGCAAATCAGCATAATTTAGAATGATTTCTGAAGGTCATGAAGACTAGAGAAATGGCTTCAGAACCTGGAGAAATGGCTGGAGAAACAATTCAGCTTTGCCATCACAAGAATAATAGAAAATAGAAAACACAATATTACTGTTTTACTGTGTTTTGGATTAAAAACATTAAAAAAAAATTACAGACCCCAACATTTTGATTTATAAAAAAAATTCGAAAGAAATTAACGTCACAATTTCATTTGAACATCTGAATTGTTTCGACAGGAATGACTGTTCCACTGTGTAATGAGACATGAGTTTTACATTGGAAAATAGCCTCAATATGCTATTGAAACTTAAATGATTTTGTACATTTTATTTCTAATCATAATGTTATTAATAATTCACTTACACTTACAATGAATAAAGGGACATTCAACCTATTTTAATAACTTCTTCTCATTATTATAACCACATCCTTATACTGTAGGTCCATTCACTGTTTAAATATTAACTACATTCATATTCAGTATCCAAATGTTGAATAACTATTTCACTTTGGTAGATCACTATTATTCATTCACTCAATATAACTTATTTCCTAAATAAATATACGTAGTAGGCTACGTGAGATTTTTTATTTTATTTCAAGACGTTATTATCAATTATCAACAAGAGATCTAAATGTACTGCAGTTCATTTCCACACAGCTTGTATGCACACGTTTCATCAACACTTAAAATACTTAAATAAAAGTCTTCAAAGCTAGGATCTGGCAGGTTGTTAGATACAGTGTGTGTTTGGTTGGTCTCCTCAGGTCCTCCGTGCTGAATAGCTTCTGCCCTTCCATCTGATGCTGTCTGGCCTATGCACTTCCTTCTCTCCAGCTAAGCTTTCTGAATATCAAACTGTGCAATCAAAAGAGCACCTGTGGATTGAATGCAAATGCCCATTTGAGTTGGCATAGTTACTGTAGCACAACAACGGCAATAACTGGGGCACTGGCACTGAGTGGGGGACATTGGTTCATTTAAATAGGGCACCTGCCTCTTCAGATGGCCCCTTCCTTACAGCGGTGCATTATGTGCTGTGAGTTGCAAAAACCATAGGAGAAATAATAAGAACATTTTGTATGTTTTAGACATGGTGGAGAGTTATAGCTCATTGCAAGTCTGCCAAGAGCTACAAGTAGCTATAAGTAATGTCTAACTCTTATCAATAATCTGTTAAAACAGTAGTCTTCAACTGGTGGGACGCAGGTTTGTTCTGATTGTGGACGGTATGCTAAATCCAAATGATAAATTCAACTAAAAATAAAATTGTGCATAGTTAAGTTTAGTAGATTTTTTTTCACTTGTTTAAAAAAAAAAAACAGTGCAGAAAAAGAAAAAGGAATATAATATTATTAAAGATACAATCTCTGAAAAAAGAAAAGAAAAATGTATTAATATTTTATGCATTGTTGCCTCTTAGGTAAATTTATCTTGTTTCAAGGATTTTCAGAATTCTTTTCCAGTGTAATTTCTATAATGCATTGTTCTTGTTCAGCATCTTGATTCAGAAATCCTTGAAACAAGATGCATTTTTCTGAGAGCCAACATTGCATAAAATATTAAGACTTTCAGAGAATGTATCTTTAACAAGAGTATATTTCTTCCTGTATCAACAGATTTTTTCACTTATTTTAGTACTAGTAACTAGTAAACAAATACCAATTTATGCAATATCAATAAATGTAAATGTCTGATTGTAAATGCATTTTTGGATGGCTGGATGACTCAATGTCTGATATAAAATTTAAACCAAACTGCTTCAGAACATTCTTCAAAGCTACATAAACGAATAAAGTTTCCTATGCTAGTCTATTATTATGAACAAATAAAGCATGCTAATATAAGTTACTGTAGAAGTTATTGCTGAAGAGAAAAATCAGAAACTGTGTCAAGACAAATGTCCTGCTGGGGCAACCACGAGCGCTTGTTCCCAGCATGCATCTGTCTCTAGAGGAATGTGGAAATGATTAGACAGAGGCATGAAAAGCCACTCTCTCTACTGAAGTGGGGACTATGCAGAACAGGTGAGCTATCAAAGGCAACTCGGGGGATATCGTACCTGCTAGGCAGCTCTTGAGTGACAGCAGGATTAAGAGTTCCCATGGCAACAACATCTTCATCTTCCAAGGTCACAGATTTCCATTCAACTGCAAGAGAAGCAAGCCGTGTTCTTCCAATGTAAAGTCAGCTTTGTTGGCTGTGGAATGAGCAAGGGACAGGTCGAGAGAGAGAGATAGAGAGAGAGAGAGAGACAAAAGATTAGAAAAACAAAACAACACAAGCAAGAGGAGCTGTACTGTATATTCAGATAAACCAGTGAAATATTAATAATTCATTCATCCAAATAAGGACAGACAGGATTCCATGCCTATGGGCCAGCTCACAGCTGATCAACTGCAGTGTGGATACTGAGCATACCCTCAATATATCTCCCAAGAAGTCGAGGGAATCGGAGAGGGAGAGATAGATAGACAGACCCGGGGAGAGCAAGAGAGATATGGAAAAATCCTCAGTGGCTTACGGCAGCAAAACCTGAACACATATTCAGCTGCCAAAGGCAATGTTTGGATTGTGCTAAAAGTATTGGTTCTACACACTTACACTTGGGAAAAAAAGCGTGATACATTTATAAACCTGCAAACATATTTCATTTTCAGTGCGCCGTATCTCAGAACAGGATTATGATTCGATAGGGGAGGTGATACACTTTGAAAGGGCAGTGAATATGATAGAGGAGTAAGCTATAAGGCATCAGCCCTCCCTCTTTTTGAATCGGCGGCATGCAATTCATCCACCTCACAGGAATTCAATACTCTTTAAAGCACATCAGTGTTGTCAAATACCCACTTTAATTTATAAGGGTCAACGCCACCGCTTTGGCTTTTACAAATGCGGGCCCTGGTGGGACGTGCGGTTTAAGTGTCAAACTGTAACAAATGTCTTGCAAATGAGAGTAATATTTTTGACATTTCTGAGTGCAGAAAAGCTTGTGGTTTATGAGCGATATATCTACACTAGGGACATCACATTTCGAATAAGCCATGAAAGTCATCGTAATGCATAACGTGTTTAACATTCAGACTTTTCTTCATTTTCTTCGAACACAATACCAAACCATGAAGGATCAATATTGTTTAGTCAGAACTGTTACTAAATCATCTGAATTGCTTTGAAGCATTGCCATTGTTTAGAAGAATCAAATCTGCTTTGAAACATCAGCATTGTTTTGAATCATCAGGATTGTTTTGGAAGAATCTGCATTGTTTTAATCCATGAGTTTTAAAGCATCAAATCTGTTTTGAATTACCAGTATTTTTGCAGCAGTATTTTTGAAACAATACTGCTTTGAAGCATCAGTACTTTTTACAAATGTCAATATCATTTTGAAGTTTTAAAGCATCAACATTGTACTGAAGCATCAATATCGTTTTGAAATGCCATCATTGTTTGGAAGCATCAAATCTGTTTGAAACATCAGTATTGTTTTAAAACAATAAACATTGCTTTGACTTCAGAATAGATTTGAAGCATCATTATTGCTTTGAAGCTTCAAATCTGTTTTGAATGATCACTGTTGTTTTGAGTAATCAGAATTTCTTTGAAGTGTCAATATTGCTTTGAAGCATCAAATCTGTTTAGAAACAATATTGCTTTAAAGAATCAGAACTACTTAGAAGCGACAGTATCATTCTGAAGTTTCAATATAGTTCTGAACCATCAGCATTGTACTGAATCATCAAAGAATCAGTATTGTTTCAAAGCATCAATATTATTGTAAATAATTAACATGTGAAGCAACAGTAATCTTCATGTATTGATATTGTTCTTTAGCCCATTTAACCTACTTCTTTGATACGTTAATGTAATATCAAGAGCAGCTCAGTTGTTGGGCAGAAACTGAAAAGACCCGACAATCGAAGGAAAAAAAAAATGAGTGCAGATCAGGTCTGAGATGGGGGGAGAGATTAAATTAGATGAGATTGATTATGTTCCTGTATTATCTACTCTAAGGAACCACGAGCTCTGACCTTCAAGTCCTTCGTCATTTCAGTCATCTCTATCGATTTGGTTTCCATTTTTTTAACCTCCTGCCTCCTTTGTTTGTCATTCTGCTCCTGCAACCCGCTATGAGTCTCAATCAAGTCTGGGAGGACAGGTCAATAGCCGGATATTTGTTTGATGTCTTTCCTTATGAGATGCATGAGGGTGATCTATAACCGGTGAGTTTGCGAAATGAAGAATGAAACTATAGATGCGCAATGGGGGAAGATCTTACTTTGACCTGCACATTTGATTCCCTGCATGCTACCTGTTTTCCTACTTCTTCAGATCAATTCATTCAGTCCTACTTCCCTGCAACGCTGTCATTTGAGGTGTGGTTAATATGCTCGAATTAGATAACTGATATACATGCTGCTCTGCTTTATCATAATTTGAAAAGAGGGTAAAAGTTTACGTACAAATGACACCTATTTTAAGGCACTGGAAAAAAAAGGCTGAAGATCCGCCAGCATTAATTCCTTACGTTAAAAAAGTCCCTAGAGGAATACAACATTAATGACTCTAAAAAGGTTGTCCTTGAATGTACCGAGAACCATGTGCCATTTGCAAAACAATAGAGAGTTGCTGGACTTCTGGGACAGCTAGTAAGACCATTATAATCTATTTCCACAAGATGTCTAACAAGCCCTGTAAGGCTCAAATCATTAAGGTGGCATGTTGAGCAAAAATGATCAATGCTAATTTATGTTTCAGTCTCGTCAGCAGTCCCCGCTCACTTCAGAGAGAGGTCAGATCGCTATTTGTCATCCATCCGGGGCTCTCGTACATTTCAAAGTCACAAAAAAAGCTTCCTGTTTCTGTCCAAAGCATATAATATGCATCAAACCATACTGGGGCAACCACGAGCGTTATCTCTGTGTCAAAAGGCATCCCACGTTTTAACGATTCATGATGTCTCTGGCATCTTTGGGGAAGGAGGGAAGGAGTTTCTTGGTCACAGTCCTACCGGATTCAGAGTAGTTCCTTACATGATTAATTTATAGAGCAGGGAAAAAATACAATGGCAATAATTCTTCTGCCCAGCGGATGATGGTCACAGGTGGTAGAAATATCAAGTGGGCCGAAGCCTGGTTAATGGTGCCTGCAAGGGAAAAGATCTGTCAGGGATAATCTCTTATAATACTCTGCCATAGATAATGTGCTTCCCCCTTCCACTGGCGGCAGATGAAGAGATTGCATAGCAGACATTATGAAATGGGATGAGAATTATCATGACTATGCTGCCTGTGTCCAGAGCGATAAATGCAGAGCTAGTTTAAATCTTATTGAGAAAATGGAGATATGGTGGGTGAGAGTGCTGAAAAAGATGGGACACCACAGTGTAATGTGATCTGGAAGGAATACTTCATGACTTTGTAGCTAAATGTACAGCTGTACGAGAAAAAAGGCTGACAATGGTGTCAAACTTGTGCTTCCCTGCAAGAACACTTGCGCCAAGTCTGACAATGAACCTCGTTTTTAAAGGCTGTAGTGGCCTTACATATAATTATTAGCAGTAGTAATAGAAAATAGGTGAAGATAAAATGACAGGAAGAGGTGTGTGTATGTATATATATATATATATATATATCAATTATATAAACAAATATACACTCACCTAAAGGATTATTAGGAACACCATACTAATACTGTGTTTGACCCCCTTTCGCCTTCAGAACTGCCTTAATTCTACGTGGCATTGATTCAACAAGGTGCTGAAAGCATTCTTTAGAAATGTTGGCCCATATTGATAGGATAGCATCTTGCAGTTGATGGAGATTTGTGGGATGCACATCCAGGGCACGAAGCTCCCGTTCCACCACATCCCAAAGATGCTCTATTGGGTTGAGATCTGGTGACTGTGGGGGCCATTTTAGTACAGTGAACTCATTGTCATGTTCAAGAAACCAATTTGAAATGATTCGAGCTTTGTGACATGGTGCATTATCCTGCTGGAAGTAGCCATCAGAGGATGGGTACATGGTGGTCATAAAGGGATGGACATGGTCAGAAACAATGCTCAGGTAGGCCGTGGCATTTAAACGATGCCCAATTGGCACTAAGGGGCCTAAAGTGTGCCAAGAAAACATCCCCCACACCATTACACCACCACCACCAGCCTGCACAGTGGTAACAAGGCATGATGGATCCATGTTCTCATTCTGTTTACGCCAAATTCTGACTCTACCATCTGAATGTTTCAACAGAAATCGAGACTCATCAGACCAGGCAACATTTTTCCAGTCTTCAGCTGTCCAATTTTGGTGAGCTCGTGCAAATTGTAGCCTCTTTTTCCTATTTGTAGTGGAGATGAGTGGTACCCGGTGGGGTCTTCTGCTGTTGTAGCCCATCCGCCTCAAGGTTGTGCGTGTTGTGGCTTCACAAATGCTTTGCTGCATACCTCGGTTGTAACGAGTGGTTATTTCAGTCAAAGTTGCTCTTCTATCAGCCTGAATCAGTCGGCCCATTCTCCTCTGACCTCTAGCATCAACAAGGCATTTCATCCACTGCCGCATACTGGATGTTTTTCCCTTTTCACACCATTCTTTGTAAACCCTAGAAATGGTTGTGCGTGAAAATCCCAGTAACTGAGCAGATTGTGAAATACTCAGACCGGCCCGTCTGGCACCAACAACCATGCCACGCTCAAAATTGCTTAAATCACCTTTCTTTCCCATTCTGACATTCAGTTTGGAGTTCAGGAGATTGTCTTGACCAGGACCACACCCCTAAATGCATTGAAGCAACTGCCATGTGATTGGTTGATTAGATAATTGCATTAATGAGAAATTGAACAGGTGTTCCTAATAATCCTTTAGGTGAGTGTATATTTACATATTTTTCAGTGGCTCTTTCTGCAGGTTACATAGGTGGTAACAATTGTCTTGTCTTGAGTGAGTCATTTATCATTCAACTGATTCATTACAACATGGCGATTGATCAGGAATTAAACAAGTGACTTTCTTTAGGATTGAGTCACTGAATCATTCACTCAAACAAAACATGTTGATTTATTCAGAAACAAAGCGCCAACACAGAGATGCACAATAATTGATGGCAAGATCACATTTTAGTGACCTGGTTCTTTAAAATTGAGCTAATCTTAATTGAAGTAATTTTGTTCATTTGAGCAAAGTTAAATTAAAACATAACAAATATGCATAACCCTACTAGTTGGATCTGGCAATATTGTGTCTAATATTGTCAACTTGAATATTGTGTCTAATAATACTGGTCAATATTCAAATTTGTTTATTGAACTGTTGTATAGCAATATCACACTCGCAATCATACTGTTTTTATTACTATCTGAAAATAATGTAAGATATTTTTTTATAGAAAATGTTCAATAGACTGGTGGCAATTCACATATTTTTTTTATCCTAATAAAAAATAAAAAGCCTATCCAAATATCCAGACATGTCAAACGCTGCCTAAACCCTGAGTAATAGCACTCCTCAATAAGACATGACATATGCTTCCTTAACTCGCACTGGCCTGATTAAAAAAAATCCAGCATCCACCTTCATTTACAGCATTAGATAAATCACATAGTCTCTGACTGCGGATTGAGTCCTCAAAGAGCCTTTGTGAGCTTCGCACCAGCCTGCAGAAGCCAGAGGCAGAAACGCCGGCTGGGTTTAGCCGATGTGAACAGAATCTCAACATGGGCTTCAGTGAGACAGCTTCCATCAAACCAACCAACCAGCTATCAGCCTCAACCATACACAATCTGCCAGCTCATTGCCCCACAACCTGCTCGATTCTGTGTGCCATGCTAAATAATACAGTTTTAGATACTCTAAAAAATACACAAATTAAAGCTGCAAGCAGCATTTATCTGGGTTCAAGAGGTTTAAGGCCTTTAAGCAAATGCGTAAAAAGATATTATGTTTTATTTAACAAGCATGTAAACACTTAGAAAACTTTGAAAACCAAAAGTAATTTATAAAAGATCATGTGAGAGATTCAGTAGATAGTGGATAGGAAATCAAGTCAAATCCCTTCTTTTATTGATACAGGTGACTCATTTTTAACAATTTTTAATCCATATGAAATTGGAAATTATTTTAATGATTTTTTCATAAATAAAGTTGATAAATTAAGAGAATAAATGTTGTTTGCCACATCTTTAATATCAGTATTGAAAAAGGGATTTGTCCTTTAGCTTGGAAAGATGCAAAGGTTATTCATCTACAGAAAAATGCAGCACTGGGTTTTAATGGTCTTAATAGTCGACCAATACGTTTTCTACCAGTTCTTAGCAAAGTATTGAAAATTATAGTTTGTGAGCAAATTCAATTATTCTTTAAGGAGAATAATTTGCTCTCTAATTTTCAGCATTTATGTTGAGAGAGCACAGATTGATGACAATAACTTAGTAGGAGCAGTATTGTTAGATTTTAGCTCAGCTTTTGATGTACTGGATCATAAATTATTGCTGGATAAACTGAAATGTTACAAATTTACTTCTCATACTGTACAATGGTTTAAAAGTTAACTGTCTAATGAGACTATGTGTATTTTATAATGGAAGTTATTCAGATGTGAAAGAGTTGCAATGTGGTGTGCCTCAAGGAAGTTGCTTAAGACCAATGATCTTCCTCTTGTTTTAAAGTGTGCATGGACAGTCATGTATGCAGATGATAAAACATTATATTTACCTGCAACATCAATTAAGCAGTTGTCTACTGCTTTGGATGAGGAAATACAATTGGTCATAAAATAGGTACGGAATAATTCTTGATTAAGGGCCCTATCTTGCACCCAGCGCAATTGACTTTGTACACCGACGCATGTATCATTCCTATTTTGCACCCGTGCACAGCGGACTTTTCCCTCCACAGATGCACGTCGGTTAACTAAGAAATACACTTGCGCTCCCCGGGGCGGTTCAGCGCAAAGAGGAGGCGTGTTCCGGCGCAAACGTTCCCTCATGCTATTTTACAGGTTTAGAAAACAATTCCGCCACTGACCGGAAAAAAAACAGTTTAAAGTCAGTGGCGCGTTGCGCATGTTATTCATATGCTATTTTAAGGGCGCATGCTTGGCCTTAATCAATGTAGCGTGTGCACAACGCGCATACACTTTGATTCTCTCATCTACACACAGATGCAGCAGTTATTTTTGCAAATCATGCATTATTACGATATAGAGGTATATAGAGATTTGCGCCAGGCGCAAGAGTCATTTATCCCGCCGGGAAAATAGCAACAGCGCCAAGACCCGCCCACAAAGTTACTTGCGCTTTGCGCTTTGACACTTGTGTTTCAGATCGTTAAAAAAGGGCCCTAAAGGTTCTAAACTTAATAAAAACCAAAAGCATTGTGTTTGCATCAAATTGCATCAAAAGCTGATTGCATCACAAGTTAAATTTGTCTGTAAAGAGAGTGCCTATTGAACAGGTAGAGTACATACGACTTCTTGGAGTTATATTAGATAGTAAGCTGAAGTGGTCAAAACAGAAAATATGGTAACAGGTATGGGAAGAGGTTTGTCAGTTATTAAGAGATGTGGAAACTTTTTACCACAACACTGTATTTCTAAAATTGTGCAAACAATGGTTCTTGCTTAGATTATTGCCCAGTGGTGTGGTCGAGTGCATCAAGTAAAGAGAAAAAAAAATTCCGTTCACAAGTTATAGCCGTTTTAGTAAAAGTGGCCCCGGTCACATCGAACATTTTGGTTCCTCTTAGCCACCGTGAATTGAAATTGATTTTTTTTTTTGGATGATTATATGATTATTGATAGTCACTCTCCAGAGAATATTTCTGCAGTGGTTTGGTTCCGATCAGGCCAAAAACCTAGGAGTAGTTCGCAAAAGTAGGTTTTTCAAAAAATCTCAATTTACTCGAAACTGGCGCCTGAAGGGCGAGCAAATCCGAGACATGCATTTTGTTCGCATTGAGCAAAGTATTCCAACGATATAAGACACTTGAGCCTACGCCTAACGGTTTAGGAGTTATGAGCAATTTCGTACTTTTCATTTTGTACTTTTACTTGTGTGTGTGTGTGTGTGTGTGTGTGTGTGTGTGTGTGTGTGTGTGTGTGTGTGTGTGTGTATGTGTACATACACACACACACACACACACACACACACACACACACACACACACACACACACACACACACACACACACACACACACACACTGCACTGGTTATGCTGAAGCAAACCAGAACTATTAACTAAAAACAGTTTTCTTAATTGAAATAAAGCTTAAAGAAAATTAAAGAAAAACCTAAACTTAATGAAAATTAGAAATGTTGATTGGCAACTAACTGAAATAAGTTTAAGTTAAAGCACTTAAAAAAACTAAATAGTAAGATTTTTTTTTTATGATAATAAAAATGATTACTAAAAAGTTAACTAAAATTAAAAACTGAAACTGAAAATATACAAATAAAAGCTAATTCAAAATATTAATAAAAACAAAATAGTATATACAATTTTTCAAAAATAACACTGGTTGCTGAACAACCACTAACCACTAAGGCACGGCTCTGACGGTAGATTACGTGATAAAAATGTCTGGAGGGGTGGATTCACCGTTTACACATACACATGACCTGGATTCCTGGGCTAACGCCAACAAGGCCTTTGCTCACGGCAATTTGGTTTCCTTGTGCAGGCAGACTCCAGCAGGGCTATCAAAAAAAGACAAATCATTTCAGCAGGTGGATGAAGAGAAGGCTGCAGTTGCCTAATAAAAAAGCACTCTGCATATAGCACCCCCTCCACACACACACACACACACACTATAATAGGGGCCTGCTGGCAAGCTTGTAAGAAAACATGCAGTCTGCAGTTTCGTCAGCCTCTCAGAGAACACCCATTAAACAAGTAGTTGTTGACTTGTTATGAATAATAAAACAAAAGCATCAACACTGTGGATGTTAAGGGTGAGTGCTAACATAGGAACCAAGAAGACGAGCTAGTTCTCAGGGGGTGACGAAATAGCTTGCGGAAAAAAAAAACTCATATTTTTCCCACATACTGTAAGTTCGTGACCTCAATTTTCAAATTCATGAAGGCAAAGTGTTCTGAATCAGTTCTCCACAGAAAAGTTAACTAGGTTTATTGATTTAAAAAAACAACAATTATTGATTTTAAAAGTGAGAAACATATGTATTAAAGGGTTAGATACTGTACACGCCCACTCCATGTCAAGAAACATTCTCATCAAGCGCGGTTCTTTGTTGACCTTATAAACACCGTGAAATTCACCAAACTGAGTTTAGCATCTTTAATATATCAAAACAGAAGGTGTGGGCATGTACAGTACGTAACCCTTTAATTAATATTTCACTTTTAAAATGAATAATACATTTTCAATTTGTCTGTCACAATTCAATGCCTCTAGCTTTTTATATAAAACAATATATGGTAACATGAATACGTTCTATTTTTGGACCAGCTACGTCAAAATAAATAAATTAAAAAGGTATGCACACTTGTGATGACACATCAGTTGAACTCTAAATACAGTAAATGAACAATGTTGCTATGCTGTCCTAACAACATTCATTTGTTTATTTTAATATTTGTTGGCAGAATTGAACATTGTTCACATTGCTGCAGTTTTTTAAAGCAATCAGCCACTTGAGGGTGTACACTAAGGGATTTTTACACAGATATTGTAGAGCAATCAAAGTAACCTGAAGTCATTGATTCTCAATGAGTTACCTATTTTCGCCAACGTGCGAATAAGCATGTATAATAAAAAATATACATATGTAATATAACAAAAAAAAAAGACATGTAAACATTTTATAAATAACAGCTTCGCGCTGATGAAAATGACTTTTTAGCAGCAATGAATTCTTTTTCAAAATAAGATTACATCTCATGTACATCTCATCTCATCATTATCTTTTTTTTTTTTTACATTCAATACATATCAACTGTGATCAGTATTAATGCCACAACTCACTACTAATGTTAATAGGTAGAAACAGCTGACCTTATGACCTCTATAAGCTGTAAAAACTGTTGTCAGTGCAAATGGGGTATTATAATGATTTACTACAGTTAATGGAATTACACTTTGGTTTAAAGGGGTGTTAGGTACTCTACCTCTAATATGCATTGTAAAATCACTCTAACGCACATCCTTGAGCGGCTTATTGCTAATTATCACATTTTCCGGGAATAATGGTCTTAATAGGTTTACAATGACACCAGGGACAGGTGACAAAATGCTTTATTGACACGATTTACTTGAGCTGCAAATAACTAGAAACTGCGTAATCCCATTTGTGATCGAAGGACACTTGATCCTCTTCCAATCAATGCCCAATGTCTGTTGGTGACAGAGAATGGGTATTTCATAACACCCCCCATGGGATCTTATAAACACCATCAATAACATGTTACCACCCATATGTGTATAATCTTCTCCCTCATATGTTGTCGTTGAATACTAATGGTTGTAATATTTTACAGCTTTTCTGATTGAAGGTCATCAGGATTTCTCTCTTCCCTACAAGGTTACGTGACGAGGAAACGGGATCATAGATTTACCGTATTGTGACAGCAGATGTATACACCCACACAACCGCACTTCAGTCTTGCTCTGCCAATTTTGTAGTAAAACAAATTAGCGGCTACGTGATATAAACCACCCTTTAACAAACTCAGGAGCCTTGGCTTTCCCTCTTCATCCTCGTGGTAGCAGCACCATCTAAAACCCTGTCAGTTCGAGTCACTGTCTCACTTTTAGCTGCATTAGAGGCAGCATTATCAGTGTCCGAGGTGTTATATTTGGAGCTGTAATCTGCGTGCACAAAGGAAAGGGCTCTATCTCTTCCTCTGCCCACCCCCGGCTCAAGTATCACCCAGACCTTTAGAAACGCCACTAAGTGCCCAAGCCAGCCGCTCATATTTCCCCTTCCCTCCAGATTATGAATGATAGGGCAACTCTTTTTACATTCATTACACAAGCACGCATGCATAATTGATTTCGCTCAAACTATGGCACCCCGAAATATTCAACTGAGTTATGGCCGGCCCTTCCATCCCCAACTGACTATCCTTGTAGGTCTACACGAGATACATCAACAACCCTTCAGGCAGCAAGGTTTTGTGAATGTATTGTGTGTTCAAGAGGAATCAGCTGCACAAGTTGAATTCATTTAATTTCGCCTACATGAAATATTTATAGTAATCGCCGAGATGAAAAATCAGAATCATCAGTGTGATTATTATTATCGCAAAGGCTGCAATTTGATTAAATAAAAGTGTATTTCAGAGTGAAGCACGGCATTGTGTTCTTGTGCATTTGAGCATGTCATGCAGGGACGTCCAGAGAGTTCCTCACAGGCAGGGGCTCAAAGATGGACAGATAGGATGTCAGTGCCATTGTTTTGTCTCAAAATGCTTACCAGAGATGATTTTTTTTCTAAAGCACATTTATTAAAGCTACTTAAATGCCTTAATTGTACTAAGACCAAATCATGGCTTAGTCTAAGCCCTGTCTGTGAAACCAGGCATTTGTTTATTAACAACGGGACATACAAAAGACATTGCATACTTGTCAGTTGTCACCTACCGCATACTGCATCAAATGCGCTTAACAATCATATACAAGAGCTAAAATGTGAAAAATAAAATCCAACAGGCATAGCTAAATGTGTAATTTTAAGTAGATAAAGGAAAAATCACATGCTATCACTCACATTGCATTATCTCCCGCTACTTTAAAAAGTAATTCAAGGTGAGAAGCTGACACACAGCAAATAATTAATTGCCTCGGGTCAAATATCAAACCTTGTGAGGATTTGTGCAGATGAAGGGTTGTAAGGAGAAGAGCAAAAACAACATCAACATGCTGTAACAGGCATCATCATATTGTGGAATATCATGAAAGTGGTGCCGGGTTCTGTCAACACAGCCTGGCTGCGGGATCCTCAGGGGAATATGGGCTGTCATTCACCTGAATAATGCCACAGACACTGCTGGTATTTCAGAGAGTAGAGGAAGTCCATCATCCAGGATAGGTCACTCAGAGACTAATCTTGCTAAAGGTTAGATGTGAACTGTGACCGGTCCCCACAACAGGATCCTTTGACAAAGTGCAGACATATGGCACAGGCAAAAAAATGAGGGTCAGCGTGTCGAATGATCTTCTGCTCCTCTAGAAAGGAACTATACTGAGAGGGGGGAATTTCATCTTCTGCATTATTTTCAGGTTAAGAAACACCACATAAGTAGCAGGAATGGCATTAAACCATGATGGAAATAGAAAAAGGATTAAACTCGGATTAAATTTAGCAAATATGAATAACCGATGTTTGAAATGCCACCTATAATTTCTGCAATATGATTTATTACTCATTAAATATTTCCAAATATTAGGCTATATATTTTTTTCCCATGTTAAGAAACATCATACATTTTTCAGGCTAAGAAACACCACAGGAATAGCATGAAACCAGATGGAAATAGAAAAAGGGATTAAACTGAGATTAGACGATATGAACAGCAAAGTTTGAAATGCCACCTATAATTTTTTTTTTTATTAATTAAATTTATTATTTAATAATAAGTATTTACAAATATTGCATTATAATGTATTATATATTATATTATATTATAATATTCCATTAAGAAACACCACGTATTATACACATTTTATTATATACATACAGAGAGAAAATAAGAGAGAAAATGTATATTTCTGTTCATATTTCTTGTCGAATTCCATTGAGCTACAAATCAGTAAACTGAATGAACTGAAAGGTTGCAAATTATTGCATTCTGACTTTTTCTTAAACACTGTTCCCGTACAAATCCACCTGGCGAATCTATAGCTAGCGTATCAGTGCATCAAAAGGGCAATGTTAGAAGCACTCGATACTCAAGTCAAAAGGCTCTCGTTTCAACATGTCAAGGTCGAGAGTGGCATGATTAGATGTTAAAGGGTTTGTAGTAAAATGCTCAACAATCAGATAGCTTTGAAGGTCGAGAGTAGAGACAAATGAAATATCCTCCCACATTGTTCTCATGCATAAACAGCTATGGAACTCATTTACCAGCTGCTGCTCGTGCAAATGGCTTGGCTAGTCGAAATCCCCGCGAGTGTGAGGGTGCTTTGAAACATTTAAGCAAATACTACAGCTGTGAAAGCACACTGCACACTCTCTGAGCGCATCCATATTTATCAGCTGCATGTGTAAAGGGTTGAATGTGAAACCGCTCTTTACACGGCCAACTGAAGCTATACTTCTATCTCAGAGGTCTCAATTAGAACTGGTTTAAAACCTCATTGGTCTGTGAGACCTATAGGAACACTGACCTTACAGGAATCCAGCCATTACCATGCATTTCTCAACATTATTTTGTTTGAATATATCTCACCTTACTTGAGAAAATCAATGTTAACCAAATAGTTCCCACTGAGCAACATATAAAACAAGTGATTAAATGTCAAATCTGAGTGCTGTTTGATTGAATTTAAGGTAACATAATTAAATAGTGTACGCTTGTGCGGAAGTAAATACAGATCACCTGTCGGGCTCAAACCACAGGAGTAGCATTGCTTTGAATCAAAACACAGCAAGGGTTTAAGACTACCACAATTATCTCTCTTGATTCTGCATGTAACCACAGTATGACTGAGTCGAGTATCTCTATATAATGACAAGCACCATTAATCACCAAAATAGTAAACTGAGCTTTTATTTTTTTGGTCTGCAGAATGGATGCATAGAGTCCAAGAAAACTAAATCGACCCCATTTACACGTTCCTGGTCTTACTGTGGATGAAATGTCTCCTAGTCTGCCTGTGAAACAACTTTCATTTTCTGCTGATGTCACCTAAGCTACATGGGAGGGGAAAAGCAATATGTTAACCAATAGTCAAAGAGCTTACAGAGTCAATGTCTGATTTAAAGATGAATGTCGGTGGTGTTTTACTCTTTCTAATCAGTAAAATCAAGTGCCATTCCACTTTTTTACTTCACTTCGCTCAGAAATGCATCACATTGCGGGAGTAAATATTGGTTGCGAATGCTGTTTCATGTTGACTTTCACATTACACAGAATTATTACAATGTGGTATAACAATACAAACCGTAAAGTATTACAGCTTTTCATATTATTTAATCAGGCAGGATATGAAAGATCCAAAATCTCTCAATGCAATCTAGGCTCTTGCTGTTATACTGATGTAAATGCAGAACCAGAACCGAAGGTAAACATCATCTTAAAAGACGTAAACATGTCCTCCAAAAAACAAATGTCATCTCATCTCAGTTTTTCCTAGAATAAAGGGGGTGAAAGATCTTGTCGAATTTCATACTGCAAGATGGCCAGACCGCTTGAGCATGCAGATTGAGTATGCATATGTCTGCGCTGTTCTCATATCGATGAATGTTTGCACTTCCTGTGAGTCTCAGAGCAAAACTCTGCTATACAGAATTACAACACATTTTTATGTTTATTGCAGCTTAAAGGGATAGTTCACCCAAAAATGAAAATTCTGTCATCATTTACTCACCCTCAAGTTGTTCCAAACCTGTATGAGTTTCTTTGTTCTGCTGAACACAAAGGAAGATATTTGGAAGAACGTTTGTAATCAACAGATCTCGGTCCCCATTGACTTCCATAGTAGGAAAAAAATATACTATGGTAGTCAATGGGGACCGAGATCTATTTGGTTACAAACATTCTTCCAAATATCTTCCTTTGTGTTCAGCAGAACAAAGAAACTCATACAGGTTTGGAACAACTTGAGGGTGAGTAAACAATGATAGAATTTTCATTTTTGGGTGAACTATCCCTTTAAGTTTTACACCTTTGATCTCTTTATCATCAGTTAAAACTGTGAATTATTTTTGATGTTAAAATCCAGACAACTTTAAAGTGCCCCTATTATGCTTTTTCAGTTTTTTTCTTCTTCCAGTTATTATGCACCTTTCGTGCAGTGTATAATGTAGCTGTTTGTGAATGTAAAAGGTCTGCAAAGTTTTAAACATCAAAGTGCACGATAAATAAATTTCCCTTTCGAGAACAGTTCACTCGTATTGCGTAGCTATACACTATGGGAAAAAACGCCTTTTCTCTAGAATATTGAAGCCTTTATTTTAAAATGCAGTGCAGCTGCACAGCGAAGACAGTGCAGGCTGTCTAAGCACACTGATTGGCTGGGCTGCGGCAACTGCACGAGCCTATGGTGAAACAGCGAGGGCGCGAACCTAGCCAGAATGGGCGTGGCTGCTGACTATATAAGCGGCCCGTTTCGCCATAGGAATCAGATTTAATCTCCTTCAGCGAATGACGCATCTCTTCGCTGACTTCTCCGGACAAGAAGCCTCTCTCGCCGATGAACAGCCCAGCAGCGGAACGCAGCGATCTTCAGCAGCAGCTTAGCGACCGGCGGCCTCCTGCTCAGCTTCCTGAACTCGACGCCGTCAACGCTGCTCGCCGTTTCCCTGTGGCCATCCGGCAGAGTATCCTTTTAAAATAAAAGCCTTTTCACAAAAAGAGCAAACGGCGTTGTTTCAAATCCCACATCCGATCTGTGTTTCATGCGGGGTCCCCCTGCATGTCACTGAAGGGGACAGTGAGTGTGCTTCCTGCCTCTGCGCTGAACATGCCGAAGATGCACTCACTCAGGGCGGCTGTTCTAACTGCGAGAACATGCCGATCTCCGTTCTGCGCTTGCGGCTAGCTCTCTTTACGTCAGAGAGCGACCCCGCCCTTGAGCCTCGGAGGAAGAAACGGAGGGGTCAGAGGATGAATGAGTGCTCGGAGGAGCGAGAGCGAGATCATGCTGGGTCAGTCTCCGCATGCCTCACTCACTCCAGAGAGCGAGTTATCGGTTCTCTTCACAAAGACAGACCAGCGCCCCTCCCTCGAAGCGGCCAGCCTCATCTCGTTTGGCAGATCGGTGGAGGACATTGATGACAGTTTGTGTCAGAGGGCGAGGATTGGTCGGGCTCAACTGTTCACCCTGAGTGGTTCCTGCCAGGGCGCCAACAGGCCCCTCGCCAGCGGCCAGCAACATTTTTTCCCGAGGTCCACGAGGAGATGTTCATGCTCCTGTGACCGGCCAATATTTAGGGAAAAGCGACCTGATTGTACGCTCCCTCAAAGGGGCCAGGAGGCTTAACCCGCCTCGACCTCCCTCTATCCCCGCTTGGGACCTATCTAAGGTCCTCAGGGCTCTTAAGGGACCTCCTTTCGAGCCGCTTCAGTCGGCTGACTTAAAGCCACTTTCGCTCAAGACCGCACTCCTGCTAGCCCTAGCTTCGGTCAAGCGAGTAGGCGATTTACAAGCGCTCTCCATGAACGCTTCCTGCCTTGGGTTTGGGCCCAACGACTCCAGAGTCGTCCTCAAACCGAGACATGGTTATGTACCCAAGGTGCTCTCGACTCCGTTCAGAGCACAGGTTATTTCACTGTCGGCTCTTCCCCCCTCAGAAGACGATAGAGACTTGAATCTACTCTCCCCTGTCAGGGCTCTCTCTATTTAGAGCGTTCTGCCCCGTTCAGGCAATTGGAACAGCTCTATGTATGATTCGGTGGCCGCACCAAAGGATTCCCGGTCATGAAGCAGAGATTATCACGATGGGTAGTAGATGCTATTTCTCTAGCCTCTCGGTGGCCGGCTGGTCTTCGCTGTCCACATTTGTACGATTTTACAACTTGGAAGTACCGGCCCTGCAGGCACGAGTCCTTTCTATATAGGAGGCGTTGGCCCCTATTGGGCCCAAGCCTCTACATATTCCTTCGAGGGCCCTGACTCATCAGGTCCCTGTTGGATTCTGACTTTAGCTCTACTATAAGTCTCAGGCTTTTCAGCTCCAGGCGGTAGTCAGAGCGAAGTCATCAGCTAATAGCACAGCATTTTAAAATGGGTTCCCATAGCGTATAGCTAAGCAATACGAGCGAACCGTTCTCGAAAGGTAATGTATTTGGTTACTAACGTAACCTCGGTTCCCTGAGGGATAAGAGAATGAGTATTGCGGAGCCGGCCGTGCTATTACGCCTCTCTCTCTCTCTCTCTCTCTCTCTCTCTCTCTCTCTCTCTCTCTCTCTTCCACGAGTCAGTATTTCCAGTCTTACTTCCGTAATGCAACAATGTAACAACATTTGCATAATGTCCAGCAATGGTCTTCATCTGAACAATATCTACTTTGACCCACCCTCAAACACTGTAGCTGATTATTGTTGTGTATACATGTCGAGAATACCTTTTTTTCTGCACTGCATAAACAAATTCTCTTTGTAAACACTTCCAAAGGATGAGAATGTGAATGAGTCAGTGGTTAAAATTATCACAGCGATACTAAATGGGATTTAGAAAACACTTACAGTATCCATTAAAGATGGGACAGTAACCACTTTATTTGTGCCTCCTTGCTCCTCAAAATCAAAACCTGTAAGTATGATTATTTATTGGTGTATATATTTTCTACCGAGTGTTCAAAATACATACTTTTGTGTTTTATATTGTGTAGGTCTCCGGCTAAATCACGTTATTACTGTCTTGCTGAAATAGTTCTGCTAATCAGCTCTGGGCCCACTATTACCTAAAACGTTGTCAATTAATGCACATTGTACATTGTTCTTACTACTTTAAGTAATGATAAAGGATGGAGCAAGATTTGTTTTACAAACTTTAATGTTACATCAGTCATTCACGTTAGTGCTCGGCTAACGTATGAACTGTTATTGATACATTTTCCACATGTGCAAAGCAATAAATAAAAAATATACATATCGGTTTGTTGATGGACAATGCTGATGGTGAGGAATTACAGTTGCATCATCTCATCTCATGCATAATATACAACAAACTGAGTAGCATATCACTGAGAAACGTCTTGCTCAAGTCGTCCTAACGATGGTGATTCAGGTTGAATAACTATTTCTTTCAATGTTTCATCATTGGACTTGCGCTCGAATTGATATGGTAAAATCGCATTTCTGTGTGTACAATCGTTGAGGATTTAGGAAGCTGAAATTCAGATATGGCATTAGGTATTTTGTTTCCAACACGCGCTGCAAGCTGTAGACCAATCATAACAGACTAGGCTGTCTGACCAATCAGAGCAGAGTAGGCTCTCAGAAAGGTAGGGTTAGAGAGACTGAATCTTCGGATGAGTCGTTTGAGAATCTTTTTTGATCTTTTTTTATTTTTATTTAAAAAAAATTGACCTTAGATGCATTTAAAGCTATTGTGGGAGCCATCCAAATTTTTTTTAGGAACCTTTAAAATAGCATAAGACGGGAACTTTAAGTGAGCCATTTGTATGCTGATTCCACCCAAAAAAGTATACACTGTGACTATGGCACTCTAGTCCACGCATTCAAACCAACACTACAACATTTGTTCAACCAGGGGTGTTGAGGCACCACTATCTGTAACTGTTTGTCTGACCAATGAAAAAAACGGCAGGAGGGTTTTAGAAAAATCAAAATCATTGGAGAAATTCCACACTTTGAGACAAGTTTTACTCCAACTCCAATGATTCTAGCCTTCGGCTACAGCCAATACCACTGAGTCTGGGAGTTCTCAGTCTCCAAAACACTATGTTGTAGTGTGTCTCGCTGTGATTTTTCAGTGAAAGATTCCTTTAATTGCGATGACACTATCGGTCACAAGTGGAGCTACTAGTTCAGTTTTAGGTCTCAAGCCTCATTTACACGTCGCCCCGCACTGAGCACCACTCTTCGTTCACATTGTGGTTTAATTGATTGCAGTTAGCCAGAGGTGATCATTAACCGAGACATGCTCTCTGATCACACATCTGACTGTTAAAAAAAAAAAAAAAAACGTGAAAAGAAAATCAAGTCTATTTATATGCCACACTTCACAGTTCACACAGATATTATAAGCTCATAGCAGATGAGCTTGGCTGTCAAAAAATACACAAATGCAATTCAATTGACTTCACAATAAATTTAATATTTTCGAACACTTGACTTTACGTGTCAATTCCAAATGGTATAAATTACAAATAAGCATATGTTTATGCAAACATATTTGTTCAGTTTTATAATTTACAGATCCAAAAACGTGGATACAGGGTTAAGCAACTATGTAAAATCTTTGACAGTTAGGTCCAATGAATGATGAATCAAAAATATAGCACTCACAGGGTCAGATTTACTAAACAGGGCAAATAAGCGTGAGAGCGCAATTCCAAAAAAGTGCAGATGGGAGTGGAAAGTTCTGCTCGTGATCTACTCACGTGATCTACTGACGACGTGCAAATTAAAGAACACAGACGCAGCCGAATCATTTCAGTAATGACCAACGCAATCTACCCAGAGCAGTGCAAATTAGTGTTTGGCTAGACATGCTTTTTTGGCCGTAAAATAATGCGGCAAATACCAGTAAATTGACTAACACAAAAATCACCTTGCATAAATAATTTAAATACTCTCCTCCCATAAATTTTGCGTCTGAAAGGGAAACTCCTACAAATGCGTATGCAATTGTATGCAAAAAATAACTGTCCATGCCCTATCAGTGCTAATTCTTTAGCAAATACTTACAGTAGTTTTTTTTTTTTTTTTTATGCAAAAAGAGGGTTTGCGCTGGCACAAGTTGTTAGTAAATATGGCCCTTAATATCCATGATGATTGTTTTTCTTTATCAAAGATTATTTTCATGGCAAGAAGTGTAGAGCTTAAAAAAGATACTGAAAAAACAAACTCTTACAGCACTTCAAAAAACCTATGACGCTTCTACTTGATTTTTGACAGACATTCTAAAACCAGTGTTGTTTTGTTATTGGTAAGTTAAACTAAAACTATTATAAATATTTTTTGTTAATTGTAATAAAGCTAAAATAAAATATAAATGGTAGATTAAAAACGTCTTGGTTACGTGTGTAACCCTCGTTCCCTGAAGGAGGGAACGGGAGACGTTACGTCCCAATTATGTCGGCACGTCGAACGTGACCGACTGAAAGGGGAACTTAAACATCCAATCTTATTTTATTTTATATAAAAGTTGGCATACCAAAATTACTAAAACTAAAATTTAAGTAAATCTAATTTGAAATAAAAAACAAAACAAAGTCAAATTTAAATAATACTAAAATAAAGCTTACAAGTTAAAATATAATGAGAGGATTTGATTGTGCAGATCTCAGCACAGCACAAAAACTGGAATGGGGAGGGGATTCCAACTTAAACACAGTCTGTTTGGCCACTGCATTCAAGAAAGATAAGTTTGTGATTGGCTACATTGCTCAACACGGCAAAAATACGCTGTAAATAGAAAACCTATTTATATTAGTTTCGATGCTCTCAAGAGCACAATCACCAAATCTGTTTATGATGAGAGTATTCACGAGAGTGCAGAATTCAGTCAGAATTCAGACTTCAGCTCGTGCACTGACCACAACTCCGGTGTTTCAGCGATTACTAATCTTCTTCTATTTAATCTTATGACTAATCGTCTCTCACGGACCATTGCATTCATAAACTCAACAGAGTCGTGTGTAATTAGTTATAGTGCACAACACTGTAAAACGGGTTTATTTGCATTATTTTTTCATTATTGATTTCACACAAGAAAGAACGTCATACGGGTTTGGAACGACATGAGGGTGAATAATGCGCTGAATTTTCAGGGTGAACTAACACTTGGGGCACCTTGACTTGTGCAGGTGGATATATAGTCTCCTATAAGGTAAGTCTCCTCAGCTATACAGTACTAAATAAACTCACAGGGCACTTTCTGTCTCAAAGTCGTCTCTGTTGCCTGGAGACCTGCATGGCCAGAGATTTGCATGCAAAGGATTAGAGTGTAGGATGGTGAACATGATGTCTGCTGCCTGTGACAAACTGTAATGAACCTCAGCGCCCCTTATCAACCCTGCACAAACCAGGAATGATCACACCAGAACAGTACAAGGCAGCTAAATTGAACAGAGTGTGGAAAGAAGAAACGGCAGGCCAATAACAATGAGCCTGCAGCTTTTAATACATAAAAATAAGGTTCAATTACAAATATCTGACTCCTATGAGCAAGGAACACTATTAGTTTCTTTCTTTCGTCTTCTTTTTTCTCTGCCGTCTTTTGTTAGAGGGTTAGTTCACAGAAAAATGACAATTCGGTCATCCTCTATTCACCCTCATGTCATTCCAGACTCAAGATTTTTCTTTTTCAATGGAACAAAAAGGATTTATTTAGCTGAATGTCCGAAGTTACTTTTTTGTCAGTCAATGAAAAATGAAAAGGTTTGTCCTATGCTCCGAAAAGGACAAAGTACCATAAATGTGTCCCATAAGACATTATATACCAAGTCTTCTATGGCAGCTCTGTGTGGAAAACAGTCATTGGACTACAGTTATTTTACTGCAATGGCTATATAAATATACATACATATATATATATATAATTATGTTTTTTTTAGTATATATTGTTTTGTCCATTTTTGAAGTGGCAGCTCCAGTTACTACACATTCATTGTCTGGTAAATCATCAATGAATATGAATATTCAAATGACATGACCAAGGGTTTTTAGGTGAGCTATTTAGCCATGTGTAAAGTTGATAGGCCCCATTGACATCCATAGTATTTTTTTTTCCATACTATGGAAGTCAAATAAGATATTTTGAAGAATGTTGGTAACCAAACAGTTGATGGGCCCAACTGTTTGGTTACCAACATTCTTTAAAATATCTTATTTTGTGTTCAGCAGAAGAAAGAAATTCATACAGGTTTGAAACAACTTAAGTGTAAGTAAATGATGATAGAATTGTAATTTTTGGGTGAACTATCGCTATAAGAGTATAGAAAAAAGGTATAGAAAAAAATGACACATATAATAAGAAACCGTGCACATCTAGAAAAGTGTGTGGCATGACTCTGACCAATACAACTGTAAATATCATGTTATTAATTTAACCACCTTTAAAACCATTAGATACAGATGTTTTGAGGAGTAAATCTTAAATAAAAGTAAATCGTCCGGAACGTGCTTCACTTTTGAAGTCACGGTTCTGTATGTTTTTAGTACAGTAACAGCACAGGAAAAAAACTAAACAGAAAATTACTTCTTCTTTTTTATTAAGCAGTGGTTTACTGAACAAACTACAGTATGGCTCTGCCTTTCAACAACAACAAAAAAAAAGTATATCACCACTGCTGCAACCAGTTGTGCTAATTCGTCTAAAATGGCAAAGCTGGTCAATATCAATACATATATAGATTTTTTTTAAATATCTTCTGTGCAAGTAAATATTGATCATTATAGAAAATTACACAATATTTCTGAGAAAGTACAGAACCTTGTCACACTGAAGTGGAAGGGAACGGTCATCCCTACAATATATAATCACAATAAATTATTACATAAAAATAAATACATATTTTACTTGCTTGCTTGCTTAGTTGGGGACACTTAATATTCAACAACATTATTGATTTGACGTGCACTGACACTATTGGATGAGAACTGAACTGAGCTGGACGATGAGACTGCTCTTTTCTGCAGAACTGCTTTATTGATGAAATGAATTAATTTAATAATTGATGATCTTTACAACGGAACTGAATCAGCACTGAACTGACTTCAGCAGAACAATGACACTATTTTCTCTTAGAGCTGCTTAACAGCCAAAATGAACTCTGTTTGCATCATTGAATCATTTTCCTGTTATCACTGTAAAGCTGCTTTGGAACAATATGTAAAGTGCTAAATAAATAAAAGTGACTTGACTTTACATTAAATTAAGATCAGAAAGCCAAAAAACAAAGAAAAACAAACAAAACAAACAAACAAACAAACAAAAATCTCAGAACCTCAGTGTAATCACTTAATGCATTATTAATCCACTGAAAGAATATTGCTGGAAAAATAAATGTCAATATTAGGAATAAAATGACAGGTGCCCTGCTCATGTCATATTGCTGGATTCTTCTGGTAATCTCTTGAATCCAGTTGCAGGGTGTAAACGCAGTAAATACCCTGTAGGCCCTGTAAGCAAGCAAAGCTCTCCTATGATACGGCACCCTCACAAAAAGAAAATGCATAGCAGAAAAAGATTTCCTATGCTAATTCTAACTGAGTCTGAGACTGATACGGGTCTCTATAATGCATCAACATCGCTCTTGGTTCCATTATCTGCTGCTGGGGAGCAGCGTTTCAATACGCCACAGCAATCCTTGGGATTAAGAAGGAAGGAGAATCCATTTCTAATGAGATACGAGTTAGAACCATATAAGAAGGTGATTGGCTCTCTGGTTATACATCAACAAGTGGGGATGGAGTTAAAGTGCAAAAATATGTTTGTGTGATGCAGTTTAAATTTTCAATACATAAAGGAAAAAGTATTGATCATATTGGTTCATTGGCATTATCAATTTTATCAACATTATCAATCATGTTACATGCTAAACTGGTACCGCACAAACCCAAACAACCTTTTGCGCTAACGTTTTAAGTTCCAAATTTTAAATTTTTTTGTCCTAAAAAGTACAAAATATTGTTTCATTTCCAGCTTAGACTTCCAAAATTTTTAAAACTGCACGATAAGAAGAGGACATGAAATGAAAATAAAAGATTGATGCACTGTTCTGAATCACATTTTATTCATTACAAGAAAACATTGAATCCACCATCTGCACAAAGAAATGCAACTGTAACAATTATCATAACTTTCTTTAGCCTGACAGATTTGCCAGCACTATCCTGGCTCTGACGCGAAGGCCAATTAGCTTACAGGCAGAGATCGTTGGGACGGAACGCGGGAAGCTGAACGCGCTAAAACGCTTCTGGTTAAAGGGATGCCAATCATGTGCCTGAAGCACGCCGAACAACAGCCACCCAATGCAGCTAATGCTGAACGCATGCTTCCTTGTAGCTGCTGGCAGGTAATCCTCCATGTGCTTCTGAAAAATCACAATTAGAGTCAAAGAATTTGAATTGTGGATGTAGGGTATAGGGAATGTGTGATATCAGCAAGTCTGGGCAAGAAATTAGCTGGTTGCTGTGTTGATCTTGTCATGGCTCAGGACTGCAATGCTCGCAACTTTTTCCGTGCCAGAGAAACAAACACGCAGCAGAATTTTGTGTTTGAAATTCTGTTTTTGCGGTAGCTCTGTATATTTCTATAGGATCGCTGTCGAAGAGTAATTAGCTGGTGAAGTGGATTTACTTATTGCAGAGTTAACGAAAGTTATCATGAGCATTGTAATGTTTGGAGCGGTTTTAAAACGAGCGGTTCATTCGCAAATCTGTAAGATCTTACCTTCATGCTGTGGAAATACAAACCGGAAGACAGAACACAATGAGTGCAGCACTGAAAAGGGGCAGATAAGGTCTATAGTTCACCCAAAAAGGAAATTTCTGTCATTATTTACCCGCACTCATGGGAATAACAACTTCTATCTTCTAAAAGTTACCATATGACTTCAGAAGACTTGGAATATAGCACATACGTCATATAAATCAGTTTTATGATACTTATTTATGGTGCTTTTGCGTCCTTTTGAAAGCTTGACAGCATCATTACTCATTCACTTTCATTATTTTGAAACGAACTGGCAGGATTCACCTCAAAAATTCACCTTATTGTGATTCCACAGAAAAAAAAGAGTCATGCAGGTATGGAACATGAGGGTGAGTATAGAGTTGGAATACTAACATGTTTTGAAGGTTGTGACTAACATTGGGGAAAAGTAGTTGTTAAAAACATATATAAATTTACTGACAATTGAAATCAACCTCTCCCAAGTCTCTATCATCAACATTCTTTTTTTAAAGATCACTGGTTTATATTTTTATTTGAAGTGCTTTGCATATACTTGCCTATTTTAAGTACACACTGACAGATATAAATAAACTGCCGCAAAGACAGAGGGTCTGCATGACTGAGAGAAAGAAAGAAAGAAATAAAGACAGCGAGATAAACAGCTATGCACCAAGATCAGGATTTCAATGGCCATTAAACCTCCGCCAGGCTTTAAATCACTGATATCTTTGCCTGGCTCCTCTAAGCACTTACTCATTTCAAAGCCTTAGAACCACTTTGTGAAGATTTTATAATTGCTTCATATTTCGAAGTCGGCTACAAATGTGTGAATATGGAATATATCAACTGGGATGTTTAATGTTGTGTATATTGTTTCTATTTCTGGAAAAATAATGTACAATTATATTATTAATAATATATTATTTCAGATATATCAGTCATTTAACCATCAGACAGCTAGCAAGCAACCACCCAAAATACTGTAGAATAAAGGGAGAAATGTTGTGCACGGAAAAGCACAAATAGAAATAAAACGTTAATTAAAAACTATTTATACATCAGAATATATAAATCTCTACTTCTAATTGTGATTTTTTAAATATATCAGACTTTATTTGGATTGAAGTGTGAGCGTCTTAGTAACATTTGCCTTCTTAATTCTCTTTTTTGAAGTGGGCATTTGTCAGTTTAGTGTTTGATATTACTAGTACTGAACAGTTCCAACTGAGACAGCACAGTCCTTCAACAGCTTTTCCTCTGAGGAATCAGAAACTGCCTCTGTGTGTAAGAGATAGAGGGACATCAATGTACATCAAGGACTCCACTGAAAGAGATGCTTCATTCAAACAGTGGTTTGTTAGGACGCTAAACCAATTCCGAATTCTGAAAGGCGAGCGTCGTCTTCATGCATTCTTAAGATCAAGGATACATCTTTTGAATTTAAGAGCCAAAGTGTTATGCATATCCTTGCATAATCTTTGCCAGCATATATTTATTAGATACTGTGACATTTTGGAATATGTGAAAACACGACAAAATACCCCAAACGACAATATGCAAAACAGATGTAAAAAAGATGTAGAAGACGACGTAGAAAATACAGTAAAACCACTCATATTGTAAAGTATTATTAATTTAAGTGAACTGTTTCTATTTTAATATATTCTAAAATCAGAATTTTACTACAGTCTTCAGTGGCACATGATCCTTCAGAAATCATTCAAATATGCTGATTTGGTGCTCTAGAAACATCTTATTATCAATGTTTAAAACCCATTATCCCTTTTTCAAGGTTCTTTGATGAATAGTACATTCAAAAGAACAGCATTTTTTTTTTTTTTTTTTATCTTTTGTTATAAAATATTATAAATGTATTTACTGTCTCTTTGATTAATTTAACGGATCCTTGCTGAATAAAAGTATTCATTTCTAAAAAATCTTACTAACTTTTAAATGGTAGTGTATTTTAATATTTATGCTTCAGAAACCACAACCATATCTTGACCCAAGTATAAGTACTTTCAAGACTTTCAACAAAACTGAACATAAATCCAGCTCATCTTCATCATATTATAAAACCCAGAGGGAAGGAAAGAGCCCCTGTTATTGACTGTTTCAAGAGACAAAAACCCTTCCCCACCCATGAGAGTAACCTGACCTCATTCTTTGGTTCAGAACATGCACTCTGCTCTTGTTTATGTGCTTGGCATCTAGAAGAGCTTTATTATTTACAGCCTCAGTATATTCAATCATCCTGCAGCACAGCTACAAATACTATAAATATCAAGAGTCTGGATCAGGAGAAGTCTGAGCTCTCAGCCCAGACGAGCAATCACATCTATTCATCCGGAGATACAGGGCAACCTGAGAGCGCAGAGAAAGAGCACGCTGATTTGACTTTACTTTTTTAATTTGCTTTTAAAGCATCGGAAAGATTCCGTTCTTGTTATTCTCCTGATGCCTCTTTCACACAGGAAACAATTGGCAAGCAACGGTGCTATATTGGATATCAAAGCTTTGTGATTACCCATTACAGACATTGTGAATTAAAGAAATTAATTCTCTTTTCTATACCACAGCTTACAAACCATAGTCAGGTTAACTCTCACTGGGCCTGTTAAAGGAATAGAACATTCATTTATTTCTTTTGCTAAACACAAAAGAAGATATTTTGAAGAATATCGGTAACCAAACAGTTGATGCACCCCATTGACTTCCATAGTATTTTTTTTTCCTACTATTGAAGTCAATGGGGTCCATTAACTGTTCGTTACCAACATTCTTCAAAATATCTTCTTTTGTGTTCAGCAGAAGAAAGAATTCATACAGGTTTGAAACAACTTGAGGGGTGAGTAATTGATGACAGAATTTTCATTTTTAAGCGAACTATTCATTTAACTCATTGTCGGAATTTTCCCTGCTTTCCGTGTTTTCACTGTTCTAAGGTAGGGGGCGCTATTACGCAACTTCTGAAAGATTACAAAATCTTAAGATTAAAACATATGCAATAAAGAAGCAGAAACAAGCGATAAAAGCATTGCTTGTGCACGCTGTAGTTCAATTTTCTCGGCTTTTTGTCCAAAATGTTACTATTTTTATGAATCTTATTGACATTGAACAGCATGAAGCTATTCCATATTGCATGTTCAGATATCCAACAAAATATTCTGCATTTTTGTAGAAATTATAAAAAATGCTGGCGGTGGCTGGCAACCTTTTAAAAAAAACACTAGCGGGAAAAGAGTTAAATGTGCATGTGACTCGTCCTCTCTGCTGTAATTGACAGCACTGTATGGAAAAGACCTGTGTGAAGACTCTTCAAAAATTGTTTTTCATATTGCACGGGAATAAAAACAACAGCATATGGGATTGGAACAAAACGTGGGTGAGAAAATGACAATTTCCTTTTTTTTTTTCTTCATTTCTGGATAAATCGTTTCATCGTGAGAATATGCACAGACACAATCTCCAAGGACAAATCCCTGGGGTATCCCACCATTTGTCGTTAAGACTGAAATCCAAAGAAACCAAAGCATGTGTTTCACTATAATTAAAATGTCTCAATTGTGACTGTGAATATTAATATTCAATTGGACGAATCCAGATACAAGAATGAAACATGTCCTTCTTCAACATGAATATTTGAACCTTTGAATGAACTTCAATTACACATGAAAGGCCATGCTGTGTCCTTAGCGCATCTGATCATAGCCAGAGAATGTCCAAACCTACAACCTTAAAAGGAGAGTTTAGTCAAAAATGAAAATTCTGTGACTTTCTTTATTCTTTAAAACACAAAAGAATGACATTTTAAAGAATGCATGAGTGTCCTTACAATGAAAGATGGGGCCCAAAGCTGTTTTGACAAAAACATTATGATGAGAGTTTTCATTCTGGGTGACCTATCTCCTTTAGATCTATAAATGCTGCTACTAAGAGCTTGTTAGTACAAGGTAAATATCAAACAATTCAACACACTTACAAACTAGATACAAAACCCAATCTTGGAAGTCAGTCAGAAATGCCTGCAGCTTCATTTTACTGACATCATTTAGAATTTCTTCTGACAAGTCTGGTATGCCTGGCCAAGTCAAAGAAAAGGGATCCAAAATTCATCCAACGCTTCATGTTCAGCATGAGCAGACATGAATATGAAAGAGTTGCCTCCTATCCAAATATATAGTCTTCTATAACAGTCATTATCATGCAAAGAGACGGGACGGTGCTAGAGGGTGACATAAGTATAGACACAAAATAATAGTGCTGGCATAGTCAAATGAATGAATTTATTACTGTAAGCCAGCCAAAATGTGTTTACGGCAAGGGTTTTTTTTTATTTTATTTTAAGAAAAGTCTCTTATTGCGGTCATATTTTTTCGGCACATTATTTCATAATGACTCCTGAGAAATGCTTTTGGCCATCTCAAGAAACTCATCTTTAATATTGCTTTCACTTGTAGCTTTCTCCTTCTCCGACGATTTCTTGCCGCTGAAAGCATTCTAATATCATCAAGTATAATTAAGTTCAAAGGAATAACAACAACTTTGTCTCAGTTTGAGGCGAGTTGCGTAACCACATCTGGACTGAAATCACACGAATGCCGAGCAGAATGACTGACCTATTTCACCTTGCTTTTACAACCACCTTTGATGTCCCGAGCGCTTGGCTCTTCAACAGCCAGCATGGGTGTTAGCAAAAGAATCGAGCAGTGTGGAATGTGTTTAAGAGAACATGCTGAGACTGTCTTTTATATGTATGCCTCCGATTCAGTCACTCTAATGAAAGCAATTCGGTATGATTAGTCAAAGTTATCTCCCTTAATAGGGAGGACTTATCACCTTGACGGCGCACGCTAGACACAGAGGCTAATAGTAATCTATCCAACCTCACTGGCATACAGAACACCCTACCAGTGGGTTTATATATTTGGGTCTTTATACTGAAACCATATCTAAGCAAAAAAATGTACAGCATAAATGTATAACTGTATCCAAAAAGGAATCATAATTGCATGTTCATGGTACCACATATTTTATACCACATCTAAAAAGATGAAAGAAAATATATTTACTTGTATGTTTCTTCATTTCTTCAGGAAAATGTAAAATCCTGTCATTTACAGTACTCGCCCTTATCGCACTATAAACATTTTTAAACCATTATATGCTTTTATATATATACATATATATGATTTAATTTCTGAACGTCTGTGCATGACTTCATTACTTTTGGATCGCTGTCACTTGCAGTACACCACTGTCCAACGCATTTGTAAAAAAAATAAAACATGGAGTGAGACCTCTGCAAATATGAGATTCTCCATATTAATTGGGTTTCAAAACTTTCAATGCATAAAAAGTAATCTCAAATGTGGTTTCATCTGCCTATAGGAAGATAAGCCTGAGCGAGGATAGCAGAGGTTTAGCTGGTCTGGGGATGTCATGCTCATTTGAATATATCAAATGTAAAGCCAGGTCTTATAATATATTCCAGAACACACAGCAAGACTGGACGAGATAAAGGCTGAAGGACAGTTGCTTCTGCCATGGCTGGAGGTTTTATGAGGACGCCTTGGCTCCTGTTAAAGCTAATGCCAGTCAAATGTTATCTCTAGGTGAATGAGACACTGTCCTTACGGGGACCCGCTAAGACCTGTCCAACAGGAGATGGTGATTATTTGAGAAGATGCCATTTCTAAATCCATGCTCTGTCAACTCCAGTTTGAAGAGAGTGGTATCCCTCCACTCAAGGTCATGTCAGTGGGAGAGCCAGTTGACATCTCTGTTAGACGGTGTTATGACACTGAGAGCATGGGAGGATCAATGGAGAAAGCTGGAGCAGATGGCAATCATGTGACAATAGCTGGAAAAAGATGCAAAATAACACAATGCAGACTCTAGACTTGATAGTCAAGCTAACTAAGCAGGTCTATCATTACCAGCTGTTATATTGTATGCTTATACACAATGCGTAATAAACATAATAGGCATATTTTCATTTTTGTCATCCAATTTTACACACTGCTTTCCTACTATGTATACCTGTACATCCCATTTAGACTCGAGTCTCTGCAAAACAGAATAAATCTAGTATTCCTGCACAACATGCACTCAAACTACATCTGGAAATCAGATTACCGTTGTATCGTGGAGAGCATTTACATTTGGACTTTTCATGTTTGGATAGCTATCAGATCAGTAAAATCACATCAAGCAACTAAATTTGCCTAAACAGTGTCTAAAAATATGACTTAAAAAAAAAAAAATTATAAATTGAAACCAAAATAATAATAATGAAATGTAATAACTTAAAGCTAATATGAATCAAATCAAACAGAATTGCAAAAATTATGCCGTTTTCAAATATTGACAGATTATTAGAGCTTTGGCACAATAGATTAGAGTGCAAATGCTCACAATACATAAATCTAATCAAATCTGGCCTGTGTCATGTCTCATTACCTGCACTCTCTCCAATAAAAACACATGAACTAAAAGCATATGGGGTCTGGGTGACGTCATTTCAGAGGCAGAGGAAGTTATGACGAAAGACAAGCGTGTGTCTTTGGAAAAGATGTGTTCTGATGAACTGTGCATAGAAAGACCAGGAACTTGTTCCGTATTAAGAAAGTAAATTTAATGTCAACATTAAGATAATCACCACATCCACCAGATTAATACCTACAGGCATATGCAAATGTGAAGAGAGATCAAAAACACTGCAAAACATCATTATTCCCGCAACAGGTCCAAAGCAGGCTCAAAACGATTTTTACTTCTTGTTGTGTGACATATCGGGACCTTTGGATGTGCAAGAGCTGTGTTTCACACTTTTTTGGTTCATGACAAATGACAAAAAACAACCTGCTTTTTGTCAGGTAGCTTGAAAATCCCACTTCATGTGCTCCATTGAATTATATTTTCACCAGACTGTAGAACAGTTCAGTTGTCAAGGTAGCCCTGAAACTAGTCATGAAAAAATATAAAATCTATAAATCGGAACTCTAAACACCTCCTGGTAAAATGAATTTGCATTTGGGGAGGTGTACACAAAATGCACTGACAGTTTTGCAGGACTGGCCTTTTCTTCAAACACACTTCAAAAGACTCTATAATAAACTTTACTCAAGTAAAATACATTTTACAAAATAAAAGCTGGCCAATGTCAGTGTTTTAATATGTTATATTGTTTTATGTTTAGGTGTGTTTTATGCTGCCATTTAGGTAAAACTGACCTGGTCAAATAAAGGAAAAACATACAGTATATATTAAGTTCTATTAAATGTATTACATT
The DNA here is from genome assembly GCF_951802725.1 of Rutilus rutilus. Classification (NCBI taxonomy): domain Eukaryota; kingdom Metazoa; phylum Chordata; class Actinopteri; order Cypriniformes; family Leuciscidae; genus Rutilus; species Rutilus rutilus. Next base: position 33,783,020 of record NC_140217.1, on the reverse strand, counting down.
ATATACATATAGAACTTAATCCAAAACATCTTATATCTCATAACTAATGTTTCTGTACATACCCCATATGTGTGTATTACATCATGTTCATGAGTAATTCACAATGAAATAAGAAATGCATTATTAAAAGCTACACTTACAGAAATAAAATATCTAGTTAAGCCATGAAACTAGAAGGTGCAGACTGATAATTAATTTACATGCAATCTACAAGCAATCAGAACATTACCACATGGCAAGCAGATTGGCCTCTGCTGATTCAGCAGCCAATGAGATTGCTTGCTCAACATTCAAATAGTCTGGTTCAGGGTTTACTTCAGGCTAGTCCTGTAGCGCACAATCAGAGTTTTTCTGAAACCCTCCACCTCCCCTAGTTCCACCTGTCTAGATCTGCTACAGGGATTTATGTATTTCTATATATGCAGCAGCATATTGCTCACAGCTCACATCATAGCAAACCTACTCCGCCAAGACCAAATACATTAGCATTGCCATATTCATTAACATTCCAAAACTACTCCGAGAGTTGTCACGATTGAAATTAATTTCTTTTGAATTGCACTTAATTTTAATTCTTTAAATTCATTTTCAAAATATTATTCTGAATCCTGTTTGCTGATTGCTCAAATTCACGAATTGGCATTCTCAATTCAGTCCTGTTTGGTGCACAAACCGAATGTTTGCAAATCTTCAACACCTGTCAAAGCCAGGCAGATCAGACAGTATTTAACTTCAACTCTGATGTGAATTTCCACACGAATTACCATCTGCATTAGAGACCTGTGCGTGCCTTGATCCGTGCAGTCCCGCTGTGTTGACTGCACCATGTGGCAGAGGACTCTGTGTGCTCTGACCCTCTCTGTGTTTACTGCACTTAACCATCTGGCTGCATCTGAGCAGCAAGGTCAGCTCTTAGACTCATTCAGACTTACATTCACTACCTTCACTGTGTGAAAAATAAATACAAATAAATTCACACAAGTTTGCACCAGATTAACATGGTAAAAACAGAGAGATTGCTTCTTGTACACTTTTTTTTGTGTGTTGTTTTAACAATGCACTTTCATGAATTTAATGCATCCTTGCTGTATTCATTTCTTTAAAGCTACACTGTGTAATTTTTTAAGTTGATTCTTAGCAAAAAACACTTTGTTCTTTCAAAATGATGTGTGCTCATTAATGTGTAATTACTTCTACCAACTAATCAAGTATTCTCGTAAGCGTAGATTCTGCAATTTAGAATACATACGAGCGAGTCGCTCGAATGGCGGCAGCCATGTTGCGCCTCCATCTTGAAAATACATTAGCCAAAGAGGGACATACCTGGAAATTCAAGCTTCGCCTTTCGCGTTTTGACACTGCGATGCGAGGGGGAGATTACTCGCAACTGCCGGCAGATTTGAAATAATACGGCCACCGTAGGAGTTAAAAAGGCCTCGGAATGGGAGGGGCTAGAAAGTAATATTCAGTTGCTAGTCATAAACAATTTCACCGCTAGATGGGAGATAATCCTACACAGTGTAGCTTTAAAACAACACCAACAACAAAAAACTTTTAAACAGTAGTGGTCCATCTTCTCTCTAATGTCTCTGGACACATGCCATGACTTTCTACAACAACTCTGAATACTTAATTTAAAGTTAATCAGCCACAATATGAAGTAACAAACCAGCGCACTCAAAAACACATAACCAGCACAGTGCCGAGTGAAAACCACATGCTCTTCACTTCCAAAGGTTTCAAATTAGTTCTTGAAATGAACTGGTTCTGGACAATAAACCGAAATCAAATTAACCCTGCTATTCTCAAACAACGAGATTGAGTTTCCACCATCAGATTTTGCACTGCTAGCAGGAGGGAGCTCAGGTAACCCTCCTCATTGCATTAACAGACACAACCAGTCTGCCCTGTAACTTATACATTATGCAAAGTGACAAGCATATTTGTTTGGGGCACATGGGACTGATATGTGTGTAGACGAAATTGCACTCGCTCAAGTCGAGACAGTATTTATAATTCATATCCTCTTGCTGTTTTACACCAACAAAAGATGAATGAGATTTTAGCGCTTAGAATTAGATGAGGTCTAAAATCAACATTATATGAGACTCATTTACTCAGAGAGGAAGGATTATTGGTGGCAGACAATTATATAATTGAAACAGCATTTTTATTTCTGCTCCATTAATGGTGGTGGGGTTTAGCCAATGCTAAAAACCTCAATTATCTTGTTGTCAGTAACAGCCCACAAGGAAGCAATAGATGAAGGGTCGATGTAAGCTCGTAAGCATTTTAAGTGCTTTGTGAATCACATAATACATATTTAAACACCCAAAATGTGCAGACACATATAGTGCAAAATATACATTCGTGCTAATAAATTAAAGTAACCGCTCTTATAAAAGCAGCAGGGTATGTACTGTTAAATCTAGAGCAGGCTAAGCTCACAGCTGAAGTCCCTCAAGCTATCATTAGCTTTTCACAGTTACATTCAAACTGGTAATAAAAATGGTGAAAATGAAGAATACATGATTCTTAAATATTGTAATATTTAATAGTGGGGTCTAACAGTCCAGCAACGATTCACTCAAAGCTTGGTATTCAAGCTGAGAACATAATCCTGAAAAGGCAAAAGTGTAGCAGCTTCAAACAGCTATATATAGACTGTCCAATGTAGTGTACACCCCAAGACTTTTCATTGACATATTTCCTATTGAAACAGGTCACAGCTCTATAAAAAGCCGCTAGCCGCTGCTGGTAGATGGCAGAAATACACATTCTGGCAGAAGAACATGTTTTTCTATTGACAATCACTCATTTCTGTGTATTGTGACAAACTATTTTATATTATATAATAATATATGTTTTACTACTGCCTGACTCATTTTGAATTGCTCTTAGAAACATCTGAACTGACTTTTTTCTTACGAACCCCTGCCCACAAAAACACAAGATCAGTAGTTTGCCAAAATAAAAGCATGAGGATTTGGAATATTTAAATCTTGAGGGTTTGAAAGTGAAGAATTTGAGACATAAATAATATAATTGTTACTTGTAGTGTCAAATAAAATTGTTATTTATAATTATCAAATTATTAATTATAATATGAATTATTATTATCATCTCAGGGGGTACTTCAAGTAAATACAGTATCTTACATCTAGGAGTTCGGTTTAGAAAACCCTGTGTTATGTCATTCTGCTTCTAAATCTTAAGCAAATGCTTAAGGATTTTAAGATAATTTGTGCTAAACAGTAGGAATTCACAATATTACCAGCACCATATCAATTATAGTGATTATAATTTCTTTTTATGTAATCAGAATAAGTAAATTTTAGATATTTAATCATTTTTAGTCTATTTTAGGATTTTTAAATTAATTTAACCCTTTTTGTAATTATGAATATTTTTGAAAGTGTCCTTTTTTTTTTTTAATATCAAATCCAATAGCAGTCATACTAATAACTTATCTGCCAGATAAATAATTTACCTCAGTGACTGATTCCAAAACTGTCGAGTAATTATATGTCTCTATGTCTCTATGTTTATAAAAATAAAATGTGATGAGTAGAAATTCGGACACTACCATTACGTTTCTGCTATGGATGGAATTATGGTTCTTTCAAATTTGCCAGCACCATTTTAAGTCCTAAAAACCTGTTTATGGCCATCTGAGAACTGGAAGGATTGCACAGTAATCTGAAATGTAACAACGGAAGAGTGGTAAAAGTAAGTGTTTCATTAGTGATTATTATTAGAGATATCTTCAATCTAGTTATCAGTGCACAAGTGGTGTTGTCGCCTCAGGCCTCAGTTTCTACACTGGCCCTTCGCCACTTTAACTCCTCATTTAATAATTTTCTCCCCCTCACACGGGTACGAGACTCGTCCTAGTACATCCACATTAAACCTGAGAACGAGTCTCCATCTGTGATATTCTTTCAAGCACAAAATAATGAGCTTCTACTCTGTGAAGCCATGCTGAAAATGAGCCATCATCTCTACACCCCACTGGAACCCATTGTCTCCAAGACCTTGTGCTCACGGACAATCCATCCTGGATCCAGCAACTTTCCCAGATTTTATTACTGGAGTAGACCGTGGATCTCACCAGGGATCTAGAAGATCTCAACCCAGAAGCCAGTTATTAAAATTCTTGAGAGCCAAATCTAAATGAGCTCCAGAGGTTGGGCGGACGTTATGAGTCAATATGTGCAATGCTAAGACGAATAGCATACTACCATGTTCAGAGAACTTTAATATAGTTGAACATATTCAGGCAACGCCACAAGCCGGTGCATCTTCTCTCAGGGACAATACCAATGACAAAGTTGGTGTACAATAACCAATGTGTCCAATAAAGGGAGGAGGCACTTCCAACTAGGCGCTCCAAATGATTTATGGACTGCAATCGTAGGTCCATGTTGGGAAATCAGGATTCCCTTGCCAAGAACATTGTGTTCTGGTTCAATACCAGCTGGGGACTGCATTACGGCCACTATCTCTTAAGCAAAAAAAGATCAGATTGTGATTTATGTACGTGAAGGTGCAGATGGCAGGACGGTAGATCCTTAGAATTACCCGTGTTTACAGGACACTTTCTACTAACCCAAAGCTTTGCCAAAGATATGCCTGTTTCTACCGGAGAACAATTTTTGCAAGCTTTCAAAGCCTTTGCGTTGATCTTTTTTTTCATTACACCTCAATGAAACCACAATGCATAAATCAGAGGAATGAAGGCTACTACAAAGGTCTTGAACCAGAAGTGCTGGCAGCAACAGAAAGAGAAAGAAAAGCCTTTTCTTTTCGCAAAGCCAAGCCTGTCATGCTTTTGGGCCACATTATGAATCCATTCCAGTGCAGAGAGAGAGAAAAAGGCTTTCTCAAACCGCTACAAACATAAACAAGCCGACTGCGGAGAAAACGAAGGCACGTTGTGGCCCTGAAGATAAAGTTAAATCAATCACGCCAATGCAAGTGTAATAGAAAAAGACAGTTTAGAGGTTTGGAATAATCACAGATGCCATGAGTTATTTTTCACTTCGGTAGAACATTGTGTTGCCTCGGAAAATAAAGAGTGGATACGTTTTGACGATAGAACAAGAGGGTGCTGATGAATGGAACACACAGGCGACAGCGAGAGATAGACTTGAGAAAATGTCAAAGACCATATGGCATATGAGATGTAGCCTTACTTCAATAAAAAGTTGAGAATGTACCAGTCTAACCAAGAGATCACGCTGTAAAGTGACTATTTTAAAGGGATAGTTCACCACAAAATGAAAATAATGTTATGATTTGCGCACCCTCATGTCATTCATTTTTGGAATATAATGAAAGTCAAAGGGGTTCAAAACAACACTGGACCCACTGGCTTTCATTGTATGGACAAAACAACAACAACAAAAAAACACAAGCTTTTTCCACAAATTCTTTTTTTCTTTTGTATTCCACAGAAGAAGAAAAAAAAAAGGCTTTGAGTAAACGATGACTTAATTTCCCTTTTCCATTTCCAGAAGAACTATCCCTTTAAATTTGATACCTTTTATTCTTTCTAGCACAAACATACTTCATTTTTTTATGTAAATTAGGCTTATTATAGATATTTATTATAAATGACGCCCTTAGATTTGACCTTATTCTCACATTTCAGAACTATTTGCTTCTTTTGTGTGTAATTAGCCTTGTACAATTCCTAAATATGAAAAGCATGCAATAAATAAAAAAATTATAACTTAAATTATAACTTAACTTAACTGTTATTTATAAATAACAATAAATAACACAATAACAAAAAACACATTCTAGAGATTGTGGCATGCAAATCATAACTAAATGTTGAAGAACAACAATATAACTGGACTTTTGAAAGGGTTCTCTGGAAACCTTGATTCTGATCGGTCAATTGTGGCATTCAGTGTCAAATATTTCTGAAAAATAACCGTTTTCCAACTCAAATTGATATTTCATTGTTACAAAATGTACAGTCAGTCATTCATTATTGCAACACGTCCCCCTTCAAAATCCATTTGCTAAATCGCAACATAAACAAAATCAGCTGTACATTTTTAGCGGTGTTTGCAACATGGTTTGCTCAATTCTTTTAGTGAATCTGGAGCTAAGACAACACAAACAGCATGTCCAAATGAATACCGCATTCTTGGTGAAATTTTCCTCCGTTTCCTTTTCAGCTGTCAAGTTAAAATAGCACAAGACCATTGCTGCGACACTAATAGTCTAATCAACAATCCTCCAAACACACACACACACACACACACATACTGGTTTATGTGGATTAGCCAGACTTTTTCTCCAAACAGGCCCGGTGGTGGTTTAGATGGACTACCCTTTCCTGAGGTCCTAGAGCTATGAGAGTTAGATTAAAACACTCAAAAAAATTTGAAAAAAATTCAGGACACTTTAGACTTCAGATACACCCTTCAGAGCGTGATACACACCACCCTAAAACTATTGTGGTTTATAGAGACAGTTCTCTTTTTGAAGAATATGTGACTTATAAGGACCAAAACAAACATTATTGGGACTTTAAAGGGACAATGACGTCACTTGCTCATTAACATAAATACACATTAACATAAATACACATTAACCTGACACCACCAAGCATTAATGGGACTTGAATTATTATTTTATTGGACAACTCTTAACATCACCAGTGTTAGTTGGTGACACTGACTAACAGCCAGATAACAGCCTGTAAGAGCTAAACAATAGATTGTCACACAACACAAGTGCCATGACAATAAGAATTGAGCAAAAAAGGTCAAAGTTATTCTTACCCAACTTCAAAAGACCCATGGTTGCTCATAACAAAAAATTAATAAAATGTAAAAAAAATAAAAGCTGTTTTACAGTTTGCTTTTGTGACGGCCTCTTTGTCATTCGAACTTCTGTTTTTGTACTGCACATCATTACAAACTATAACAGGCAGACAACAACTTAAAACACAAGAGCCACACTTTTTAAAACATTAAAGGAACTTTGGACTTTTGGGACATTAGCTTAATCCCGTATCCCCCAGAGTTAGACAAGTCCATACATACCCTTCTCATCTCCGTGTGTGCCGTAACTCTGTCTGACGCACCCACCGCTAGCCTAGCTTAGCACAAAGACTGGAGGTAAACAGCTCCAGCTAGCACACTGCTCCCAATAAGTGACAAAATAACGCCAACATTTTCCTATTTACATGTTGTGATTTGTATAGTCACAGCATGTACAAATAACAAGGTCACATGAGACACAGCCATCTTCTAACCGTATACATACTGGGAACTATATTCTCAGAAGGCGAAGCACTGCTAATTCTGCGGAGGGATTTGCTCGCAGCGCCTGAGAAGCCCTATGGTGAGGGGCAGAGAGTTCGCTCAGAGGGTTGCGCTAATCACTCCAGCCAGCAGTGCTTCGCCTTCTATAGAAGTACATTCTATGAGAATATTGTTCCCTGTATGTAAACGGTTAGAAGATGGCTGTGTCTAATGTGACCTTGTTATTTGTACACGCTGTGACTATTAAAAAAATAAATAAATTCACAACATGTAAATAGGAGAATGTTGGCGTTATTGTGTCACTTACTGGGAGCAGTATGCTAGCTGGAGCCATTTACCTCCAGTCTTTGTGCTAAGCTAGGCTAGCGGTGGGTGCGTCAGACAGAGTTACGGCACACACAGAGATGAAAAGGGTATGTATGGACTTGTCTAACTCTGGGGGATACGGGGAATAAGCTAATGTCCCAATAGGTCGGCGTGTTCCTTTGACAATTGTGGTGGTGTTTCTATGTTTGTGTTAGTGTATTTAAATCTTTTCTTTTTCTGACTGCCTCTTTGCAGCTATTCCTCTATTTCGAACAAAGTCCCTTATATTTTGCACTGTTCTTTGTGCCAACACGGGGTCTTCCACCAGTTTGCAGTGACTGCATTCAGTTTTGGTGGCCAGTTTTCCCCTGCTTATATGACCTTTGAAGTGTCGCATTACTGCAGCGACCTCAGCCTTAGACCACACTTTCTTTGCCACTCTTCTGGATCCATGTTCCTCATCAGCATAATTCCCTGGAAGATAGGCAAACAAAAATGAATAGATCACAAAATGTGTTGTCCAGCTGAAGCCATCAAAACTTGAGTTCAGTTAACCCTCTGAGGTCGGCAAACGCGCCCCCGCGTTTTGCTGGATTTTCTTCACATTGTAGAACTATAAACTTAAATTACTCCGTCATTTATGGTCATACAGAAAAAAGAAATATAAAAAAATAATCTGTGATATTTCTACTTTTGTATGTGTCCACTTACAATCAAATCAAAACATTGTGCTTTTGTAAAATAAAGAAAATAAACAGGGTGTGCGTTCTGCCTCTCCGTCGCAGTGAACTTTTTTTTCTTGAGCACGTCTATAAACTGAAACAAAACTCAGCGAATACTTGTCACACATTTATGAGCCATATACCTTTATAAACATTTAAGTGTGTACTTTTAAATGATCGGATTCAAACTGAAAACAAATATTCTCTGTTTAAGTAATTTGTATAAAACCAACAAGATGTCCAGCTTCTCAAACGCTTCCTAATCATTTTTAATTTGAACACGCCTACTCGCGCAAAAGACATTCACATGCAAATCTCCACAAGGAACGCGAACGCGCTCATTACCTCAAAAACAAAGCACCAACAAACTTCACAAGTCTCTGCTTTTCGTCGAGTTTGAAAGACGCGCCGTGAGCTTACATTGGATTTAGGCTACCTCAGAAGAAGAACGCGATTTGAAGACAAAGATGTAAGGTAAGAAATTCTTACATATTAGTTTGTTATTGTTGCATAAATTTCACATTGCAGTTGAACTGTCTCTAGATATATGGTGAATATTATAATATTTAGACCCGTGTTTACGGTTACTGTGTTTGTGGATATCTGCTCAAACTTAGATATGTATATGGTAACCATAATGTTTTATATTTGAGCGCAATCGCGTTTGAATGTATCATATTTGATACATTCGAAAAGCAAAACGCACCAAACGGCTTCATGTTTTTACTATTATCTCATTTCATATCATCATAACGAATGGAAACATTTGAAGTAACATGATAATCAATATATTTTTCTCTAGCGTAGTTGTTACTGAAATCTTTTGGAAGATTTATATGCTGCTATATAGGTTATTGTTATTATTTTATGCACCACTGTGCATAGCCTATGCTTACAAGGCACAACAAACCTGGTGTTCATTATATTATATATTGTTGGAAACATTTGTGTGTGTATGTATTCTGTGAATTTTAAAAAGCAATTTTAACCAGAAAATTCTAAAATTTATTCCAATAAATTTTAGAACTATATTCCCTATAGTTTCTCTTGATATCAGTATGTTCACTTTTTTTTTCTTTCAGGGCCCAGATGCCACTGAGTCCTGCTGACTTCAACATTCACATGAGTCTCTGTATATGAACATGGTAAAGTGAAAATCAAACACCTTGGAAATGAAAGGTATGTACAATGTTTTTAGGAATGGCACAAAGGTCTCTGTCTTTAGTTCAGTGTATTAAATAATGTGCTTTTTTTGTCATTTGTTGTGTATATTTGGATTATGTGTGTTGTAAATAAATCCAAACAATCAAAAAGCCATTCTTTTTTAAATCTCCTCATTCTTTGTGCAAGGTTGCTCAGAATGATAGGGCCTGATAGCTCCTCATAGGGCCATTAGGGCCACTTTGTCTTTCTCAGGTGTGAAAAGCTTACATATTAATGACATGATCACACCTCCCGCATAAAGCTTTCTCACACAAAACACGTCTTACAGTTTTTAAATCAATATATTGTCTTATCTGAATGAGCAGTCAGGGTGATTTTCACATAGTTTTGGAGCAAATATTCTAGGCTACGTGATACAATTTTCAAACGTCTTGTGAAGAAATAATCAGTATGGGTTTCATGACCTTATTTCAGTGACAATTTTTTTTTGTATTTTCACAAACCACGCATAAAATGTCATTATCTCAAAACTACAAACTTTTACATACATGCTGCTGATATATTATTGTAGCAGAGTTTGTGCTGAATACAGTGTAATCAGACTTTAGCCATGAAAATGTCACAAGTAACAGAAATAAGCACAAATGTCAGAGCATGTCAGAACACCTCCAGGGCCCAGAAAACAGCTCAGACCCCAGAGGGTTAATGCCACAGTTGACAAGAAATTGCAGTTTACTTTTCTTAATTCACTTTGGGTATCAGTTGGTTGCTCACTCGATGTGATTTCACCAACTTTACTAGCCCACATTAGAGTGTGGACAATATGGAGTGTATTTTTAGAATGTCTTTGCTGTTCATCTATTTATGTGGCCAAACCTTTTGATATTTGAATTAATTGCAGTAAGTAATACTACAATTAGTAACATGTCTTAAGTAATTTTGGCATTGTACTTCAACACACCGTATTTTAAATGAAACAAAGACTATGGGATTTAAGGTCTGATTCTCAGTTTAAATCTGATTTCATAAGGTTAGCTAAATAGTGTTGGAACTTGGTCTGAAAGTTTAGTCTTGATATTAAAACCGTACGTAACAATCAGCCTAATACTACTTTTAACCTCTTAATCTTCCAGATTTTGTGGCATGTTGTGACTGTCATCCAGACCAATTAATTTTTAGTCTTTTAACCAACTTGCTAAAAAGAGAATTAATAGAACCTACTCATGGGCAATCAAGAAAACATGTGAAGAGGAGGAGGTAACTTTACTTTTATCTCAAATTCAGTATACATTTCCTGATAATAAAGTGTATATGCTCCCTTGCAGACAAGATGTTTTGTACAAATGCAGTACAGTTAAATTCAGGGCTATTTATTTATATCTCTTTCTTTAAGATTACTCTTGCATTTTGATGGTTGAAAACTTCAGAGACAGGAAACAACACAAAGACGTGCATAATAATCCTTCTGTTAAAGGGATACTTCACCGTTTTTTCATATTAAACTATGTTATTCCCTTAACTAAGACGAGTTGATACATACCTCTCTCGTCTCAGTGCATGCACTCGCTCTGGCGCGCAGCGACACTTTGATAGCAGTTAGCTTAGCACAGTATATTCAATGGTATCTAACAGCAATGAATTTAGAAGTGACCAAACACCTCCACATTTTCCCTATTTAAATACAGTTACACGAGTAGTTACACGACCAAGTATGGTGACACAAAATAAAACGTGGCTCAGAAACGCTTAGAAAAGTGCCACGTTTTATTTTGTGTCACCATACTTGGTCGTGTAACTACTCGTGTAACTGTATTTAAATAGGGAAAACGTGGAGGTGTTTGGTCGCTTCCAGCTTCATCTCTGTTTGGTCCCTAATGAATGAACTGGGCTAAGCTAAGTGCTATCAAAGTGTCGCTGCGCGCCAGAGCGATTGAGTGCACGCACTGAGACAAGAGAGGTATGTATCAACTCATTTTAGTTAAGGGAATAGCATAGTTTAATATGAAAAAATTGTGAAGTATCCCTTTAAGGGAGTTGGGCAAAGTAAGAATTTCATTGTAGGGTATAAACCACTGTGTTTCTTCTGTGCATAGACAATAAACCTCTTGAATCTGAATCTTACCTTCAGAGGGAGGTACACTCTCACTTACTGTGGACGACACAAATGACACTGATCCTGTTGAAAACATAATTTAACAAGTTACTTTTGTCACAGGAAAAAATACATTTTATCAGCAGTGACTATGAATTGAGTTAACATACCAAAGTCTCCCATGTCATGGTCTTGCTCTGTGGTTGTAGAGTCAGAAACCATAGGCTCCACAGGTCCAAGCTCTGATGCGGTGAGATCTGTGTTGCTGTCATCAGATTCGCTCCCACTGTCTTCAGCATCACTTAACGCAATCTCATCTGGAAAATGGCATTAGTAAAACTCAGAGGTGGAAAGAGTACCTGAAAACCATACTTGAGTAAAAAGTCAGATACCTTGCAGCATAAATTACTCTATTACAAGTTACCAATACCAATACGACTTGAGTAAAAGTGATTTTAACAGTACTTTAGTATTTTACTTGTACTAAATTAAGGCTCAAAGATGCACTAGTCCTTGACACCCGAGACATGCAGGTGAAAATAAGAAACAATTGATTTGTAAAATGAGAAGTCATGTTTATTTTCTAAAATCTAAATAAAACTGAACACCTCAATAGTGCAATAAATCAGGGTCGACACAACAGCCTCTTAAAGGGATTGTTCACCCAAAAATGAAAATTCTGTCTTCATGTAGTCAACCTCAAGTTGTTCCAAACCTGTATACATTTCTTTGTTCTGCTGTACACAAAGATAGATATTTTAGATATTTTTGTAACCAAGCAGATCTTGCCAGCCATTGACTAGTACAGCAGAACAAAGACAAGTTTGGAACAACTTGAGGGTGAGTAAATGACAGAATTTTTATTTTTGGGTGAACCATCTATTTAAGCGTCTACAAACTCTCAAGTCTCAGTTAAGCTCAAGTGCACAAAAAGGCCACACGTAAACCAAAAATGTAGTCAAGTAGAGTAAAAGTCGCTAATATCTTTGATACTCAGTCCAACTACAAAGTAGCCAAAAAGATACTCAAGTACAGTTACTAATTACATTTATTCAAATAGTTTACAGCTCTGGTAAAACACTCAAATAGCTGGACATAAAAATCTGTGGTTGAAATAGCCACATCAAATAAAAAGACCTAGGGAAAAGATAGTACTTGGTTTTGTACTTGCCACTTTTTGCAAAGTAACTATTTTTACTTGAGTAGTTTTGAGCTATTATACCCATTTATGTTTAATGTGGTCCATGAGCACATAAGATAAAATGATTACACAATATGATATTAGGTTAATAATTAACGTAATTCGACTGCACCTACACAAACATAATTTTGAATTACTGTCCAGCCATACTGTAGACTTAAGTTTATATTTCTGAATAGTAGTCCTCGACTCATATTTGGACATGAAAGGTGATTTTTTTTTTTCTTGGAAAAGGAGGCTGACTACGCCAAGTCTAGATGATTATAAATTAACATTCAAAGGAAAAAACTAAAACTCAGATAATATCTACAAGGGCTAATTTCTGTACAAACCTTCAATTTCAATCTCATCCAGTGACTTCCCCTGCATGCTGGAAAGGTTTCCTTTCTCCATTGACAAAAGGAGTTTGGAAATCTTAGCCAGTTGTGTTGTGGGAACTGGTAATCTGTAGAAGTCGCGGTGAACACGAATGTCGTGACCCAGGAAATCTGCAACCTGATCAAGTTCATTGTGTTTTAAATTAAGGACTTGTGAGAGTGTGGCAACATGTTTCCTGAGTTGCGTTGACCTAAGGTACTCAGGGTGCTTTGCTCCACACTGGCTTGCATGAACACGCAAACAGTCCTGTCCTCTGTAGTGGCTCATTGACGTTGGTCTTGCAAACAGGAAGACATTTGTGGCACAAATGCCACATTCAGTTCTTCTACTGGCAAGTAGTGACAAAGCATCCACCAGACTTGGTGTGAGCAGAACGGCAACCTTTCTGCCCCTTTTCCCCATGATTTCAATTCGGCTGAAATAGTTACAAAGCTTCTGTTCAGTCTTCGACAACCCCAGTGCAACATCTTCATGGAGCTTTGTGTTGTCCCTTTCATGAAAACTTTTGAGGCGCATTTTCGAAACTTCCCCAGCACGTCTTCGATTGAAGACAATGATTTGTGCAAGTGTGAGTTTTGCAAGTTGAGCATAGTTCTGAGTGGTGGCCTCTTCTTTCAAGCTGCAGAAGGCACTTTCTGCAGATTTCTCTAGGTACTGATGAAGGATCTGAACATCTTCAGTGAAGGGCAATGTTGATGGTTTATTGTATTTGGCATCACTCAGTGTGTTCAGGGCACTGTGAGACACCAACTCAGACCACCTGGAGGTGTACAACTTCTTGAATATGTCAGTGTGCCTGATCAGTTCTTCATCTTCTGCCATGAGTGCCCTACAATGAATAATGTCCGCGATTTTCTTCAGTGTATGCCCCAGTTTCAGCGCAAGGCTTGGTTTCTGGTACGAGTGTTTTTGTTCATCAAAACCTGAAACTTTCTTTACTGCTTGCACAACTCTCTGGAAGTTAGCAGGTTTAACAGCGTCCTCTAGGTTATGTACTGAGAATTCTGTACGCAGGCATAACAACAAACGCCCAACTTCACGGAGCTTTTGTCGAATGTATTCATATTTTGTAGGGTCTTGTCCATGTTTGTTGTAGAGTGACTGGGCAAACTGAATGATAGAGAAGTCATTTCGCACAACTGAGGCCACCTCATCTTGTTTCATTACACTAAGGAGCTTCCACACTCCACTTGAGATCTGCTGACAGAATGTAGACTCCAGAGTTGCAGCCAAGCCCAGTACTTTGGTTCTCCCAGGTGTCTCACCCAAATCTTCGTTTTCTGGCCTAAAGGGGCATCTGCGGACATGTCTCCAAAGCTCCTTACGTATGTACATCCCTTGACAATACATACAGTGGATAAACTTTCCTGCCAGTGCTTTAGCTTTTGGCTTTCTCTTCACTTTCAGTGACCCTGTTCCATCTTGCAAAACTGCAATATTATGTTTAAAATTTCCCTTATTCCTCATTTTTTCTAATAATATCTTGCGCTCTTTTGAGTCCTCAGGAAGGGAAAATGCTTGGACAATTTCAGTATGTGTCTTGTGTGTTTTCAAGTGGCGGGAAATTTTGCTTTGTGGCTTACCACAAACAAAACAGTAATTTTTTTTACTCATAAACAGATGTGGTAATTCTTGTTCATGAGTCACAGCTTCATCCTCTAGCTTTTCCTTTGATGAGTCTTTGATAGAATTTGCTGAATTAGATGTGTCAGCAGCATTGGGAATCATCTTATTTTTAAGGGGTGGCCAACATTTTGATATACTGGGCACAACTGGGGTGCCTGTGTCTGACCCAAAAGATGTTCCAACATCAGGTACTACTGGTTTTACTTGAATATGTGCAGCGCTTGCCTCACTTGACATTAAGGGTATGCTGGCATCTGAATCATATTCATCTTCATATTCTGACTCCGAATCAGGTATGTATTCCTTGTCAGACATGTCCTCAGCATCATCAGATGATATTTGGTCCAATTCTGGATGTGGAATTTTGTCCTGATCTGACAGCAGATCATCATCAGAAGCCTTAGGAGACTGCTGCAACTGAATTGGTGAGAAAGCAAAATTATTTTACATGGTGATTGTATCTTATAGACAGTTCAAGTTCAACACTCACTTAGTAGATACTCACCTGTGCTGTGCTGTTAAAGTCATCTCTTTTAATTTGCTTGAGGCAGGATTTATGCCAGACCCCTGAACAAACTGGAACACATTTGAATAAAATAATGTTAACACTGCAGGTCTATTTAAGTGGTTAGAGCACAACACATATACACTCTATACTAATTCACTAAATATCTAACCTGTGCATCGATAGCCAAGCCACTTGAAGGAAGATATGGGTCCCACACAACGAACACACTTGTCCAAGGAGGATACTGTTGCGCACACAAGGCGGTGTTTTTGACACTGTTGGCGAAAAATTTAATTGTAGTATTTATTTATACCACATAGTTTGGACAAAGATATTTCATATTTACATGTCGATATCCAATCATTTTAAATCCAATACCTATGTGACATTTAATTTACCTCATACATATGATTACCCTTCTATTGCATTGTATTTTGTTATCTATAGCGTATCTTATTTATATGCAGCTTATTTAAAGCATATCCTATATGAAGATATACCTTCTTCATATTTTTAAATTGTAGATGGGGAATATGTAGTTAGCCTCAGTGCCAGGAGCTGACTTCTTGTAGCCCAGTATAACTAATAGGGTGCCTATCCATTACATGTAACCAAACAACTTAGCATTCACATTAAACCAACATACAGATCCAATGCAGGCAGTCTTAAAAACCAAAGTGATGCCTCTGGGGACAGGACCCTGTAAACTGTATGTCATATTTGGGTGGGGTTCAGGGTTTGATACACATACACTCAGATATTATACTGACTGAAGCTTGAAAAAGCATGTTTAGACAAATGTCCTTCCATTCCATTGTCCACATAAAGCATGTTCTACTCAGGTGACTGTCCACATAAAGCATGTTCTACTCAGGCGACCACACACACACACACACACACATATTGAAATAGGTTGGTAGATTTAACATTTTGCCACAAATAACTTCACTAAGTTGTACATGAGATTTAATTTACCTCTCCAACCTTGGTGAGTGGGCTGAGCTCTGGACTAGTCTGATTCGGGTGGCTGACGGCTGTATGGGTGCACTTGCTCTCAGTGGTCAGCTGTAGAAGATCAAACAGAGACAAAGGACAATAAAGAGAAAGTCCTGGGAGCATGACACTAGAGAGGACATTTGACATCTGAATGAAAAAAATTAACCATTTCTACTGTTGACAGAAAGACAGAGGAAAACCTTGCTTTAAAACTCACTGACAACTTCTTTGATATTAACAATCAAGAGCAAGATATTAATTAAAAAAAAATCTATCTTTTGTGAGGACATACCTCTTCAGTATCATCAGTTGTGGATGGGGGATTTGTGGTACAACACATCTTTGGAGACATTTCATCATCAAGGCCCTGTAAAAAGGAAAAAAAAAATAATAATATATATTGTAGACCGTGGACTATGGAAACTACACTCTGATGAACACATTCGTGTTCACCACGACTTCTACAGATTACCAGTTCCCACAACACAACTGGCTAAGATTTCCAAACTCCTTTTGTCAATGGAGAAAGGAAACCTTTGCAGCATTCAGGGGAAGTCACTGGATGAGATTGAAGGTTTGTACAGAAATCAGCCCTTGTGGATATTATCTGAGTTTTTGCATATCCTATATGAAGATATACCAAGTTCTTCATATTTTTAAATTGTAGATGGGGAATTTGTGGTTAGCCTCAGTGTCTGGAGCTGACTTCATGTAGCCCAGTATAACTAATAGGGTGCCTATCCATTACATGTAACCAAACAACTTAGCATTCACATTAAACCAACATACAGATCCAATGCAGGCAGTCTTAAAAACCAAAGTGATGCCTCTGGGGACAGGACCCTGTAAACTGTATGTCATATTTGGGTGGGGTTCAGGGTTTGATACACATACACTCAGATATTATACTGACTGAAGCTTGAAAAAGCATGTTTAGACAAATGTCCTTCCATTCCATTGTCCACATAAAGCATGTTCTACTCAGGTGACTGTCCACATAAAGCATGTTCTACTCAGGCGACTACACACACACACACACACACACACACACATATTGAAATAGGTTGGCAGATTTAACATTTTGCCACAAATAAGTTGTACATGAGATTTAATTTACCTCTCCAACCTTGGTGAGTGGGCCGAGCTCTGGACTAGTCTGATTTGGGTGGCTGACGGCTGTATGGGTGCACTTGCTCTCAGTGGTCAGCTGTAGAAGATGAAACAGAGACAAAGGACAATAAAGAGAAAGTCCTGGGAGCGTGACACTAGAGAGGACATTTGACATCTGAATAAAAAAATAAAATAAACCATTCTACTGTTGACAGAAAGATAGAGGAAAACCTTGATTAAAACACAGACAACTTTTCTGATATTAACAATCAAGAGCAAGATATTAATAAAAATCTATCTTTTATGAAGATATACCTCTTCAGTATCATCAGTTGTGGAAGGGGGATTTGTGGTACCACACATCTTTGGAGCCATTTCATCATCAAGGCCCTGTAAAAAAAAAAAAAAAAAAAGATAAATTATAATAAATATCTTGAAGACAAGATGTTCCCTGTGTAGCATTCAGTGAAAAGATATCATGGCTGTATTTCAGTGAGTGTTTTGTGGAAAACATGTCATCTCTGAAACGGTTCTTTAGTCGCTGAACAGGCCACATGACTACAGTCTGTAGACTATGAAAACTACACTGATGAATACAGCATTTGATGACTTGTTTATCTATTGTCAGCCCACTTCCTAGAATGATTGCACTTCTAGAATAATTGACTGTAAGCTTTTACATGGAGTGAGGGGTTAGTCCTTTTATAGTTCTTAGATTTGCTATGATTCTTTTTAAATGACATCTTGTCATGAATTTTCGTCAGTGCTGTTGAATGGGTGACTTTCCAGTACATGTAACCAAACAACTTAGCATTCACATTAAACCAACATACAGATCCAATGCAGGCAGTCTTAAAAACCAAAGTGATGCCTCTGGGGACAGGACCCTGTAAACTGTATGGACCTCCCAAGTCATATTTGGGTGGGGTTCAGGGTTTGATACACATACACTCAGATATTATACTGACTGAAGCTTGAAAAAGCATGTTTAGACAAATGTCCTTCCATTCCATTGTCCACATAAAGCATGTTCTACTCAGGCGACCACACACACACACACACACTCAGATATTATACTGACTGTCCTTCCATTCCATTGTCCACATAAAGCATGTTCTACTCAGGCGACTGTCCACATAAAGCATGTTCTACTCAGGCGACCACACACACACACACACACATATTGAAATAGGTTGGTAGATTTAACATTTTGCCACAAATAACTTCACTAAGTTGTACATCAGATCTAATTTACCTCTCCAACCTTGGTGAGTGGGCTGAGCTCTGGACTAGTCTGATTCGGGTGGCTGACGGCTGTATGGGTGCACTTGCTCTCAGTGGTCAGCTGTAGAAGATGAAACAGAGACAAAGGACAATAAAGAGAAAGTCCTGGGAGCGTGACACTAGAGAGGACATTTGACATCTGAATGAAAAAAATTAACCATTTCTACTGTTGACAGAAAGACAGAGGAAAACCTTGCTTTAAAACTCACTGACAACTTCTTTGATATTAACAATCAAGAGCAAGATATTAATTTAAAAAAAATCTATCTTTTGTGAGGACATACCTCTTCAGTATCATCAGTTGTGGATGGGGGATTTGTGGTACAACACATCTTTGGAGACATTTCATCATCAAGGCCCTGTAAAAAGGAAAAAAAAATAATAATATATATTGTAGACCGTGGACTATGGAAACTACACTCTGATGAACACATTTGTGTTCACCACGACTTCTACAGATTACCAGTTCCCACAACACAACTGGCTAAGATTTCCAAACTCCTTTTGTCAATGGAGAAAGGAAACCTTTGCAGCATTCAGGGGAAGTCACTGGATGAGATTGAAGGTTTGTACAGAAATCAGCCCTTGTGGATATTATCTGAGTTTTTGCATATCCTATATGAAGATATACCTTCTTCATATTTTTAAATTGTAGATGGGGAATTTGTGGTTAGCCTCAGTGTCTGGAGCTGACTTCATGTAGCCCAGTATAACTAATAGGGTGCCTATCCATTACATGTAACCAAACAACTTAGCATTCACATTAAACCAACATACAGATCCAATGCAGGCAGTCTTAAAAACCAAAGTGATGCCTCTGGGGACAGGACCCTGTAAACTGTATGGACCTCCCAAGTCATATTTGGGTGGGGTTCAGGGTTTGATACACATACACTCAGATATTATACTGACTGAAGCTTGAAAAAGCATGTTTAGACAAATGTCCTTCCATTCCATTGTCCACATAAAGCATGTTCTACTCAGGCGACCACACACACACACACACACTCAGATATTATACTGACTGTCCTTCCATTCCATTGTCCACATAAAGCATGTTCTACTCAGGCGACTGTCCACATAAAGCATGTTCTACTCAGGCGACCACACACACACACACACACACACACACACACATATTGAAATAGGTTGGTAGATTTAACATTTTGCCACAAATAACTTCACTAAGTTGTACATCAGATCTAATTTACCTCTCCAACCTTGGTGAGTGGGCTGAGCTCTGGACTAGTCTGATTCGGGTGGCTGACGGCTGTATGGGTGCACTTGCTCTCAGTGGTCAGCTGTAGAAGATGAAACAGAGACAAAGGACAATAAAGAGAAAGTCCAGGGAGCGTGACACTAGAGAGGACATTTGACATCTGAATAAAAAAAATTAACCATTTCTACTGTTGACAGAAAGACAGAGCTTGCTTTAAAACTCACTGACAACTTATTTAATATTAACAATCAGAGCAAGATATTTATAAAAATCTATCTTTTGTGAGGACATACCTCTTCAGTATCATCAGTTGTGGATGGGGGATTTGTGGTACCACACATCTTTGGAGCCATTTCATCATCAAGGCCCTGTAAAAAAAAAAATATATATATATATTGTAGACCGTGGACTATGAAAACTACACTCTTGATGAACACAGCATTTGATGACTTGTCAAACATTGTTTTTGTTCTACCAGTCTGTATCATCCACCATAGTCAGTATCATCTATGGTGTGCTGGTTAGGTGGTGCTAACAAACTGCTAACAAAAGCTATAAAAATCATGTTCCACCTGAAGCTTGATGGAAAACATACAGTATTTTGGTATGTGAAATGTTCTATGGTTAAAGTATTTCTTATATGAGAACTATCAATTTCACAAAGTCAAATTTTGCCCACCTTGGATCTCCATGGCCAGTCTGAGTCACCATAATTATAGGTGATCTCCTCTCCTGGACTTATGTCTCGAACTGCAAACAAACAGAGATGGGGCTTCCCTTGCACAGTGAGGTACTTAATCTTGGCATTAGGATTAATATGGTCATCATTGACAAGTCTGCCTAGTGACGAATTCTCTGTTGCTGCATCAACACTACAAAAACACAAGTAACATTTTCAAAACAATCAGTTTCTATACTAATGCAATGTAAATTAACCTGACGTGAGAAAAGAGAAAGAGAGTCATAATTCTGATTGGATTAACCAGTGACATACGTACCACCACAGTTTTCCATTAAAATGGAACTCGAACATAAACACTTTAAGAAGGTCATGGTAAATTCTCTGTCTCCTCTCACATTCTTGCTTGCTTATTAGATCACCTCTGTATTCCAATAGAAAGTCTCCTTTTTCAAATGGAACAGAGGCGAAGATGCCGCGACCTAATTCATCAAAGACAAAACAACAAATAAGTGGCAAAAAATTATATGTATTAAAGTCGAATCATGATTAAACAATCAGAAGATTCAACTTACCCTTTTCAGCATTGATGTACTTGATGTCAAGTCCCACTTTGTCACTTTCAGCAGTAATATAAAATCTTGCATCATCCTTTGGATTAATGCGTCTACGCCGCTTCATGTTTACTCTTTACAAGTGTCAGCCTAAATTACAAAAAGTTATTGTCAGGATTACAATGTTCACTGGGACAAGCATGATCAGAAAACAAAAGTCTGGGTAATGTACATAGTTATGTATCTGGCCAGAAGCCAAATTATGTGCTCATAACTGGACCATGCATATTATATTGATTCTTTTAAGAATACATTGAAAAGTGTAACAGCATATTTCACACAAAGTAACAGGCTGGTGGGAGTCTGTACTACATAACAGGAGGATGACAGCTTTAATCTACAGCTGTGCTGGACCACATTCAGACTAAATTTCATCCTTCCTCCAACTGATTTTGTTTTCTGATTTTAGAAAGTCACTGACCACATAAGATAATTTCTCTAATCAAAAACCAAATCGAGCGAATCTCTAGTAGGCTTCATAGACCATTTTGCTCAGTGTTATCATCCAAAAATAACAGACAGGTAGCAAGAAAAAAAGTTTTAACTAAGAGCAGCTGTGTTTAGTTTTCCAGGATAAAATCTTAAATTGATAGCCTACATATTCTGTCAGATTCTCTTCTCTTTATATCATACTCTCTACTTTTTCTCTTTCTTCATGTGACAGTAATGGGACTCACATTGTGTTTTTAAGTCCTTTTAAATTTGGTTTCTTTGGTCAGTATGAATTACAGATTATTATGACATTAAAAAGAACCAGGACATGAAATGTTATCACTCTGATGCTTTTGGCATAAGAACTGTTTTAGAATTACTCAAATAATTAACATGCAACTGAACTGACTGGTCAAAAGTAAGTAAAACTACAAGAGAAAAGGCAGTCCCATCCCCTCTACAAGTTTACTAGATTCAACATAGTCATATCTTTGGAAAGTAGTCTAAATGCAGGAGGCTCAGTAAGCATGTGCTGGTTGCTATAGAAACTATGGTGCTTATACTACTGCCTCTATCCTCCTCAGCTAACTAAATGAACAGTGTAAAGATCTAACAGTAAACAGTAACAGTAAACACTGTTTTTTTTTTTTTTTTTTTTTTAAATAACACTCTACACACTGCACAAGATACCTGTCAGGTCTGTTGCCCCTCATGTTTTGTATATTGATCATTGTGGTTGGTTACTATGGTACCAATTAATTTATCTTACAGGTTTAGTACACTAACAAAACATCATAAACACATTACATTTATTTAATGGCCTGAAAGTACTCATATTAATGATATCACAGCCTTCCTGTGTCACTGCAACTTCATAAAAATACAATAATGTTGGGCTACTAAGAAAATATTTAATTCTATAAAACAAACACAATGTCTGTAGTAAAGGTCCAGACTTTATCAATTACAAAAGCTACAAGTGGATACAGACAGGCAGTACATAAGCTTGTTAATCAACTTATTGAGTTACTTACAGACCAGGAAAACCAAAGATGATATCAATACATCCTCTTAGTTCTTTTATTGTTCCAATTCCAAAAAAACAGAGTTGTCAACTAGCTGCTTTCTAGTCCTCCTCTCCTCTCTGCAGGCATCCACTTCACGTGCTAAACGAGGCTTAACGAGCAGGCCACGTAGCTTCGTCCTGCTCGTTAAGCCATGCAGTAGCCACAGCTCAACTTAACCTAGCTAGCTTTCATTTTAAAAACAAAACTAACAAATTTGACCTGCTGGCAATGTTACTTCTGTCCTCATCTCTACCTGCTGTCCTCCACCTCTTTAGCCTGAGGCTTAATGAGCAGGACATGTTGATAGCCACTCAAGCTAGCTCAGCTAACATTGTGGTAAATATATAGCATTTTACAGTAATTGTAACTTACAAGTTACAATTTCTTGCAAATAGGAAACACTACTTCATGCAAAAATGCAACTATATGTATAAATATAATTATTACCTGTATGTATTTAATCCAGTAAATCCAATGACGTCGAGCTGACACTTCCGAGGTGTGGTCCATTAGGCATTTAATTAGCGACTGCTCTAGGCCATGCTTCTGGGCGGAGCTTCGCGTTGACTTCCGTTTGTTACCGCCCACGTGCGCAAACCAGCCAATCACAAGACGGCCCGCCAAAATGCCCCGTGTGTATCAGAAATGTGTATGAAACTGCAATATATAACCCAGCTGTGGGGTCGCTGTTCTATACACTGGGATACACTCAAAATCAGGTCAAGTGGTAAATAAGGACTTTCAAAGAAAAAGAGAATTTATGTTGTTCAGACACTAACAGATGCAGTTACACTCTTTGATTTATGAGGACCTTGGCATAGTCCCCGTATTACCCTTAGGTCCGGGGAGCCCAGGTGAAATGTCCGGCGTGTTGTCCGTGTAAACCACATATCCCAACACACACACACACACACACACACACACACACACACACACACACACACACACACACACACACACACACACACACACACACACACACACACACACACACATCTCCATCCTCTCTTACTGCGTTTCAGTGTGCAAATTCACTGATTGAATGATTAGCACTAAGAGGGACAGGCATCAGTTTATTGCAGATGTAAGCAGTCTATCAGAGAAACGGCTCATTAGAAATCTATTTAGTGTGCAGCTTTAATCATGAGAGTGACTCTTTAAATATCTCTCTAACATGCGTTTCAGGACTTTTTCCAAAGCTATCGATTGAGATGTTGTATGCTAACCAAATTTGAGTTGATCAGATCATCTAATATTTTTTTTTCACTACTAAACAGGCAGGACTGATAAGATTTTAGCATCCAATTAACATGATGTAATATATCATGCAAAAGTCAATTTGATAGCATCCTGTTGATATCTCATTATCAGATGCCACAAGCAAAAGTTTTGATTTAAGTACACAGGGATACGTGCAGTTCATTTCTTGTGGGCTCTTTAATGGCTGTGGATATTGATCCATAAGCGCGGTCCATCGCTATAAGTGCTAATTTGCATCGTCTTTCAAAAAGACGGAAGATGGATTCAAATTCACCAATTCACTTAATAAATTAACCAATTCCGCTGTATTTTCTGTTTGTCATATGGTAACCGTAGACTGTAAACCACCAAGGGATTTGTGACATGATTTATTATAAGCACTGATTAGCTGGCTAAGTAAGATGTGCAGAACACAGAGACATTCATTCAATCACCTGTGGCCAGCAGGAGGCCCTCAAACGTCTGGTGTCCAGACATAATTTTTGCAAAACATGTAATTGGAAAGTTAAATGGTAGATATTAATATGATTAAATATGTCTCTATTTTTTCATTCATTGTTCACTTTTACATTGCTTCTGTTTACGTCCAGGTTTGAGTTAGAAAGCCAGCTTTAGCTTTTTAAGGGCTTTCAGCTATTTGATTTATATAATAAATGTGCAAAACAGATACATCTAATGCACACCATGCTACACAAAATAACAGCTTTGACTTTAAGGGTACGTTTACACGACAATGATATGCTTAAAATGGGGACGTTTTTCCTTTGAGTATGACACCATTGTCAAAACGATCCCCGTTCACATGGATCCACGAAAACTACCTGAAAATGCTGTATTCTGCTGCCAGGCTATTAGATGGCGATGAAACACTATAGATTGAACACTTAATACACATGTGCATGACGTCATCGTCTTCAGATTCGCGTTTTTGTTGTTTACATGGAGACTTTTTAAAAAAACATTCACCTTGAAAGTTCAAAATGTCGTGTAAACAGCCCCTAAAACCACATTACTTTATTTTTAGCTTAAGAGGTACATCTTACCCCAACAAACCAACAGCAACAGTGCTGACTATATGTGCACTCCCAAAAATCTGAAACAGAAGATGATTTAAAAAGTATAAAAATACAAGAAAAAAGAAAATATGCCAATTCGGTCACACCATTTAACTAACTATTATTAACTATGACTTTTGCCTCAATGCCAATTACTGCTTATTACGTTAGTAAGGTAGTTGTTAAGTTTAGATACTGGGTAGGATTAAGGGATGTAGAATAAGGTCATGCAGAATAAGGCATATGTGCTTTGAAAGTACTAATAAACAGCAATAATATGCATGCTAATAAGCAATTAGTTAATGGTGAGAATTGGACCCTAAATTAAAGTGTAACCGTCAATTCTTATAGACAGCCCGAGAATGCTTAGCCTACTTTACGGGTGTCTCTAATGCATTCTGTTTGTTCGAGCCATGTGTAATGTTTCATTTATTTGCAACTTGGGTTTTTAGAAAAAAAACTAAAACAAGCAGTCACAGTCATGTAATTAGAATTCATACACTCACTGTTGAGCATTATCAGATGGAGTCTATACCATTCCATTCAATCACATTATTTAACTGACTTATCAATGCACATTAATTGGGTTCACAGCTTTTTTGCTGAATGCAGTAACTGTAATAAGCCAAGGAAAGACAAAAGTTGATGGAATATAATGCATTTCTTTTTCATTGCAATCTTACATTGTGTGTGTGTGTGTGTATACACTGCCCGGCAAAAATCGCCGTTTGGATTCAAATAGTCAAATGCTTAAGAGTCAATGATTGGATCATTATTGCAGTGATTATTATGCTTCTAGCATGTTATATATTTGGCAAACGTTCTTCAAACCCTAATTGATGGAGTGTGTAGCTTTTCATTTCTTAAACAACCACGTATGAAGACACATAATGGCCATATTCCAGGGTGAAAATGTCAAGATTCATCAGGGTTGGGAGGGAGCATGAAGAATCGTAATAGTGAATAGCACATAACAGGCACAATATCAGTGTAAACAGAGAATAATATGCGTCACACGACTAAACATGCATCATCGGTTTCATATACCTTTATTTTCACAATCCACACTAAAACGCAAAAACTGCATTTTCAAATTTATCCACTTGGGAGAGCGTTTTCAAAAAACGTTGTTTTCGCAAGACAAAAACACTGTCTCGGTGTGGACGAAAGGCCAAAACGGAGAGAAAAAGGTGAGTTTTTAAAAGAAAACGTATTGGTGTGGACAAGGCAACCCACTGGCTAATCGATTTTGAAAACATGGTTTGCTCATCCCTAATGGCTACTTATCAGTAAAGAGAAGAAAAAAGTACCAGCAAAGCAAATCATGACCAGACTAGCATCAGTCTACTTTGCAGAATGGATTCTGTAATTCAACCCATGATGATGGTAGAATTCACCTCCACGGATACGGATTCTATCTCGATAAAGCATGTCAAATAGAGGCTCAGTGTCTTCATCACACACCACGCTGATTAATTTGGACATTTGGAGCCGAGTGGTAACATGGGGGAATCTCTGAAATGAATGAAGCCTCCCTTTTGCAATGGTACATTAAGCTATTTGCGGCGAGAGATGAAAAAAGTTAATACGAGACTAGCAGTTTTCCAACCGTTTCCTGTGGGATTTTTCTCAATTACATCCCTGTCGCTCCGCAGTGGAGTGAAGCTCAGAAATTTCGTTCAGAGTTAATGTGATGTTAATACCTGTGCTGAAGATGACTGCATTACAAAAAGGTTGGGCGAATTAACCTACTCATAAAAATAGC
The DNA here is from genome assembly GCF_951802725.1 of Rutilus rutilus. NCBI lineage: Eukaryota > Metazoa > Chordata > Actinopteri > Cypriniformes > Leuciscidae > Rutilus > Rutilus rutilus. The sequence continues at coordinate 33,756,256 of NC_140217.1, read as the reverse complement.
ACATATCCATTCCGATCCCCTGAAACGTGGCTAAGCTCGATGAGTCGTTTTGACTGGCATGACATTTTGACTGGCACATACTTGATTTTTGTACAGAGGGACATAGGGATTGTGCTTTGTTAGAACGCTTAACAAAAACAGAACAATACAAATCAGTGTCATGCAGTTTGTGACAAGCACACTCTGATGGGATTACATTATGAATGGCCTTTGTTTGTTATACATCTAAAACATGCATAACGTTTAAAAAGGGTCAGAGAAAACCCAGCCACAAAGGACATTTCAGTAACAGATTTCATGTTCCAGTAAATTCGCAAGAAATGGAGGACTGAAACATTTATGAGTCTATGTTGTTGAACTTGCATGTTTAATAAAGATACAGAGTGATTCATACTGCTGTATCACATACAACACCATGGATGAGAGTCAACTGTATAACCAACAGCCATTTCCAACAAACACAAAATACTGTAGTATCTGCTTCCGGACAGAACCTTTCAGATTGATTGCTAAAAAAAATTCCTTAGAAGCAATAAAACAAATGCAATATATTAATTTCTTAACATTTTTAAAGTATATTTGTATGCAACATGACTTCCATTTGCCAAGTTTAATAACAAAAATAAACGTTTCTACTCATAATGCACCGATAATGCAATGTAAATTAAACAGGAAACTTTATAATCCTCTTAACATTATGTGCACAACAAATAATTAAGAAAGTCTTTCTTAAAAAATTCCAAAGGCACACTTCCGGCTGTCACTGCCGGCTATGCATCCCAAAGATGAGCCGGTAAACTCTTTAAAGGTTGAAATGAGCCTCGCAAGCCTCTGAATAGTTGTTAGAGCGAAATCATTAGGCTTGAGGGAGAAATTTGCATGCAAATCTTAGAACCATTCTGTGGGTATATCCTTCAACTTGAACTTTACTTATGGACCCCTGAAGCAAGAGAGGCCATTGTGTGAGAGGAGTTACAAGTTCTTCCGACTTTAATGGCCATACAAAACCAAAATTATGGCGAATATGGTTATAAATTCAAAACCAAATCTGTTGCAAGACCTCAAAAGCATTTTTGGAACAGTAAATCCACTCGAGCCCGCAGCTGTAAACTTGATTATGGTGCCATGGTTCTTTCCCCATACTTCACTGGTTCCATGCTAATTTAGTAGACCATTTCTACGCACGATAATTCCAATTAAATAGTTGTGTTCTGCATTAAACTCCCAGATATCAGGGAAGATTTTGCAACCATTTAAAAATGCAATGTAAAACCTGTCCTATTGTAGTACTATTGTTTAGGAAGAACAATGGCAAGCCTTTATCCAGTTCCTTTTCTTCCTCAAGACCATAAATCAAACCTTCCTTTTCAGAAAAGGATGATACCACAGTAATCTCAATGGATGTACAGTTGAAAATATACCACTAGCAGAGGACAATTCGAAAGCCTTCTCAAAGGAAAGAAATTGTGTGACATCTCAAAAAAGTTGCTGTTATAGTGTTCGGTTCACCGTAAGGCCTGGATTATTAATGGATAATGAATACTATTATTTGGATGAATAAAAATATGACACGGGTTAATATTTATAAAGCTGCCAATAAGCTATGTTTCTCTAACGCACTGTGGCATTAACCGCTCGCAATATTTTTTAGCATGGAGGGAAGAGGAGAATGATGAAAGTACTTTTCGGATGAAAACTGTACGGAACATGATAATTCCATTCCCTCTTGCTCTAAGCATTGACAGTGAGGGCTTTGATTTATTCATGAACCTTGCGCATACTGCCAAGAAGCATTAAATCTGAGCATGTGACTGAAATGTGTGTGTGTGTGTGTGTCTGTGTGTGTTGGGGGGGGAAAGCAAATTACAGGTTCAAAACTAATCAAACCAAGGTGTGGACACCACATGCACCCTCTCCATAACTCTACTGGAAAAACTATTTGTCTCAACATGAACCAAAGCATTTCCCTCTTCAAAACTCACCTTGGGAAACACTTTGGAGAGTGCCAATCTTTGTAGCAGAAATAGAAACGCCTTTCTTTGAAGAAAGTGCTCCGTATTAAGGTCTTTCATCATCATGTTGAGCTTGTTTACCAAGCAATAATAACTTGTGTTTTCAGAGGTGTATTTGAATATTTCGGCTTTTGAGACAGCAGAAGCACATCTCCTGCAAAACTAGCCAAATGCCCTCTCAACTACCTTCAAACGTTCTCTTTAAGAATATCATATCAGTGCCTATGGGAAATGCTTGCTAAATGTCACATAACATGAATATCTGGGTCCACGTCTACACATGCTGGATCTAATACATAATTATCTTAACCTTGTAACGCCTGACATGAAATAATAGTCATACTTTTTTTTTTTTTTTATGGAACAGTTTATTTAACCTTAAGACAAAATATAAAATAAATAAAAAATACAACAAATAAATATATGTTTGTTATTTTTGATACATCAGGCTTTTGTGGCTCATATGGTATGATATAGTGAGAATATGGAGCTCATACTCCAAAAAAAAAAAAAAAAAAGGACAAAAGCGAGCAATAAGATTTTATTTGGTGCAATTGCTGATATTTAAATGCCCAAAAAGTAAGGTGAAATTCTGATAGCTTTTAATATGAATCAGATCTTTATAACATTATAGCAGACTACTTATTTAAATGCGTATATTTCAATTGAAACTCTATATCTTCGAATAATGTCTTAGCTGATATTCAAATGCTTTTTTTAATCAAAGTTCTGTAGTTTTTATTGTGAGTGGTAACAAATATAATGCAATGCCATAATTAAATTAATTGTATAATTGTATGCATAATTAAATAAAACCTAAGTTGCTTCAGTCCACTAAGTGTTGAAATATTCATCTTGAAATATTACTAAAAATGTAAAAGTTATTCTTATGCATACTTTATAAAAATCATTAAAAGATTTTACAGCAAACCACAACCTGAAGGGAGATGTTTTTAGAATTATAAAAACAATTAACTATCAACCAGATGACAGAAAGCATTTAGTAGTTTTTACAACAGGTTTTTGATGTTGATCATTTAGAGGCCATAGAAATGTGTGAATCAAATACAGTAGGCTTTAAAGGGTTAATATATTCAAGACAGCTGCTACATCTGGCTGATTGTAAACAGTGTATTAAACACAATCACTGACTCCCCCATTTTGACATTTAAGGATCCTACGTAACATTGTGCGCATGTGTCATCTATCACTAAGGCCGCATTTACACTGCAGGTCTTGATGCCCAATTCCGATTTGTTGACTATATCCAATTTTTTTGACGACCATCTTACATATTTAAAAGGTGACCCGTGTCCGATATCTGCATTTACACTATATACTTGGCGAAACAACCCAGGTTCTAACCTGGAAAAGCTTAGGCTGAAAAGGAAGTAAAAATGGAGCAATTTGCAATGAATGCAGACACAATGATAATCCATCTTCCGCACCATCTTTAAAGGCCAGCAAAACATTAGGTTGAGCCTTCGTTCTCCATTGCGCCATTGAAAAGAGTCATGTGATCGTGGTTGGTGTCCACCTGAGTTGACGTCATTCGCCACCATCGCTTTTTCCAATGACGTATGACTCACATTGACGGGAACATTTTGCTTAAATGGAAGACACAATTGCATGTATCCGAATCATATCAGATTTATTTCCACATATGAATGAGGACTGAGACCGATCTAAGAATATCGGAATCAATGTGCTTTTTTGCTGTTTACACGTTTGTGGGTCATATCCGATCAGTGCCACATAGGGGTGGGAAAAAAAAATCGGAATTAGGTCACTTGAACCATGTAATGTGAATGCGGTCTAAGATGACTATCACATTGCTGGAGACTAAGACCTGATAAGTCAATGCCACCGCTGGAGTGGCTTGTAATCTACACAGAAAAAAAAAAAGACGAGTAGAAAAACTATTGATGCAACACTTCTTTTTGTTTGTTATTTTTACAGAAAAGGCTAAATCAAAATAAAGTTTTGGTAATTCAATTCTTTATTCTGTGCAGGGTTCTCAGGTGATAAATGAAACCAGTCTATATGGCAGCAAGTCGCCTACCAATATTTCAGACGAACAATTTTACATAACGAGCTTCATTTTTGGTCACAGTGAAGTGCGTCCACACTGCTGACAGGCTTATTAATGAACTACCTGTTGTAGTTTACTGTATCTCCATTTTGTGCATGAAATATACACTTAAAACAGTCAAAATGCATCATCAGAGAAGCGCTAATTAAATGTCACTCTTTTAGTCAAAGATTTCAGCCATCCAAAACTACTTTGCTTCATTATGAAACTATTTAGTTCTCTTCGGACAAATATTTTCATATATTTCAATTTTTTTTTTATAAAACTACAGAGCTTAAATCTCATCCTAATTCCACACTTTTAACCAATGAACTTCTACGACCTTTCCAGGCCAGTCATTCATTCACAGATCGTTCACACCAAGAACATCAGCTTTAAAGATTTTTAACTAAATTAGCCTCCACAACAATGAACAATAACATTCTGGCACGCTGCAGTTATGTCGTCTGCTGCTTTAAACGCTCCAGCTCTTTAATGTTGGGTGGTGCTGATTGAATGAGTGTTTTTAATGATATTTTGTTTTTGATTATGTTTTTAGCATTCATCAGCTGGAAACAAAAAATTGTTCTGAAAGTGAATCAAAAGATATCGTTCCTCTGTTGTTTTTATTAGTAGTGGTGTGGACTTTGCTATTCTCATATAGGAAGATTATTAAAACTTTATAGTCATAGTTATTGTTATAGATATTGTCCTTGGTGTGAACAGGCCTTTAGGACATGATAGCAAAATTAACCCTACTCGTTTTCTTCTAAAATAACTTTCCTTTTCCACTCACGTCACTGAACAGGCTATTGGATAACAATAACCAAGTCAAAAAGACACTCAACCAATTTCTAATAAAATATTTTACAGCTGAGCATAACTAGAGACATGTATATTCACCTCAGAAATCACTGTACTGTAATGATCGGAAATTACAATTTGTTTTTAAATTTAAGATTTCCATGCCATAAAAAGACATTACAATAAATAAAAACAATTTAAATAAAAAAAAAAAGATCACTGTTATTGTAATATTAAAGTATAAACCTACAACCTTGGAATAGGTGTTAGATTTTCAGTGCATCACGATTTCACTGTATATTGTCTTATGACTATAGAGTGGCATTAAGGATCAGTTCACTATATCAGTACTAATAGTCAACAGAAGGAACCCAGTGTAGTGCATGCTCAGTTTAAAATCACAGCTTTGGAAAGCGTGTGCGTTGGTAGGGGGAGGCTGATACGTTAAGAGTTATCTCTCTGGAAAGTTGCTTTATTAGCAGATGTTAGCAGAAGGTTATACACTCAACACCATCTGGAGACATGGCAAGGGAAGCTGCTGTACTTCAATAATCTACCATACAGAATGACATCAGACATACAGAAAAAGCAAGTGCGCACACTCCCTTGTCCTATTCATTATTTATTCAGCTTCTGGTATTTATACTCCTGGGAATCTCAAGTATTCTCTCAGAAGTATTCAGAGCTAACATTTTAAGGGAGGCCAGGAAGTGCTCTATGAAGGGTAGGTTTTAGAAGCATAAAAATCACATCTGGCTTATTTATTTATTTATTTATTTATCATATTAATGGATAACACAGCTGGTATCATCCGAATCAGCAGGTTCTCTTATTTAATTTGATACAAAACATCCAAGCGTAACTAGGAATATAGCTGATGGGGAGAGTTGCAGCACTTTTCAATACATACAATACATTGATGATTTCACACAATGGAACAGTGAATACAAACCTTTTGTAATATGATTACACATGCACATCTGTGATGTTCTTAGATTATGTTTACATAGACGCAAGCTACAGATGTGTTACTCTATGGTCAGAGTTACAAGTAACCACTGCAATCACCCTAACATTCAATAGCAAAGTGTAACAACCCACCTGATCTCATAAAGCAGAACATTATATCCCAAAATAAGATACTGACGTTCACACAGGACGTGTTCCACCTGCTCTACTTTTAATCATGTAGCCAGACGTCTCTGGCAGGTGCGTCGCGTCTCGCGCTATTCACGTTTTTAAGGAGCTAATTCATCATTCTTTTTTTTTACCATACTGTGAAAGTGAGTAGAATGAGGATGCAATTCAGCGCGTGTTCCAAATAAAGTAGGCTAATACTGGTTTGGAACGACGCGAGATTGAGTAAACGATAATAGAAATCTAATTTTGGGGTGGCATGTCCCTTTAAGACAGTAGAACTGTAAAAAACAGTTCAACTTTTAAAAACCCGTCTTGTGAACGTTGCGCGCCGTCTTGCTGCAAGAATGCGCCGTGTGTGACGCATCCCATGTCGGATACACGCGCGCACAGCACTGTCACATTATTTTAGAATGCCATATCGAACAAAACTTAGGAAAAACTCGACCATGCATGATTCATAATTCACAAGATCCAACGATATTTAATGCTATAGAGTAAGGTGAGGAACATAAGTGTCCTTCAGGTAAGTGATTCGCAGGAGAACTAATACAAATGCACAAGACGCCTGGCGTGCTTTGGCGCGTCCCCGTATTCCCGCACCATACAACATAACCAATCAGCTTTTTTTTTTCTTTTTTTTTAATATTTAGATGTACTGATCATATCATTTATCTCTGGATAAACACATTGCACCGATGAAAGCGGGTCGTCTTACCTTACCTCAAGCTCGGTTCCAGTAAAGGCAGTGAGCGGAGACAGTGGGGAGAGATGTGGTCTGCTGGAGACACAGTGAGGTCTGCTGTCCGAACTGTTGCCTGTCTCCTCTCAAAGCGCATGTAAGCTATTCTTAACTGAACGAAACCCCTCCCCTGCTTCACACATGATATTTTCAGCTACATTGTATTTGGGAAAGGATTAATTTGTCCGAATCCATGCTTAAATGAATTACCTGTGCTGTCGAGATGTTTTGCTAGTCTTAACCTGATGTAATTTTTTTACATCTGTCAGGGCTGCGGTGTCAAAATATGGCACGACTCACGAGGTCAATGTTTTGCAACAAAATATCTTTCTGAAAAGAGGTTTATTTCAGTCATAGCCATAGCAGGTTAAACTGTATAATATCTGTGTACATTAGTGGCTCCTTAAATGCATATAAACTTTGCCCAAGTAGCAAGTGGCTCTTATTTGGCAAACACCCCCATACAATTTTTTTTGCAGTTGCTAAAGGTGTAATAATTCCTTAGACATGTGAACATTTAATTAGATCAGATTTTTGATCAGATTACTATACTGTTTGAGGTCAATAAGATTTTTTTCAAAAAAAAAAAAAAAAAAAAAAAAATCTGTTTGCTTAAAGGGTTAGTTCACCCAGAAATGAAAATTCTGACTGTAATTACTCACCCTCGTGTTCCAGCCGTTTATATACTGTCTATGGTTCCAACCCCAATCTTCTCAGTTCTCGCGCATGCGTCATGGCGCTCTCGTAAACTCTCGTCAGAGGCCCACACAGAAGTCGTTTGCGCACAAAAAGTATTCTCGTCGCTTGATAAACTTAAGGTTGAGCCACTGTAGTCACTTGGACTAAAGATGTTTTTAACTTTTCTGTGCCGGCAGAATGAAATTATCTAGAAGCCTATGAAGGAGTGAGACAGCACTCAGATTTCACCAAAAATATCTTAATTTGTGTTCCGAAGATGAACGAAACTCTTACGGGGTTGGAACAACATGAGGGCGAGTAATTACAGACAGAATTTTCATTTTTGGGTGAACAACTTAATATTCATCGAAGAAAAAAAAACATTGATAGCCTAATAATAAGAAATATGTTTTGGGCACCAAATCAGCATATCATTATTTCTGAAGGATCATGTGACTTTAGTATAAATTTAAAATAGAATTTTTGATCAAAGAAATGCAGCCTTGGTAAGCAATAAGAGACTTCTTAAAAAACTTAAAAAAAAATATTACCAACCCAAAACTTTCAAATGTGTATATGAAAAATATAGATTATTAGTAGTAGTAGTATATCATATAACTCATAATAATTTTACTGGGTGACAATATTTAAATACAATATAAGTCTTTGCCCTTTATAACAAAATAATCAAACCAAGTGACAATTATTTTAAAGAAAAAATAGCACAAACACACTTTCAAGCAAACCATTTCACTTGTGTGAACTGACTTTAGACATCCACTAAAGATCACCTTCGGACCATTGGTTAAAAGTAACTGCAAAAGTTAGTTGTGTGAAAAGGTTTATCATCAATTGTAATAACATTCAGACATTAGGTCTGACTTAAGTATCCAAAAAATACTCTGCAATGGTCACTGCATATTCATATAGGCTAGTCTATATTTTGTTTCAAATGTAATCTACATTTTAAATTAAACGTATTTATACTGATCTGTTCATTGCCTATGTTACTCACTCATTTTAGTGTTATCTAATATAAATATACTAATAGGCCTGTATTTGAAAGAAGTCTTAACTTTGCTGCTCACATCCCACAAGATGATGAAACTACCTTTCCATGGTTTATTCTCTCGAAAAGAAGTTACAAGGCTGTCTGGTTTCCTCATTGTCTTTCAATCCCAACCATCATTAGCAACACACTCTCAAAGTCAGAAACAGATTTCTCTTTAGTACTTTTCAATCCTCATAGCAGGAAAAGAGCTGGCATGAGGGAATTTGTCTCTTTTTTTTTTTTTTTTTGTACTTTCTTCCACCGTAATTGTGACCTTTTCTGATGGGTTCTGTACCCTTTCCTGGAGACAGATGAGGACCCTTGCAATCTCCCAAAAGTGTGGAAGCAAGCAGATGGCTGGCTAATTCTTTTTTTGTGAGTGTGTTTGCTACAAAGGCAAGGTATAAAAGCACATAAAAGTAATATTAACATAACAGATTATAACCTGAAGGGACATGTATGCAAAGAACTGTCCTCCGCAGGGTATCACTTGAGCCATGACTGTTCGCATATCAATACTCCAAGTTCCCAAGCGAAAAAAAACACCAACGGAAATAGAAAGGATATGGCAAGGATACCGCAAAGCTCGATTTCATTATCTACAGGGAAAGACGGGAGAAAGAGAGAGAGTGTCAAGAGTTCCAGGAATATAAACTACACCCAGGACAAATATACAGCTATCAGACACGTTCATACAATTAAGATATTCGTTTCATGTAATTACCACAAATTCCGGTGGGACACCGAGCGTTACACAATGAACTTCCTGATACTGCTGAAGCTTGCAGATGAATGACTGGCTCAGGAGTGTTATATGATTCTGAAGGTTGAGGGTGAAAGTGACTTTTACACAGACTATGATGAGGCACATTATTTCACTTCGCTATGATGTTTATCGCCTATCTGGCCTGTTACTAAAAATGACAGCTGGAGGTGGGTGGAGATGAACAGGCTTTGGTCAGTGGGCGATTTTGTAACGCTTTTGACCGAAGTTCTACATTTTAATAACCGCCCGGGACTCGTTTTATTGTTCGCCACTGGGTTTACAGAGTTGTACAAATTGCCATTGGGAGGCAATGGACGCTTTTTATTTTGAATAGTCAACTCATAAATGTCTAAATAGTGCCATATAACACCATGATTTATCAACAAGATTTTTAAGAAATGAGTCCTTTTATTCAGCAAGGATGGATTAAATTGATCAAAAGTGACAGTAAAGACATTTCTAATGTTACAAAAGATTTCCATTTCAAATTAATAGTGTTCTTTTTTTATCAAAGAATTTTAAAAAGAGAGCATAAGAGATTTTCAAAAACGTTTTACTAAATCTTACTGACCCCAAACTTTCGAACAGTAGTGTATTTTGCCAAGTCTTCTGAAGCCATACTATTGTCACAATTTGGTCCACAATTAATGATGAAAAGAAAAAAATCATAACCCTAGTGAATTTTTTTTACTAAATATATTTGAAATACATTTATTTTATGCTAAGTATACTAAATACATTTACATATCATGTACTTAATATAAATACCCTGCACTTGTACTTTTGGTATACTTAAATTAGTACTAATTTTGTACTTAATGTACTTTAGTTATCTGGAAATAGTGCTGAGGTCCAACTAAAGATATACTTTAGTATATTTGATTGTGCTAAAGTGGAACTATTGCAAATAAACTTTAGGTATACACTTTAAATATCTTGCATTTAAAGACTGATATTAGACAGATATCATACTATCCTTACTAATAGTGATATTAAACACATTTTAAGGCTTAATATTAAGAAATGTGCATTGTACAATAAAGTAAAAAATTGTTTTATCTGTAAGCCTCAAGCAATGTGTCAGTAAAAATGTTAATGGACTTGTAGTATACTTAGTATGAAATAAATGTATTTTAAATACATTTTGGTGTAGGTTTTATTATAGGGTAAGCCTTTTTTTTAAGGCTTGCAACGATCATTACTGCATTGTCCCTCTGTACTCCAATTAGTGCATTAACTTTTTTAAAGTGCCATATTACCACCCCTTTGTTCTCCTGTACCTCATTTACACTCAGTATAGCACAGACACATATAGAGTCACGTGTCCTGTCATCAAACTACCCTACGTGTCGCTTGGCAAACACACTCTTGACACAATCATTCCCTACTGAGAAAAAGGGCCTCAGTTAAAAAGTAAAAAAAAAGACTGACCTTTTCTTTGCCTAATGTGACAAGATGCATCCTTGTATAAATGTCACAGTATATAATACAGCTCCAGATATGACTTTGAGCATCAGCTTTATACGCATACTACTTTTAAAGCAGTGGTTCTCAAACGTTCAGATCATTGGTGTTAACAATAGTAACAATAACGTCCCTCTATTTTTGTCCAGCATTGTTCAACTTGAAAGCAAAAGCTTATGGACTGTATGAGAGACATTTTGAATAAAAACAATATTCCTGTTCTTAAACTGAATGCGTAAAACACTAATCCGTCCTAGTGTGGCCAAATAGAAATAATTGCAATATCTGCATTGTTAATATGCAATTTTGGCTGAAATTTCTTTAATTTAAACCCATAATCACTAAATATATTTCATAATTTGGGGCCGTGTAGTTTATTAAAAATCTGCCTTCTAAAAGCAATTGAAATTAAATTGAGCATATAGATGCTTATTTTGAGAGTAAGTGGAATATTATCCTTTTTGGCGATCACATCAGATTTGAGCTGTTTTTTTATAGGCATGCGGACACAACTGTCACATGGACATCTTGAGACCTATTCAAATGAACTGCATTGCCGAAGTAAGAATTTAGTCTATGCATTAGAGTCTAAAACACATAATAAATATACATTACCATTCAAAGGTTTTTGATCTGTAAGATTCTTTTTAATGTCAAAAATACAGTATAAACAGTAATATTGTGAAATATTATTACAATTTAAAAGAACAGTTTTAATCTATTTTAAATCTATTTAAAAAAAAATTTATATATATTTTAAAATGTAATTTATTCCTGTGATGAAAGCTGAATTTGCATCATTACTCCAGTCTTCAGTCACATGATCCTTCAGAAATCATTCTGATATGCTGATTTGCTGCTCAAAAAAACATTTCTTATAATTGCGAAAGTAGAATACAATTTTTTTGTATAATCACATCAGTTTTTGCTGGTTTTATGTGCATACAGAATACAATTGTGGTGCATTAAGATTCCTATTCAAATCATTGCAATGTAGTGCAAAGTATTAAAGTCTAAGACACATTGTATAATTCAAATTGTATATTTATCAGAAATTATAAATAAAACATGAAAAAATAAAAATGCCAATTTAAATAAAGTATACTGTAATTTGTACATGGACAGACATTTGTAAATTGTAATATCCATGTGTCATGTCCAGTTTGAGAACCGCTGGCCTTTAGTAGCCTGCCATCTCCAAATAAAGTCTGACCATGGTTCAAATTTATTGCTAGAGACACTGCTTTCATCTTACCTGCTGCCAGGGAGATATTGTAGGAGATGCACTGGACTGTATTGTAGGAGAAGCAATTCACATTCTGAGTTCCTGCCTGTCTTTCTATGTTTGAGTGCATGAGAGTGATCGTGTCTTCCTAGATAAAACCACAAAAGCTTACTGTCTCTAGCCATTTCTTTGATGTTATTGAAGAAGTGAATGCATAGTGAAAGGACGCTTCACTTGTCCTAGTCAAAAGTGAACTGAACAGGTTACACTGACAGCAATACAATAACCATATATAAGTGGTCATATTTTGCTACACGGAAGTACTTTTTTTTTAAGACTTCCAATTCACTATAGGGAAATAACGAGAAGAATGACAATATCTATGTTTCCTTCCACAGTTGCAAATTTAACTTGTGCGCAAAATTGGAATATAGCATAAAACATTTGCAAATAAAGCATCCAAAAATCTTTAGTTTGTGGGAAATTGGTGCAAAATATCGGTAATAAAAATGAACGTTTCTACAATCGGAGAAGCCACTTTGGCTCTTTTTTTTTTATGTTTTTGTCATGTTATCTTGTGTGCGGAAGCGGATGGTGTTTACGAATGAAAATATTCAAGACAGTTCTGGGAGGTAATTAATCCCAACCATTTTGATGACAGACTTTGGCTCAGGCATTTGGCTCAGGAATGACCAAACTGACATTTAAGATGCTGTGCAATGAAATTGGTCCACTGGTTAGTCCAGTTATCCAATCACATCCCCTGTTGTGGCATTTTTGTTGTTTTTGTTGTTGTTGCTGCACATCAAGGTATTTAGCTGGCAACCATCATTTTCCTTATATTTCCAGAAAGATAGGTCATACCAGTAAATGTTTTTACAATAGGACAATACAGAGTAATTGCACTGTGAAGGAGTGAATACCTCCTAAATAGCACTGCAGGATCTCCAGTTAGACGTGCTAAAGAAAGACAGATGGAAATCATTGCATTCAGAGTGGTGTCTCTGAACGGTAAAAAAAATAAGACAAACCGACCTTTTGCGTTTCACATCTGGACTTTTCAATCAGAGACTGACCCGTCGCTAATAAGTGACATCCCTGGCACGCTCAGTAATTTATGAGCTACCACTGCAAATTGCTTCACAGGGGAACGCAGCAGTGCCGTTTGGAGAAAGTAAATGCCTTCGAGACGGACCCCTGACATGTCAAACCAGCTCTATATATGCCACCTCACACAAGAGAGAAAGGAAGCTCCTTTTCTTCTCTTAAGGAGCTTAAGGAAGCTCTATTTTACCAATCATTTCCAAAAAGGCCTTTTAAAGTTACATGACATGAGGGCTGAGTTTTGATTGTTATTTGGGCTATGTGGTTGTCTAGTTTTTCACAAGTACTTTGTCTAGCCTCATGCTCCATAATCTCAAAAGGATATTATAATAACGTGCTAGGTTGAACATATTAAGCAGATAGTTCCAACTCTGAAATCTGACTGGATTCACGTCAGATGCCTAACATTACTACTTAACCATGGTGAAATGTTGTAATGGCTATTTATAATGGCCAAAGGGCATGGTGCAGATACTTCTACTGAAGTAGCTAGTAGTTCAGTCTTTCTACACTGCTTTTCTCCTAATTGCATCTACTGGGAGAAGATTCTCAAGTGAGGTGAAATAAACCATGACCCAGTTTTAGAGCTGACCAAGAGAGAACTTTCTGTGACCTAGCCTAACCTTTTTAGCCATAATTCCCAGCCTTGGGAAAGACTCGCTGTCTGCAATCCGGTCAGTGCATCACTGTGATTTGTAGGCCCAATTGCAATGGTTTTCTAACAACTGTATTTTAGACAGAGATTTGGGACTTCTACAGTTCTTCACAGGTCACCTGTTTTATAGGGGAGGGCAAAAAAATCGATACAGCATAGTATTGGGATATTTTGCGCGGGGAGGTTTATCAATACATGGGCGCCAAGTATCAATCTTTTCAGGGCATGGATTTTTGCTTGGGATTGTGAGTATTGTGCATACTAATTTACCTTAAGCTCAGCAATTATAATGCTGGAAATAATAATAATAATTTAAAATCTTCCCTTCAGACTTCAATTTCACAAATAGTGTGAGTAAATCAGCGATACTGAATCTCTCAGACACGTGCAGTGAGCTGTTTAAAGGAAGTGCGTTCTTGCATATTTTCGAACATGGACTGCTCATTGCATGCTAATTAAACGTGTCAATTCGACACGCAAATGCCGTCCCACCACGTCTGCATTACAATCCAACTGCGCGCTGTGATGAAACAAAACTTTCGCTCGCAGTCAGAATCATAGAAGCCTTCTACATAATGCCATTTCTATTGGCTGAGCCTAAATGGCATGTGACTAAACATGACCTTCTATTCGGAGCTCTGATAAAGCAGGAAAATTGTCATTTTCACAGTGAAGAAAAACAATAATAACAGCCAATTTTTTTAAATACCATTAAATATATGCTGTGTATGTATTGTTTGCAATTTTATTTTAAATCAAATAAAGAATAAATAAAAATGCTACTTTTGACCAGGCATTAATGGAGAAAAATTTAGTTATGGCACCATTATATTATATATGAGTAATAAATAATATATATATATAAAAAAATATATAAATAAAACTTAATTACAATAGAATATACTTATGTCTTATGATTCTATAAATAATGTTTTAGTTAAATCTGAATAGCAATTTAGTCAAGTTAGTCTCTTAATTTGTGTGACAGCATTGATTTTTTTTTCTTTTTTTCACCATGTTGCTCTGTCTGTTCAGTCAAATCAATTTAAGGGAGGTGAGACTTGTTCCTGTTGACTCAGGAGCGAGAACATCAAGGTGCAAAACAATGTGTTTACTCTCCAGATACAAACGGATATGCTCAGCACTGTTAATAACAATGCAACAAGTTTTAATTAACGTTACGAAAATAAACATTGCTTTAATTCCTCATGATAGTATGCAGTTGCAAAGTTGCATTACTTTGTAGTTGATGCAAGCAATGACTTATAAAACATAAGTTTTAAATTAAGTAAAACAAAGTCTGTTTGACTTTTAACAAACACTAAATCAATAACTTCAAGGTGCACTGAGTTACACATTCACGGTTCACTAAAGGAGGTCTGGAATACCTAGAAAAAGCTATAACATTAGCATTCCTATTCATCACAATAGCAGCTGAATATATTGTGTATATATATATATATAAATATTAACTGCACCTTTAAGGATCAGGTCCTTTAAAAAGAGAAATGTATGTGAAAAAGCAACAGCAAATACATCAAAGCAAAAGCGAGATTTGAAGTCAAAAAGCATGCTGAGAATCCTCCTAACAACAAAAAGAAAAAAGCATGACTCGCTCTATAGTGGCAGCTCAAGTGAGTCTCATTATGTTCGTTCCACTCTGCATACATGAAATAGAAAGAAATTGCCCTGAGTGTCAGTGGGACAACCACAGGATCTCTCCTTAATGTAGGGAACATGTCAGGGTCGCCCTACTTTCTAAAAAACATGAATGATGCACCACATTCTTGCAAAAACTTTTGTCTTTTTTTGCCTATGCAACTCGCTTGTGCAACCAGCGCTAGCAAAGATGGATGTGCGCGCGGTATATGCGACGTAGAGGTTTGCCCTACGAGTGTCACATCTATCTGTGCATCTCACTTACTCAAGGTTGCAGTGAGATGATAAACTTCCAGGCCTGTTATGATTTTCATTCCCCTGGTGGTAATGGGGCTTGAAAAGAGAATCTGGCTGTAAGTAATTAAGAGGGCTGTGCAGTGCCCCTAATCTGAATATGAAACGAATGTTCCTGAATTTCAAACATGAACATGATTTGCTCCACTTTCGTTCATCGTTTAATGATTTTATAAGCCGTTTTGTTCTTTGTGGTCGTTTCTTTGTCACTCTGGGCTGAATTAACTGTCATTAAGCGTACCTTCTGTTTTTATTGACATGCACCGTCAGCATTTACAACTCTCCGAACGAGAGGTGCTTTCTCAGAGGAGTGAGAAGACTCTAAATAACTGGTGGTAAATAAATAAAGCACAGCAAATATTACAAAATATGACACAAGATGTATGTTTCGACTAATGTTTCCTCTATCATTATGGAAAGCGAGTAAACTGGGCCACTCAGCACCCCGGGAACACCCCACTTTTCATTTGGCTAGGCGGCTACCCACTGCGCAAAATATGTTCAATGATGAATGTTCGTGATCTTCCAGAATATCACAATTTCTCAAGAGAAAATACTATTCATTATAATGTCCATTGCAGTGGGTTGAGGTTAAAACAGGGATTTTCAGTTTTCAACTTTTTAATGCTAAGGACCTCCACATATAACAATCCTCTTGTAACAAACCCTGTTGTTAAATATGCAGCTACTTTATATAATTTAATGTATATAAAGACCCATTCATACTGTGTATTGTGAAATATACTGATATATACTGAGCCCCTAAGAGGAAATAGTGGTGGAAAAAAATGTAATGCTTCAAAGTCAATTATTTTGCGTGCGAACGCAAAGTTTGTCGGGGAACACAAAACATTTGCGAGAGAAAACAAAAGCATTGCCAAATATTCTCCCATTCTCCCATATTTTCTCCCATCTCATTTTTTTCTTCGCCATGTCCCTTTATATATTATAAAGAACACAAAATTAAATAAGTTCTAAAGTATCTAAAACAAATTTATAATTTAATCAGAGGAATATTTAATACAGTTGTAATCAAAATTATTCAACCCCCATTGCACATCAGGTTTATTGACAAAATTGTGTGACTTTCAGCTATTTGCAAAGAACAAATCAGACAAAAGTAATTGAAATAGCTCAACACAACTAATGTTTCAAGTGGTTTCCCCAAATTCAACTTTTAATGACTTCTGCAGTCTCAAAATTATTCAACCCCTTCATGGTAAGCATCTTTAGTACTTAGTAGAAGACAATTTTGCTGTTATGACCTTCTGCAAATGAGATGCATAACCAGACACCATCTTCTGGCAGCGTTTCTGAGGAATCTTATAGCCACTCATTCCTCATGAAAAATGGCCTCCAGTTCAGTAATATTCTTGGGTTTGCATGCTGCTACCGCCTTCTTCAAATCCCACCAGAGATCTTCTACGGTTAAGTCAGGTGACTATGATACCACTGTAGAATCTTCCAGGACTTGTTCTGCAACCAAGCCTTGGTAGAATTTGAGGTATGCTTCGGACCATTGTCCTGTTGGAAGGTCCAATGACGCCCAAGCTTCAGCTTCCTTACTGATAGCATGATGTTTTCTCCTAGGATTTCCTGATACTTCAATGAATCCATCTTGCCTTCCACACGCTGCAGGTTTATAGTGCCAGAGGATGTAAAGCAGCCCCAGAGCATCACCGAGCCACAACATGCTTAAACTTTAGGCAGAGTGTTCTTTTTAGCATATGCTTCATTCTTCTTTCTCCAGACATACCACTGATCCATAGGGCCCAAAAGTTCCAATTTTGTTTCATCACTCCACAGAACAGAATCCCTAAACTTATGTGTCTTATTTATATGATTTTGAGCAAATTGGAGCCGACTTCCTTGTGCTTTTGGGTCAGTAGTGGTGTTCTAGCATGCGTTTGGTATGCGCCTTCCTATGCAAGCTGAAACCTCAGTGCCTGTTGCCACCAAGTTTTGCTGCAGAACTTTTGCAGTCACTCGAGGGTTTTTCTGAACTTGCCTTCTGAGAAATCTGGTTGCAGTCATTGATAGCTTCCTTTTTTTGACCCGTCCAGGAAGTGTAACCACTGAAGCCCCTGATTAGTTACATGAGCTGTGCTTGAGACCTTGCAAATTTGTGGTTTTGTGAGGGATACTATTCAGGGGGTTGAATAATTTTGAGATGGCAGAAATCATTAAAAGTTGCATTTTCAGTTGAATTTTATTTCTCATCGTCAATGTTGAAAACTTATATTGTTGTTGAAACCATTTCTTTGTGTAAACTACAAAAATGTGAATTTGTGAAAATGGTGACATCATGCGCAGGCATATTACGCGTTCAGTCTATAGGCATGCACGAGTACTTAAGAACCAAAACAACAATGGCGAACTACAGGACTGTGTTTGTGTTGCTCAAGAGACCGGGTTTATTCATGCTTCTCCAGCAAGGTGATTATTTATTGGACCACTAGAGCGGAGATGCATTATTTACATATGTCAAATTCTAACATCGTCAACTAAATGATGTTTTATAAACAAAGTTTGGGAGGAGCACATTTAGATAATTAACACAAGTGGAGAGCACTCAGCAATCAATGGTAAGCAGTGGCGTAACTTTGTTTTAAAAAGTGGGTGGGACAGGTTGGGTGGGACAGGTGGGGTGGGGGTTGCTAATACAATGCTAAATCAGATATATGTACAATAACATTATGATGTCCAGCAATCGATTTAAATAGTAGGCTACAGTACATGGGGTTTAATTTGTTGTTTAATGAGATGTAGCCCAGTATATGTTGTGAGTGCCGAGAATTTTCGTGTGAATAAATACATAGATCCGCCCATTTGTCCATCGTGTTGCTTAATGGTCCAGTGGTAGAACTTTCGTCAAGCGTGTCAGAGGTTCTGGGTTCAAATCTGCACTCGTATAGTTTTTTTTCTCGTATAGTTTTTTTTTTTCTCATCAAAACCTATTATGTTCATCAGTGGTTGTATATCAAGCAGGGACACGTTTGTGTGCATTATGTTTTGTGATTTCACCAGAATGAATAGAGAGTATCCACAACGGATTGAAGCGTGCGTCCGAGTGAAGACAGTGCGGCGTGTGTGCGAGCCACACGAGAAAACACTGTATCCGCGCCACTGATCGCAGCGGCAACGAGCACTTTGATCACTTGATTTAAAAAAACACATTTCAGCGTTAGATCGTCTCTTATTTAAAAAACGAACTAAATGAATGCTCTGCCAGTTAACTGGAGATGTTTTATTTATTTGTTGAATTGGTACATTCGTGCCGCGAGATGTTTCAAAAAGTGGTGGGACAATATCGACCCTGGCAAAAAGTGGTGGGGACATGTCCCACCTGCAAATTACGCCTATTATGGTAAGAGGTATAGTAGTCTCACCTCAATCCATTGACAGTTTTGCAGCATCCCCCCACCACCCCTTCTCCACGCTTCTAGTCCTAAACACTTACATACGGAGCAAGTACTCTGGGTTCGGGCCGAACTCTGAGCTCGGAGCCCTTCCCCCGGACGGCATGCCAAATACGCATTAAACTTTACCCCCTCAAATTGTATGTAAGTGTGAACTTGTGAATTGTAATTATGACATCGCCAACTACTGGCCAGGCATGCATAATACATGTTACGATTTGAATACAAGTTTTTAGTTGGAACTTTCTGTTACTTTTGATCTGTATTTCAGGGTTCGTACGGGTGCTTGAATTCCTTGAAAATGCTTGAATTTTGATGTTGTGTTTTCAAGGTTTGAAAAGTGCTTAAATTTTGGATAAAATGCTTGAAATTGTTACTGTATTTCTTTCACAACAAATACCTATCTGACTGAATAGTTTGTTTATTAATAAGAGAAATTAAATCTAGCGCTTCAGATACAGAGCGATTTGCGCTACGCTGGCCAGAGCAAAAGTAGGCAGAGTTTTCATTTGGATTTCCGCTTTTTTTTTGGATGCCCCGTTTTTATTGGCCGCGCGGGTAATCGTCTCAGAGCCAGCGGCAAAAGTTGAACTATTTTTTACTTTGACCGCGGCGTGCACGCAAGCTCTGTCGCTTTGGTCGACACAGCAACAAAACGTCTTCGCGCGGCGCACAAGCCATTGAAATAAATGGGTGTCATAGCACAGCAGTGATAATGTAATGTTAGTATTGCATGTCCGTTATGGCACGTTCATTTGTGGAATATGTGAACATAGCCAATGTTAAAGCACAGCAACTGTAACGTTAACTACCCGCAAATTAAAACCTGCAAACGTTAGCCCAACAATCGTTGATTGCTGAACAGAAATCGTGTCAGATGGAGTATCATACAAGTAGCCTACTGTAAGGTTGAGGATGGCCTTATGCAATATTTACACTGCTCTATTCCAGTATATAAATGTATATGTCTTGGCAATGAAATACATTTTTTAATTTCAATTAATATAGGCTATTTATCAGACAGGTGCCTGTGCACTGTCAGAGTCTTCTGGGTTAAAATGGAATTACAGGGTGTTGTTGCACTGTCTCAGATTTTGTTCAAACCTTGTCTATATCAAGAATGTGTCCCAAAACCAAGGCCTGTAAAACATTTCTGTTCAAATCCTGTCTTCATATTTTCAGCCCTTGAAATTACTTCAGTTTTACAGCCTGAAAATCACATTATCTGGGAAGCAATATTTGGACATTAATATAATATAATAGAATTATTCATTCATAGACATTATCTTTTAGACAGTGATACATTTTGAAAAATAAAACTTGTGATTTGCTTAAATATCTGATCCTTCTGCTATTACGAAACACAATTTTGGCTGTTTATAGCATTATC
Organism: Rutilus rutilus; assembly: GCF_951802725.1. NCBI lineage: Eukaryota > Metazoa > Chordata > Actinopteri > Cypriniformes > Leuciscidae > Rutilus > Rutilus rutilus. Next base: position 33,735,785 of record NC_140217.1, on the reverse strand, counting down.
TCTTTTAATGTGATAACACGAAATAATAATTTTGACTATGTATTGGTATGTAATTTACAGTGGTGTAAGGTGCTGGAAAAAGCTTTTAAATGGACCTTGAAAGTGCTTGAAAAGTGCTTGAATTTGACCTTGGAAAAGGTTTACGAACCCTGGTATTTACTATAATGTGTGCATGCAGAATGTAATAATTTCTTACGGAAAAAACTAAAACATAAACTCTTACTCAAAACTTTTGAACAGTAGTGTATACAATTTCAGACCCTTATATGTTAATTTTTTCGACAAGAAAGGACGCGGACACAGACTTAATGAATAGAAATGATTGTTTAACTGATTTGTTCTTCTAAAACCTTATTGACTTCCAGTGCCATTAGAATCTCTAGACTAAGGGTAAGTTGACATGACAACAATGTTCTTAAAAACGTTAAAAAAAAGTTTTTGTAAACGTTTTTGTAAAGTTTTGTGTACAGACGACAATGTGGGGAAAGCGATCCCCGTTGTCACAGATCCACTAAAACAACTAAAAACTCGTATTCAACTCGTAACATGTATTATGCATGCCTGGCCAGTAGTTGGCGATGTCATAATTACAATTAGTTGACGATGTTAGAATTTGACATATGTAAATAATGCATCTCCGCTCTAGTGGTCCAATAAATAATCACCTTGCTGGAGAAGCATGAATAAACCCGGTCTCTTGAGCAACACAAACGCAGTCCTGTAGTTCGCCATTGTTGTTTTGGTTCTTAAGTACTCGCGCATGCCTATAGACTGAACACGTAATACGCCTGCGCATGACGTCACCATTTTCACAAATTCACATTTTTGTAGTTTACACAGAGACAATAACGGTATCCATTTCAAAAAGTTTACAACTTCCTTTTTTCCTTGTCAGGTGTTTCAACTGAGTTAACAAAAGTGAATTTGCTAACGGAGGTTAAAAGTGTTCGTAGAGCAATCAGGGAAATCTTCCTTGAAAGTAATCTGACATGATATTCCTGAGGTGAGGATTATAAATGATCCTGTCAAAGAACCTGATATTATTTGACTCAAATGGTTTTACTCTGTATTACAGTTTTTTTCTGACTTGCAACACTGCTGAGGGAGGCAAAAGAACAGTGATACACACATTTAATGAGTCATGCCAAAAACATTGAGACATATAGGTGCTGCTAAACCAAAATATTATGAAACTGAAAGATGGTGGTGGCAAAATCTTCTTTTCATTAAATGCAAGTCTCAGTCTGGTGTGGTTCAACATTACTTGTTGCAGCTGTCTGGCGACTCCAAGTTCAAAGTAATTATCTCCAAGCCAGTTTCCCATCCTTTACTTCTTTTATGTCTTTTTAAAAGTACAGATCTCGCTCAAAGCATTTCACTACGTTATGGCACGGTCCAATACGGCAGTCGCCTTGATGATGGGGACCATCGACCAGAAATAAATTGCTCTGGGTAACAGGCATGTCAGGTGGCCATATAATCAATCTTTCAGCACCACGGACAGCAGCGATGTGTAAAGAAATTTAGCGACGGCATTGTGAAAAAACATTAACTACGTGCTGCCAGGAACAAGCTGCTCACAGATGAATGGTTGAACATGCAGCAAAACACACCTGAAGATCTCACATGCGACCAATAGATACAAAAGAGACCCTTCCCAAACCCCAGCGGCAAGTCAGTGGGCGACAATTTCCACATCCTTTGATCTTCTTATCTGCAAAATACAAGCACTTCAGATTCATTCAGGCTGCCAGAATTTGGCCAGTCAGAGAAAAGCTTCAGCCGAAACTGATCAACATCACATGCACGAAACCTAAACCCTCATGAGAGCCACTTTCCATGCACTCCAAAAGATTATTGATGTTCTCTGGTTAAATATGTAGATAAACGCATTAAGGGACCTTTTTTTTGTAATCATTTTAAAATATTTGATATGATTTTCATTGGTCACTAATCAAAACAACTTTCATTTGCTTCTAAGTTTTGAACAATTGCTTATGATAGCCATAGACTAAAAAAAGGAACTGTCACACACTGTCTGCACTTCGAAATGCCAATGCTAAATCTAGCCGTGTTTATTACTAATTATCAAGCATGTCATCAGAGACAAGCAGACAGATGGTGATACATCAAGCAAAGTTGATGGAACACACTGCTGATCATTGTCATATAGCCTAGGTGTTGAAACAGAAATAGGGCCGTCGATGCCTTATGTTCAACTGATAGCACAATGTGATAAAAGATAAACTGAACTGCGTTTTGATATATATTATACAGGATATTGAAATATTAGCTTTGCACTTTTTAACAAGCACAGTTTGAAAAGAAATTAATATTTGTATTCAGAAAAAAATGCATTAAACTGATTTCATGTAAGATTTCTATTTCAAATAAATGGTGTTCTTTTGAACTTCATATTCATCAAAGTTTATCATCAAAATTTTGATTAATAATCAAAAATTATCATGGTTTCCACAGAATATTAAGAAGCTCAACTGTTTTCAAAATTGATAATACTAAGAAATTATTCTTGTGCATCAATTGAGCATATTAGAATGATTTCTGAAGGATCATGTGACCCTGAAGACTGGAATAATGATGCTGAAAATATAGCTTTGCCATCACAGGAATACATTTTGAAAGATACATTAAAATTGAAAACAGTTATGTTAAATTGTAAAGATATTTCACAATATTACTGTTTTTACTTCATTTTTGCTCAAATAAATGTGACATTGGTGAACATAATACCCTTCTTTCAAAAACTAATGGTGGGAATGTTTAGGCATCTCACGATCCGATCCGATCCGATTCTGTGAGTCACAATCCAATTCCAAAGCGATTCTTGATCTACATTTTTTCGGACTAATATTTTTTCTTTTTACCAATTTTAAATTTAAAATGTATTTGTACAGTACATTTTTATTTAATTACTTAAATTACTTTAAAAACAAAATAAAAAATTCATTTAAAACAATTACAGGTTGGCTAACTGACTAAATATAGCTTCAAAACATACAATCGAATTGTAAATAATAAAGAAGAACAAAGAAACATTACAAGCAATAAACAAAGAGCGCTTTAAGTATCTGAATATTTTTCAGTCAAGAGCAGTGAGTGATTTTTCTCTTTTTCTGCTTTTCTGCTGTTTGATTATTACTGATGACATCACAAGCGGGAGATCTAATAGGCCACATTCATAGATTTTTCCCCCCCTATCAAAAACAAAAAATCTTACCAACCCAAAACTTTTGAACAGAGTAACTCAAGGCAGAATTTACAGTTTTGTCCGCGAATATGTAGGGGTGGGAAATATGACCAAAATCTTATGTCACGACATGATTAATTTTATTTCATGATAACAATAAATAGCACAATATAGTTATTTTTGCTTTAAATAAGGTTTTTATATTTAAAAAAAATTATACCATTGAAATTTCATAATTCCTGTCACCAGTTTCAGTATCACAAAATATAATACTAGCCTACGTAAAAAAACAACAATTCAAGCTTACTGAAGAAATGAACAGTGATAGTGATAAAATAAGAACAAATAAACTAATTGCAAGCGATAGGACCACAAACTTCAATAGAACAAAGAAATAGACCTACCTGAAAAACTTAAATTAAATATACATTTATTCTTATTAGAATTAGACAAAAGGGATTCAGTCAAGAGCATTGAAAGATGTTGTCTTTTTTGTTGTTTAATTAACATTAATGACAGATGACAGCATGTATATTAGGCTGCTGTCACTTTAAGAACAAATGCACGGATCCAACATACTGTTACGTGCGTTATCTTTCTCAACTGTTTACTTTCACTTAAGACATAAATGTGTTTACGAGGATACTTGCAAAGACGGGCGTTTTAACAAATACGTTTGTTGAAGCCCAATTTGGTGGCAAAATAACTTAATTCAGTACTCACACGCTCTATGAACAGCGTCTTCATGTGCTTGCGTCTCTCAGACAGCGCTCGGAAACCATCTCAGACGGCGCGTGTAGCGAAATGAGTTCTCTTCTCGTCTCTCACTCGCCCCCAGTGCCTTTCTTCCCGGACGTGCATCAGGACACCACTGGGTTGCCGAAGTCCCCACTGCCCTCGTTGGCGCAGTGACCATGGTCTGTATGTTCTCTGTCACTATGTCACTGTGGACCGCCTTCGCCTCCGAGGCAGTGCTGACCCGGGACTTCTGTCAAACCAGGCCGCAATGTATGCATTTCCCCCAGTGCGCCTTCTTGGACGGACTATGTGCAAGATCAGGGAGGACTAGGAGCAGGTCATATTGGTTGTGCCTCATTAGCCCACCCGGACCTGGTTCTCCGAACTAGTACTCCTCGCGACAGCACCTCCCTAGCCAATTCATCTGAGGAAGGACTTCCTTTCTCAGAGACGGGGCACCCTCTGGCACCCTCGTCCTGATCTATGGAACCTACATTTGTGGCTTCTGGATGGGACGAGGCAGTACCCTACCACCTCCGGTGATAGCTACCATCACTTCCGCTAGAGCATTGTCCACGAGATATGCCTATGCGTTGAAGTGGAACCTCTTCGTCACCTGGTGCTCTTCTCACCGAGAAGACCCCAGAAAATGGCCAATCAGTGTCGTGCTTTCCTTCCTGCAAGATGAGTTGGAGCGAAGGCTGTCTCCCTCCACCCTCAAAGTGTATGTTGCCGCTATTGCCGTACATCAGGACGCAGTTGAAGGTAAGTCTGTGGGGAAGCATGACCTAGTCATCAGGTTCCTGAGAGGAGCGAGGAGACTAAATCCTCCTCGCTGTCCTCTCGTACCCTCTTGGGACCTCGCAGTGGTTCTATCCGCCCTGCAGAGAGCTCCCTTTGAGCCTTTGCAATCAGATGAGCTTAAGTTCCTGTCTATGAAGACAGCGTATATGTGTTCCTCCTGGGATATGTTACCCAGTGTACCTTGGTATTCCAGTGTTAAGTAGGAGTCCTTCGTCCGTGCTAGTCTCACGACAGGGAGCTCAGACTTACGCAGGGCACTGGAAGACAGCTGATGTAGCGTGATTATATTGGGGCCCCCATTTCGTCGTCACTGATGTAACTCGTAGTGACCGTACGAAAGGGATCGTCTCGGTTACGTATGTAACCCTCATTCCCTGAGTAAGGAACGGAGACGTTACGTCCCCCTGTCACAACCGCTGTAACGCTGAAACAGCCTGAAGTACAATCTCGGCTCCTCAGCGAAGAAAAATAATGCGAGATTGCTGGCGCTCCTCCTTTATACCCACGCGGTGGGGCGGAGTTGCGCCATGCAAATTCCGTAGACCCGTGGCATTTCCCATGCCATTGGCTCGTTTTGTAGAACTCAAAGGTGATAGGCTTCTAAGCGAAACCCCCATTTCGTCGTCACTGACGCAACGTCTCCGTTCCCTACTCAGGGAACGAGGGTTACAGACGTAACCGAGACGTTCTTCCTCAAAAGTGCACATTGCATCAACCAAATTACTTTTTAAACTTGTTTCTAGGCAAACTGATAAGAAAAACACTGTGATACAGTAGCTGTGTGAATCAGCCAATGCGATTGGACCTGGTCATTTCAGTCAGAGCTTGCCATTTTTAAAAGTAGTATACATCAGACGGTCATTGAAATATAGACTTTAGCTATTATAAAAGTACCTTCAAATGAGGACTAACTATTTGCATTGCTGCCAGTTTCTGACTGCCTTGTTTGATTCTGTATCCTGGAGGCACAATTGGGTTAGCGTGTCAATTGCACAGCAAAAAATGCATCCGAGAGACTGAGGCTGTTCACTTCAGGGGCCTCGACTCCTACTCTCTCTCTGTGATCCTGTAATGAAACATGGAGAGACACACATATTACGCACACACGCTGCCAGCGATCTCAGCGTGAGCGCAGGGGGAAGACGTGAGCTCATTAGGAGTGTTATCCTGGAATGAGCTCAGCAGTGAGGCATGGGATTATTGCAGCTAGCTCTGCTACCCCGAGCTCAATTCTACATAATGAGGTATCCTCAGTAGGCCACCAGCGGTTGTGCTGTCTCATATCTGAACCTTGTGAGCAGGCAACGTATGAGTGTATCTGATTATCTGGGTGCATATGCAAGACCTGATATAACCCACTGAAATAAAGATGACGCATGTAAATAGTACAGAGCTAATTCATAAGTACAGTACATCACATGAGCTTGAGCTGCTTCACACTTCCCAACCACATGATTTACAGCTCTCCTCTTTCTGAGGCAGCAAGGTTGACTTTCTGAAGCTCAGTGGTTTTCAACCTTTTTCTCACCAAGAGATCTCCCATTCACATTCTCAGCAAAATAAGGTACTCCAGATTGTAAAATGCTTGGATTTCTTAATTAACAGCATTAGCAAACATTATTGCATTGTGCTAAACGAATGTTGACCTAGTTTCTCATTGTACAGTGTACATTGTACAGATAAAGGACTGTACTGTCCTTTATCATGTTCTAGATTCATCCAGTTGCAATTAATAGAGTAATGTGTAAATACTGGATTTGAGGCAAAAAAATAAAATAAATAAATATTGTATATACATATACACACATGTATTGAATGTTGAATATATAAGAAAGAAAAAATGTGCAGGAATGAAATATTAATGCACTCAGAAAATACACCATGCCAGGCCACGGAGAGAGACGAGGAACTGATTGTGAGACAAGTACGAACACAAGTTAGGCCAACCTAATATACAGTACCCCAATCAATTACTTTCATGCTATCAGCACTGGGGCATGCAATTAAGTAGACGAGCCGCTGTGCTTGTTTAGGGATATATCCGTCGTAAAACTATGCTGGAGTGACACTGTGATTGATGGACCAGGTTTTTTCGCTCTCTGTTTAATCCTCCCAGTCCCAAAAGAGATTCCTCTATGCCAGCACTGTCTCAGATTGGGGAAAAACAAAGCGGAGAACATTGATTACAGATCAGTGGATTGGAATGTGTGTATTCTGCAAGATAAACCCAACCAAGCCTGTAGCAAATGTACATGAGATAAACAGAAACAATCAAACATAGGGCCATGTGATCTGCTTTGAGGTGTACAGTAGCAGTGAGACGACTAAGCTGAATGCATTCGGCGAGTCCACAAACTAGAGGCAATGAACACGATCTGAGCATGTCCCAGTCTGATTTGTGATCATCACTGAGTAACACAAGAATTCTCCAAACAATACTGAACAAGAACAAAGCAGCCCAGCATGGCTTAGGCTAATGATGTAGACCTGATTGCTAGAATGAGTGAAAGGGTTATCAACAACTTCTTCCCTCGACCGGAGAGTAGATGCAATTGATATGCCTGTCAATATGCAAAAAGTTCTCCTCAGCCGAGAAAAAGCTTGATGAAACCGAGAAACTTATCTTGGATAACGTTAACTCCCAAGCACAACTGGGTGACTGATTAGTCTGAAGAGAAAGCAGCCTCAAGTGAAATTCAGCAAATGATTCAGACTGAACCTCAAAGTTTCTAGTTCCAAACATTTCATGAAGTTTGTCCCTTCCTACAGCATCTTTAAGTTTGGGCACTTAATGTCCCAGGGTTTAAGTTCTATTAGATATTTCAACTTTTTTCTATTAGATATTCCACTCTGGTTCGGGCCAAATGCAGAGCTCGGAGCCCTCTCCTCGGACAGCACGCAAAATACGCATACCATTTATTCTGTCTGACTTATTTGTAAGTGTGAACTCGTGAAGTGGTTTGAGTGATCGGATTTAAATCCATCTCGAAAGTGTCTCGGAGGGCATTTAAACCTGGTCTTTTCACAATCGGATAGCTATTCGATCAGAGAAAATGCATGAAGTAACCAGGTGTAAACAAGACCTTAATGTTCACCATTGTTCCAGAGACTTTAAATATGAAAATATGAAAATTCATCATAAAAATTAACTGACATGTTTAAAACTATGTTTAAAAAATGCAGAGAGTGACAAAAATAAAATACATTTTTATAGGCCTACACACACAAATATATTTGTTCGTCTCTATGATCAAACACACACATTCACTGTAAAAAAAAAAATATATATATATATTAAAACTCACATTTTGTTCATTTTTTGCATGGGCTTGTTTTTGAATTTTACTTACTCCAAAAGGTGATAGTCTTTTTATTTATTTATTCGTTTGGAAATTATTATTATTATTATTATTATTATTTTTGGCAATTGAAATACATTGGCCAACTCAATTGGATAAACACAGTGAATTAGGTTTAGTAACCTTTTTTTCCAGTGTCATGGAGCAGTTTCTAACAGAGGATTATTAACCTTCTTGGAGGCACAAAGGCTGAGAATCCAACATTTCTGAGACCCGACCACCCAGAATGTGGGAGAAAAAAAGATCTGTTTCATAGCTAAAGAAGTACAACAGTTGCATTATCCAGCATCACGTAAAGCACAACACAAAAATCAATCTTATAAACTTAAGGAACACGCTTGCATGCGAATATTGCATTTGATAAGCGGGCACCCTGCCCAGCTCAGTGATCGGAAGCAATCCGCAGCACAGATAAACAATCAAAGTAGAACCAGCAGGTGTTTGCATTTAAAAACATCCTCTGGTGTCGTCCCACTGCTTATTTACACTGTAAGCACAGCTCATTCATTTTTGAACACACCCTACAGGTCTGGGTGGCAGACACAGCTGACACACGTAGCGGAAGAAAGCACAGCATGTTATTTCTCCCCACCTTTGCAATATCAAACGGGATAATAGCTCATGGCGAGGTGCAGCGTGATAAATAATTGACAAGATGGATAGTAACACATATGATGGAACATTCAAAGGACAGTACACATTGTCTTGCCTGTTGCTGTCCACAGTTCAGGAATTAAAGAACATTCAAAAGAGTAATTTATATATTTCCTAAAAGCTACACTTAATGCACCATACTGATACTGCAAATTTTCAGTTGCATTCTGAATGGCACACAACCCGTTTTTTAACATGAATGAATGAATGAATTAATTAATTAATTAATGCCCAAACCACTCTTTGATCGGATTCGGCATAGTGCTCCTACGTCAGACATTTTAGGTACACTAGGTAATTTTTTTTTTTTTTTTATGTTTTTGAAAGAAGTATCTTATGCTCACCAAGACTGCATTTATTTGATAAAAAATACAGCAGGTAAAAATAGTAATAATGTGAAATATTATTTCTGTTTTAATGTATTTTAAAATGTAATTTATTCCTGTGATGGTAAAGCTGAATTTTTTCCAGTCTTCAGTGTCACATCATCCATCAGAAATTATTCTAATATGCTGATTTGCTGCTCAAGAAACAAGTTTTCATGTTGAAAAAAGTTGCGCTGCTGCTCTGAAATAGAAATTAACACTGTGTAAGTTTGTCAGGTAGTGTACATGCACAAAAATAACAAATATCACCAAACAAACATATTATCCTAACAAAAATATCCATTGTCATATTTTTTAAAAGAAAACTCAAAAAAGCCTGTTTGTATAGTAATAGTCCCCCAAAAATGTCAATTCTGTCTTCATTTACTCACCCTCATGTTGTTACAAACCTGAATGACACAAAAAGATATTTTGGTCTAATGTTGTTTTGAACCCCACTGTGTTCCACAGAAGAAAAAGTCATGCCCTGCTTGCAAGTTTTCTATATATTGTAATCACAATGTTCACAACATGTAATAATTACTTTAATGAGCTCATTGTTTCTTCCTTAAATTAATACATTAAATGTATGTTTACATTTCTATATTAAATAATACATTTTTTAACACATCCTCTGATAACAGATCACTCTAAATTTTTAATGTAGACATGCGTTTTCTGTAAAGCTGTTTTGAAATGATATGTATTGTAAAAAGCACTTTACAAATAAATGTGAATAGAATAGAATTGCAGGTTTAGCATTACATGGTAAATAATGACAAAAGTTTATTTTTTCAGTGAGCTATCCCTTGGGTTCATGGAGTTATTTATGCTGCATTTAACACTTTTTATTCTCAAACAGGTTTTGTGCCATATCCAAGTCAATTTACAACTAATCTGATCTTTCTGCGCTTCTTCCTGGGGAAACGGCAGGCTGTGCTTGATATTAACCGCTAGATTGGATGCAGAATATGGTCAGAATGATCCTACAGGACTTCAGGCCACTCTAGTTCTCATGCCGACCGTATGGCACGGGCCCTCAGAGAACCCCAGACAGCTGCGACCAATAGTCTGCCCTGTCACGGTCCCAACATACTGCCAGCAGAGAGAGAGAAAGCGAGTCTAGCAGATCATCAAATGAGCACAGACACCCGCTGTGAACACACCTCTATGGACTTATTGCATATGTGCATGGCCTGCTTTGTTTCTATCTCTGGTTTTAAAGCTGCACAAGCTTGTCTATGCACCCCTAAACCAGCGTATCTGGTAATCTTGCTCTCCGGCCAGCGAGTTACAGTACTGTAATCTCATTACCCATGCATGTCTCATTAATTTTATTTCATGGTCAAGCAAGTCGTCACTTCTGCTGCGGCTTTCTGGTTCCAGCACCCCCCACCCCTTACCCCTTCTCACTTTCACTGAGCAGATGAAGAGAAGCTAATGATACCCTATTAAAAGACTGATCTCTCTGCAGAATCCTCAATGAGGCCTGACTGTGGAGGAGAGCAGAAGAGGATGGCACTCCAAGTGCAAGTCTCCGGAAGTGATTTATTTCACTGATTACCTCATCTGGTCAATATCTGCTGAGCTGTTAGCAAAATAATTAACCTTGTGATATTGTGATTTTGCATATCAAAATGTATACCATAAGATTCAAACTGTGTCATTTACGGCTGGGTATTGACACAAATTTCACAATTTGATTCAATTTCAATTTCGATTCACAAGCTTCTCTGGATATATTTCCAAGTGTGTCCGACTGCATCCCCAACCCGATCTCATGAAATGCGTCTCTATAGCACACATTGTATTTTTCATGCAATTTATACACGAAAATGAGTTTTTACTTATGATACGCACTGTAAACCCCTTTACAGTGGGATTAGTGGTGTGGGGTATGTGCGTATTATATGCTTGTAGGATTAGTGCGACATCAGAAGCCACGACCATGTCCAAATATGTTACATTCTCATTAGCTTGATTTTTTTTCCCCCAAACCAGTTCAGTGGAAACTCCGCCCTGCAGCCGATTCTTAAAGTCCCCGTGAACCGGAAGTTGCAAACAACTTTTCTCCAGTGCTGTGACGTATTTCCAAGTGAAATGGAGTATTGAACAGAGGGCGGGGTTTTACTTTAGCGCTCCTCCTCTCCATCTCTGCTCATAGCAGAGTAACGGTTTGAGGGGAGTGGTTAAGCGTTTTCAACCCAAGCCGTCAAACTGACATCATCAGAAAAGGAACGCCGTTCCAGACCGGAAGTAACTTTTCAGATTTTGTTTCGGCAAACAATTTATTTCTGTGCATTAACTTGCACGGATTAATTGTTCACCACAAGACTAATATGTGCTAACAAAGTAAATAGGGTAAATTTTGATTTCATGTCAACTTTAAGATTTTATTGATCAGGAAGAAGCATCAAGAAGACTTAACCCTAACACCCAATTCTTCTTTATTTACTTAATACATTTAAATTTTTATGACAGACGGCACTGAAACCCACTCAAAACCTACCCTTACGCCCAAAGAAAACCCTTTTAATCTGGAAACTACTGAAAACCACCTAAAACCTACCCTTACACCTGAAACCCACTCAAGATCTACCCTTAAAAACACTTTCAATCGGAAACCTACAAATAACAAATCGGGTTTCCGGGGCGGAGTCACAAGGGGACGTATTGGACATGGGCGTGGCTACTGACATCACACTTAGGTGTGTGTGTCTTTTAAACTTTGATAACATATTCCCATATTTGTCTCTTATGAAGAACCTACTACTTGTCCCCTAAACTGTGTAAATTAATATTACGGGTACTGTTAAAACCTGTGGATTGTCACCAATACTGTCATGATTCCTGTCTTGTGTAGTCCTTTGTAGTTTTTCTTGTTGATTAGTTCCTGATTGTTCCCAGGTGTGTCTGGTTTGCCAATCTCCTCTTGAGTGTATATACACCCCATGTTTCTCATGTTCTTTGTCTGGTGTTGTCCTTAGTGGATGTATTGTGTCAGTTGTTGTTTCAGCGTCTGGATTTTCCTGTGTTTGGATTATTTTGTTCTTTGTCTAGTTTCTTGTTATGCTCTCCATGTATTTCATTTCTGATTGTCTTGTTTAGTAATAAACGGCAAACTGCATCTGAATCCAATGCCCTGTCTTTTCTGAAACAGCCGCCGTTACAAATACAAAATATGGACAAAATTGGTTTGTATTGATGTTACATTTAAGGTTTTGTGCATGGGATAATCAAATGTACACCTAACCTCAACCACAACAATAATAACTTTTTTCACCCCCAATTTTTTTATCACCCATCAAAATATAAATATGCACTTTTTTATTTTGCAAGGATGCATTAATTGATCATAAGTGACAGTAAATAAATGTATAATGTACAAACGATTTCCATTTTAAATAAATGCTGCTCTTTTGAACCTTTTATAAACCACAACTGTTTTCAACATTGATAATAAGAAGACATTTTTCTTGAGCACCAAATCACATATTAAATTGATTTTTGAACACACAAGACTGGAGTAATGGCTGCTGAAAATGATATATTATTACAAAAATCTTATAGACCCATAAAAAGACCCATATAAATCTTTTTAACTGTAGTGTAGGCTATATTAATCATTTTAATTCAACACAGCAAATCAAATTAATATAAATACACTGCATTCCCTACTGCAGTAACAGTATTACGACTGTATCATGATCATTACTCTTAATTTACCTTTTTAATTGAAAGTCTCATGCTGTTCATCCCCAAAACAAAAGCAAAATGAAACCGTGTGTGCTTGTTGCCAAAAAAGATCCACACTTGAATGTGAACATGAAGTTCCCAGGGAGCCCATCTTAGATTTGGCTGTTCGTTCCGCATTAGCGTGGGAGCCATCTTGGATCTGGCGGAGAGTTATCACCCTCCTGCTGTTCACTGCTGATTTGCCTCATGCCACTTATCAGCACTGCTGCAATCACAGCTTTTTAAGCATTCATCACATCTCTTACTGAGGTTTTATGAAGCACCCCACTTTTTTCCTGAGACCTTGTGTAGGCCCTTACAGTCCACTATAAACTACCATAATGAGCTGCTTTCAAGAGAAAGACCTATGCGTTCATATTCTCATTGAAATAACACATCCTTACTGTGCTTTTGAATAGTGTTCTGGAAAAAGTTTTAAAAGTAACATTGTTTTGTCATACCTAAATACCTAATCTGAATACCTATGTTTTATGCTTTCTAATTTGATTGGATAAGTGCTGATATATTTATAAGTTTTGTTTCTTGTTTTAATCATAAATTTAACAGCATAATGCCTAAAGTAAGAAATATCTATTTGCCTCTAAATATCTATAAATACATTTAATTCAAGAGATATTCCAGGGTTTCTGGGTTTTAAAAAGGTCTTTAAAAGTCTTAATTCGCCCCTAACACAAATTAAGGCATTGAAAGTTTTTAAATCCGAGCAGAATGTCTTAAAATTCATAAAGTCATGCCATTAAATGTTGCATGCCTTGCAAAAAATGCATATCTTCCTCAGTTTTTTTGTCCTGTTTCCCAAATACAGATATCTAAACATCTTTAAATCAAGATACATTATTATGAGTAGCAATCATTCAAACGAAGTCTTGAGTTTATGCTTAAAGGGGTCATATAATGCCATTTTTGTACAAGCTAATATGATTCTTTAGGGTCTAAATTAAAAGTTTGTAATATACTTTAATTAAAAATTCTCATTAGTATTGTAAGAAAACACTCATTTTACCTGGTCAGAAACAACTCTGTTTTCAGCACGCCGTTTAAGTGCATGTGTCTTTAAATGATAATGAGCTTTGCTCACCCCGCCCCTCTGTTCTGTGCGTACACCGTTTGAAATAATAACACAATAACCAAAACGCGTTGTTCATTATAAACATGGGATTATGAATTATTTTGAGAACGTCGTATATAGAAAACATGCCGTAATGTACCTGATCGAGTGTAAAAATAGCCGCATTCATCGTGAAGCGTGCTAGCGATTTGCAAAGATTAATATAAATATTAATATAAAGGTTAATAAAACGTTACACTCACTTCTTCTTCTGGAGGTGCAGCAGGAACACGAATAGTTGGTACCGATCCTTTTTTCAGGAGCAGCTTCTTAGCAAAACCAGCTTTATACTGACCTCGTTTGTAAAGCAGTCTGGTGTGTGAAATGATTCGCGCAAACATGAAAGCATTGACGTTGATCGTGGGGAATATTCCCTTCGAAAACAAAACTCAGCCATTGTGTCTTCAGCGGTTCGGATTTAGGAACATCAACATGACTGCTGTATTCCTTATTACATCCAAGAACAGAACACCACAATCTCTTAGACGCCATTCTGCTCATAGACAGTGCTCCAGCGTATCAACAATGACGCGTGGACTATGATGACAGACAGCTCGCTCACGAGCGAGGGCGGGTCTGTGTTGAAACGCTGCTGTCAATCAACAATCGTGGGAGGGGCGTCCGACCGTGTGACGTCACTAGGTCGAACGACTTGATTTGAGAGATTGGAAAACATAAGGAGATTAAAAAAAAACACTGGATGGATTTTTATCATTTTATGATGGTTGTGTACAGGCACTGCCAACACACATTTCAGTACAATCAACTTGTAAAAGTGCATGTACCATTATATGACCCCTTTAAAACAAGAAGAAATATCTGTCAATGAGTATAAAGGTATCTTGATTAAAGAATCTTTAGACAATTGCACTTGAAAACAAGACAAAAATACTGAGGAAGAACTTCACTTTTTGCAGTGTGATCAGAAAGTATGGTAAATGTTATTCCGATAATTTAGTGGTTGGGAGCAGAACGAATAAACCAACTTTTTTCTTTTGTTGCAAAATTAATAAAAAAGTAATGAGATCTGTTGGAAGTTTAATTACAAAACTCTGAAGTGTTACTAATACAACAAATTGTGTTTATCCCTAGACATTTACATTTAGAGAATATATTGATGTATTGTGTTAACTTCAATTTATTCCTTAAATTTACCTTTAAGGAATTTACCTTCATAAAACCCCTGAATTCTCTGAGAATTTTGCATTCATTTAGGAATAGGGTTATTATACAGAGGCCTTTCAAACAATTTAAGCCTTAATTATTTGAGCAAATGTTTTCATTATCATTATTTCACTCAATTATTGCATTGTCTATTCCTAGCTGTATACTTTCAAGCCTCTCAGGGGACACATGCACTCCTACAAAAATATGGATTTATGGATACAAATCCTCCAAATTCCCCCATTTGGTGTTTTGACTAAGCTTTGGCTTTTATACGGTGACTGGGAGGGGATATGTTTGGTTCAGTTGGTTTTGACATGGCCACATTAACGTGAAAATATGTCGTGGCCACAAGATATTAATTCGCGGGAAGTTGGGAACGTCATATTAACTCATGGGAACTTGATAATATGTCATGGCCACAAGACCATTTTGTTGAGGTAACAACATCCTTTTGTTATGGGCAAGCGATGTGAAGACACGGCCTCGAGATCAAATGTTAAAGCGTAACTCTCGCCAAAATGCAGCCTAGGGTCTTTTTGTGAATCTACCTGAGGCAAACTTTTGTTTAAAAGCATAATTAGGATGGAAACTACACTTTTAATATTGACCGTATTTTAGTTTTCGGTCATATTGTCTTTTGAATGGGAGTGCTAGGGGCACTACTATGATAGCATCAAAATCGCTATTTTTAAAACACTAAGAAGGCTCGACACAACATTAAACTTTGCTTGAAGTATCACCAGGGGCTCTACACATGAACTCGACCATTGAGAACATTGTTTGTGTACAAAGAGTTACTAAAAAGAAAGGTTTTGAACAACTCACTGTAGCTGTTGTTGTTTCCGGCCGGCATTTTGTCAGTCAAAAATAGTCGATCTCCGAATGCAACGTAATAGGGAGGAGAGTAAAGATGGAAAGCTCCTAAAGCTTAGTTCCACATAAATTCACGGATAATTTGTTGTATCTGGTGATACTTCGAGCAAAGTTTCATGGTGTGTCGAGCCTTCTTAGTGTTTTAAAAATAGCGATTTTGATGCTATCATAGTAGTGCCCCTAGCAGTCCCATTCAAAAGGCAATTTGACCAAAAAACTAAAATACGGTCAATCTTAAAAGTGGCGTTTCCATCCTAATTATGCTTTTAAACGAAAGTTTGCCTTGGGTAGATCCACAAAAAGACCCTAGGTTGCATTTTGGCGCGAGTTACGCTTTAAGGGAACAACATATTGTGGCCATATTCTTCTGGCCACAACTTATTTTGATGAGGGAATGACATCTATTTATTGTAGCCATGAGTTTAATGAATAAACAAACCTGTGTGACCAGAGCAACCTTGGATTATTAGGGTACTTTTATATTTCAATTTAAGAATTTAAAAAGTGTGCAGTTAAGAAATTATTGTATTAACCTATATTATAGGCCTGATATTATCTTATATTAGCCTATATTGTGTGCAGTGTTACCAACAGCATTCGGATGAAATTATCAATAAATATAAAAGAAATACTGTATATATGCCTAGAAAACATTGCCCAACAGTCTTTTAAATCCATTCACTGATCCTTTCTTTTTTAATTCATATTTTTAATTTAGCCCTTTTATTGTTATTATTATTATTTTTATTGGTTCTTTTTTTATTTATTAATTCTTATGTATTTGCTTTATACACCAGCTGTGGTGACAAGTGACTGTTAAAAATGTGTTTGTCATTGAATCATTCATTCTAAAATAATGAATCATCCAATAATGAAACAAAGTCTTTAGGAGTGAGTCATTGAATCATTTATTCAAACCGATGTTATTTTTAACAAAATATAAATATAAAAACAGAGTGCAGCAATTACCATTTTGTTAGAACTAGGGCTAGGCACTGCAGTATGATGGTATAATGTGCTCACGGAATAAAATGTCTATCGTTAGAGATTCTGTTTAGTTCTCTTTCTGTCAAATTGCATTTGAATGGCCAAATAGACGCACAATAATGTCAAAATGTCCGTCGTGTGGAGTATTCATGTAAACATAGTCTGTGTAAACATAGAGTAAATGTTGTTTATAATGACGAATAATCGAAGATTAAAAGATTTATGAATTAGCCTACACTTTTGTAAATTGTATTCGCCTATTATGGGCTAATTTAACAGGATTATAAATATGTTCAGTGCATACTTTAAGTGGGATATCTTAGATGCCTAAAGCTCAGCTCTTAATCTATTATTGAAGAGCCATAAACCCTGGCCACACATGATGTTCTTTTGATGCTTGTTGTATCCTGTAGTTTATTCAGTTCATACATATGCAGTAAGCTGCATCCAGACAAGCCCCCCTGTTGAGATTGTGCACGAGTTGACAAAACTTTGCACAAAAAGACACAAAGTGAATCTCTAACTGTGATTTGCAAAGTATCAAGGGCCATTCCCATTTAGTATGATTTGTCTTGTAAATATAGCGCGGTAATTGCTCTGCTGAAGAACAGCAGCCATAATAGCCTTCAGATGCTCTTTCCTGAGTCCAGGGTTGAAGAACTCTTCTTTGTCAGTACATTGCAGGAGCAAAGAGATAAACAACTGCCAAGTGGCAAAATTCAAAGACTGTTTTGTTCTTCTCAGAATAAGCTATTAACCTTGCACTCTAGAACATTAATTATGAATTCCTTTCATCACTCGAAGAAAAAAAGTGTTAGGGCACAAAGTTACACTTGGCAGCTCGTCAAAGGCTACGTGAAAGGATCCTTTGCAGGTTTTTAAATTGGGCAAACGGAGCAAACAATGCATTTGAAAAAGCCACACTGCAACTTCATTTTCAGAACAATAGCGGCCTTGTTCCCAGAGGTGGCATTTCTCATTTTTCTTATCTGTGCACCTTGAAGGCTGTCACAGCAGTGAGCGGTGTGCCTCTGTTGTTCGCCATGGATCGGAGAAGTCTCCTGAGGTGAGAGCCTCGGCGCTGGTATTGAGTCACGGCGCTTTTGAATTTCGTCTACAGCTAGGTCTTTCCTATCAGACTAATTTCAGAGAGGGGTTTCAGATGAGAAGAGTAAAACTCTACCTTCCCCAAACTCTTGCTGGATGTCGATGCATTGTGACGTTGTAAGTGTCCTCTGTGAAGCCTGTGAATTGCTTTCCCGCAGGGAATGTCAAGAGGGTAGAAAATTGCAGCACTTTAGGTCGACTTTAACAGGCATCTCCTCTTTTATTCGAGCTTGCTGACATCCCATTTATCTTGTTATAGAACCTGCATTGCATGGGAAAGAGAATTATGGATATGGAGAATTACAGAATTATGGAGAAGATATGGATTTTGATGGTGCTTAATCTTTAAGTTAAATCTTTAAATTAAACAAAATGATTAGCTGTGTTCGATATCGCACCATATACCCTCACTCACTATATTCCCTACATTAGTCCACTAATATAGTCCCCTTGAAGGAGTGAATGAAAACGAGTGAGCGAATTTGGACACTGAGTGTGCTGGAAGGGCTGCAGCTTCATTTGAAACGTAGCAAACTAGCAGCTCCAGAATACAAACTTTTATCTTGAACTCTGTCATGTATAAACTTTGATTAAACCATATAATAATCAATTAAAAGGGAATTTATACCTGTATGATATTACGCTGTAGCCACATTGGACCAGCAAATTGGAAAATGGATGGATGATTCAGCCGCCATCTTCTGGCGAGATGCGGAAATTCATTTGGCAGAACCCTCACAGTGCTTTATGGGTATATTCTCTAGTCGTTGAGCATACATCAGACACTCGTTATTGCAGTGCATCATGGGATTGAATGAGTACATTTGATAATGTCCACAATGGTTTCGGACACCATACAAATGGCTGTCGACTGTCCTCTCAATAGTGCCCTATTTAAAGCTGCAGTAGGGAGTTTTTAGAAAACGTTGACTTAGCCTGAAAATTTGAACAAGCACAACTTGCAGGTCAACAGCCTTCCCTCCACAGCTCCTCCCCCACAACGGAGCCTGCCGTGAACGCGCAGGCTAGTAAGCAGGGCCACCGTCCACCGATGACGGCGGATAAACAGTTATGGCACATTCACTGGTAGGGACGAAACATCAACAATATGCTTTACACTGACTATGGCCTGTCCATACTTTGACTACAAACTTGGTCCTCAAATCATTACGTATTTTGCAATACATGTAATGTAACTTTATAACGTTGCACTCTTTCTATAAGTTATAAATAGCTAGTAAGATAATATAACGGTAACTAACGTTACAGTATGTAAGTAATTATTCTAGCGATATGTAATGCTAAATAAGGTTTGCTAGTACATTATTTCAGCAACATGACAAGCCAGTGAATTAGCAGGTTTCAATTGTTGCTTTGCACAGTGCGTGACATTAGCCGCTTTCCGACCGGAGGAACCTTTTCACAGTTCCTAGAACTATTGGCTAAAGTACCCGGATGACGGCGTGTTCGCACCGCAGGAACTAGGAACGATTTTAGTTCTAGGAACTCCATTTGGAGGAACTAATTTAGGTCCTACTTCAGAGTAGGGTCTAAACCAGCACTATAGGAACTACCCGTGACGTTAGTGTACGCTGATTGACCGAACGCACGCAGAACACCAGCACCGCCATTTTTAAAACAGCTAGAATGTAAACACACAGATTATAGCCTATATTTACTCCAGAAACTATCTATACAAACATGGAAAACAGTGATAGATGGGTCTCTAAACCTTTATGCTGAAGAGAAAATCCAACGCAACTTTTGAGGGCAAGCCAAACATGATTATGTTTATCTGCCCAGCTAGCAACACTGGACATCAACCCCACGGCGTAGGCTAATAACCTTTTTTTCATATACTGTCTACTTTCTATTACAGTTCTATCTAATAACATATTAAACAGTACTGTTAGACAGATCGCTAAACACAGAGAATGCGAGCATTGTTTGCTCTGGCGTTCTCAGCGCCGCCAAAATAAAGGTCCGTTGCGCCGTCAAAATAAAAGTCACCGTGCCTGCGTCACTCCCTTACCCCTCCTACTAGTTCCTATGGCCACTTGGCCAGTGCGAACGCAAACAGCAAAACTGAGTTTGGGGGAGAGTAGTTCTTAGAACTGTTTAGAAGTGGACAGTTCCTAGAACTAAGTTCCTGTAACTACTTGGTCGGAAAGCGGCTATTGTATCTGTATGTTATGCGGCTAGAGTTTTGAGTCAATGGGCTCCGACGGGCTTGTTTATCGTCATCTGTCTTTTTCCGTTTACCTGTCTTTGTTGTATGAGCAGCTGCCACTCGAGAAATTGGCAGTTTTGGTTGTTTGTCCGCCATTAGCACAGCTGTGGCACACCGGCAATTTTGAACGACGGTACACGCTGTGCAAGAGAGGGGTGTGATCGGCGCGTACGCGAGCTTGATTGACACTGCTAAGACATTCCTCCTGGCTCTGATTGGTTGTTTCTGACCGGGAGCGGTGTATTTCTGCAAATGGCAGTAGGACCACTGGGAGGAGCCAGAGGAGCTTGATTTTTTCACAGATTATCTGTCTCATATTCTACTGTCAGGACATAATGACAGTTTTAACAAATATGTAAAAAAAAATTATTTTTACAGAAGTTACCTACTGCAACTTTAAGGGTATAGGTGGTGATTTCAGAAACAGCCTGTTGTGTGTGTGTGTGTGTGTGTGTGTGTGTATATATATAT
Source organism: Rutilus rutilus (assembly GCF_951802725.1). Lineage (NCBI taxonomy): Eukaryota > Metazoa > Chordata > Actinopteri > Cypriniformes > Leuciscidae > Rutilus > Rutilus rutilus. The sequence goes on along the minus strand of NC_140217.1, from coordinate 33,714,958 downwards.
ACTGTATATATATATATAGAGAGAGAGAGAGAGAGAGAGAGAGAGAGAGATTTATAAATGCAGAATAATTTAAATTATAATTTAAAAAAACATGATCCAAATATTGTTTCTTCACAGCAAGATATGTCTGTTTGTCTTTCTCTTTTGAAGTGTGTAAATGATGGCCCATCATTTATAATCGGTACAGATTCTCTTCCGTGCACCTTTATTGTTGTAAACATAATTGCTTACATTTGTAGTGTTTCATTACTGGGAACATTGTCTTTCAATCAAATCAGTGGCAGCCACTATTGTTATATTGTTAGCTTGTTTGATGTTTATAATTGCCTTTTAATTATGATCTTCTTGTATGATTGTAATCCCCTCCACCCTCCAACCTCCAAACATATTAAAGTAACACTAAGTAACTTTTCAACCTTCATAATATATTTCCAAAACCCTTGTGATGGTACATCGACTTAAAATAGGTTGAATGACACGTCTGCCATAGCCTGACGGGGTTTGTATAGTTTTTAATCGTAGGCTACTTTTAAACTTAGGGGTTCGGGTAGTAACACCCGCGCACAAAAAGAACTACAAAATTCGACGGCATAGGCTACCTCACTTCCCCCAACACGTCCTCACATGCTGTTGGACTTGTAAGTATATTGCTTATATTGTATATCACTCGGACAAGCACCTGGCGTTCTTGTTGATGGATTAGTAGACATCTTCGGAGGCTAGCTGTGCTTGTTCGATGTCCGACGATTTGTAACGCCTTGTGTTTATTCCCCAATCGAACTCGTGTAACTGTCTGTCACATGTTCTACCGTCCACAGCATTACTTGATAGACAAAAATAGGACAAGAATGAGCGTCAAACAGAAACAACCCGCTTATGGGGTGTTCGAGGCGCACATACAATACAGACTGCCGAAAGTTAAACAGGGCGCGCGCAGCTCTTAAAGGGGACACACCTTATTTTCACTCGTTACAGCTTCTATCCGACTGAACGGGGACCGGTATACAGGGGGGAGGGAATCAGGCCGTGAGTGAAGAGACTGCTCTGCGTGAGTGGTATTTACGACAGTAACGTTAAATACAAGTAGTCCACAGCGACTCTAGGGGTCGTTGTTTGACCAAAACGGAAGTCCTACATAGTGGGGCTTTAAAGTAATATTTTCTTCAAAGAAAAGGGTGACATTCTTTCACATGATTTATTTAAATTTTTAGAACATAACAATTCTTTAAGGTAAATGAAAATTAGCAGTTTGCTTCAATAGTAGTAATTTACGGAATTACAGTAATGAGAAAAAAAAGGTAGAAACTAAAAGTACATACTGTAATTCGAACAAATAATTGAGGAGCTAATCCTGCCTCTCTCTAGCATCAGGCCACAGGTTTCATCAACATCAGTTCCCATCAAAACCCGTCTTCCTTGTTCCATTTCCAAAATTAGTCTTTCTGAGCTCTACCTATATATATATATATATATATATATATATATATATATATACAGTATATGTGTGTGTGTGTGTGTGTGTGTGTGTGTGTGTGTGTGTGTGTGTGTGTTCACTAACAAGTCTAATGCTGCCTTCACGTGCTATGGAAAAGATGATATTTTCCACTTGTGAACTGGTATTTACCAGTGTGTTGTGTTCAAGTGCTTTTGTTGTCGTAATGTAGTACCCGCAAGGTCTGTGTCAGTAGAGTATCTTTTTTATCTTTACCAAAAAAAAAAAAAAAAAAAAAACGTAAGTGTGGTGCTTTCTGATGATTAAAACATAATTAATAATAAAAAATAAATAAAACATGACATAAAATGATTAAATTTGAACCAAGGAAATTGCGGCGAAGTTGAAAATTGAGTGTTAACGCATTATATTACAATCGTTAATGACACAACATTGTATAGGCTACAAAAACTATCCGCTAACAGTATTCAAGACTCTTGCGTTGCTCTCCGGCATTTTGAAAAGGTCAAAGGTTATCTCATCTCGGCAACTCGTGCATCAAAATATTCTACGAGTTGCCCAGTTGAAAATACCACATGAGGAGGTGTTCATGTGCATTTTCCATGTCGGCTTTTGGTATTTACCATAATTACCATAGCACGTGAAGGCACCATAAAACAAGACACCTGCTTAGCCTTTCAGCTGAAATTGCAATCAGCAGTGTTTGAAAGGCACAAGGCTGAAATCTATTCTGTTTTGAATGTGTGGTTCACAGTTTTGACAGCAGTGTGTTAGCATTTGAACAAAGTGCTGTAAATCCACAGTGTTGTGCAGGTTGTGGTTAAAGTCATGGGATAAGTGTGTAGAGTTTTGAAAACTGTGTTCAAGCAATGAAAAACGAACTAGAGTTTGGTCCACATGAACTGCTGCTGTGCAGACTGTAGTTAGAGTTTTGCACATGTGACTCCAGTTGTGCCCACTGTCGTTTAGCAATCGAAAAAAAAACTGTAATGGTTTTATTTTGGTCCATCTACATCTACACTGATATGATGACAATACTATGTCAAAAATTGTTAAAACACCACAATATGGAATGCACCCTTGTTTTTCACAATGTAAATTCAAACATAAGCATGGCTGAAGACATCTATAACAGAAATAAATCACAGCCACAATTATGTAGATTTGACATTAGCCTACTTCACCTTTGACTTTTAACTGCACTGCAACATCCACTTGCTCTGGTTAGAACAGCAAAGTTCTGTCAGGGGCGGACTGAGACAAAAAATCTGCAAATATGGCAACTAGTAAATACACTAAGTTTCGTCATGCTAGCATGTGTGGAAGTATTTAAAACAACGGTGTTACAACTAGCCCCGCGTTAGGTTGTTCCCCGCTTTCCCCTATCCCTGGGAGTACGTGAGGTGACAGAATGGGGTACGCGAACAAAATGCTGAGTTTTGCGTTCATTTAATTCTACCCCACCTTAAAATAACATCAGCATGTATTTCTAGCGGGTAAAATGCTGTAAATACATGATATCCGATCAAATTATCTCATCTTTTGCAGTCAAAACTGACTGCATTCACTCAACAATGGTGCCTTGGCAAATCGCGCAAATAGCCTTCCTTTGTAAAATTGGGGATTTAGTAATTACTAGCATGAAGAACAGATATAGACACAGACTGTGCATAGAGATCAATTTAAGATTTAAACTCTCTTCGATACAAAAACATACCCTGTGTGTTCCTGTGTTTAATGTTGATCACATTAATCGAATATCCACACGATTGCAAATGTGACATACAACAGTTCAGCAAACGAAAGTTATTAATATTAAGTGATGTTCATTTTAAACACAGTATGAATCTGCGGCTTTGATCAAATCGTGAGAGTCAGTGCTTCAATGATTCATTCATAATTACAGCCACTTGCTTCGTTACTGAATGAATGACTCGATGACTCACTCATAAAGACAGTGACTTGCCGCCAACTAATGGCGGATTTAATTTAATATTTGAAAGTATCACTTAGTTTTTTACCATCATTGCATATTTCTCTATTGAACGTTTTTTTTATTTAACATTTGAATTTACATTTATTCATTTAGCAGACGCTTTTATCCAAAGCGACTTACAAATGAGAACAATAGAACCAGTTAAACTAACAGTAGGACAACACTATGCAAGTGCTATGACCCTTCTCAGTTTAATCTCAGCAGCTCTGGTTGAGTTAGGCAGATGTCCAAGAAAGAGATTTTGTGCCTCTTTGAGATGGCACCACAAGACGACGTTCGCTTGCAGAGCGCAAGTTTCTGGATGGCACATATGTCTGAAGTAATGAGTTTAGGTAAAAGGGAGCAGAGCCAGTGGTTGTTCTGTAGGCAAATGTCAGTGACTTGAATTTGAATTTCGAGCGGCAACTGTGCAATTTTGTGAGGAGAGGAGTGACGTGAGCTCTCTTCGGCTCGTTAAAGACCACTCTAGCTGCAGCATTCTGGATCAGTTGCAGAGGTTTGACAGAGCAAGCTGGAAGACCAGCCAGGAGAGCATTACTAGTCCAGTCTGGACAGAACAGGCGCTTGGACAAGGAGTTGTGTAGCATGCTCTGATAGGAAGGGCCTGATCCTCCTAATGTTGTTCAAGGCAAATCTGCATGACCGGGCAGTTCTAGCAATGTGGTCTGTGAAGTTCAATTGATCATCAATTACAACTCTAAGGTTCCTGGCTGACCTTGATGGAGTTATGGATAACAAGCCTAGCTGAAAGGTGAGGTTGTGATGAAGTGTTGGGTTGGCCGGGATCACAAGTAGCTCTGTCTTCGCAAGGTTTAGTTGAAGGTGGTGGTCCTTCATCCAGCCAGAAATGTACCGTCGGACCATCTGGCTGGAATGAGAGGTAGAGTTGTGTGTCATCAGCGTAGCAGTGATAGGAAAAGCCATGTTTCTGAATCACAGATCCTAGTGATGTCATGTAGATGGAGAAGAGAGAAGAGAAGTGGTCCAAGCACTGAGCCCTGAGGCACTCCAGTAGCTAGATATTGGGTCTTAGACACCACACTCCTCCACGACACCCTAAAGGACCTACCTGAGAGGTAAGATTTGAACCATTGGAGTGCAGTTCCCGAGATGCCCTTCATCTTTAGGACTGACAGGAGGATCTGGCGGTTAACTGTGTCAAAGGCAGCAGACAGATCCAGCAGGATGAGAACTGAGGATTTGGAAGTTGCTCTTGCCAGTCTCAGAGCTTCAATTACTGAGAGCAGGGCAGTCTCAGTTGAGTGTCCGCTTTTGAAACGTACGATACTCTAAAAAGTTTGAGAACTTACAAAAATGTTTTATTTTTCGTTTTGGTTGTATTGTGTTTTCATTTGATGCATTAGAACAAAGTGTGAAGAAAACAAAAAAAAAATTGTTTTGAAGACAAGAACACAAATGATCTGACCTGGGCTGCATTCAGCCCCGACAAAAAGTTTAAAAAACATATTTTAAATGGAAACCGTGGTGCGTTGAACACCCTGTTCTGATGACGCAAGAGTTGTAACTATGGCAGCTGAGAAGGCCATTCTTTGTGTTCTTTTTGAAGAATTTTCGGAGTCTGATGAATACAAATACGTGTTTAATACTGCAAAATACGATCAATGTTACAGTCACTGCCCTTGCCGTCCAGAATAAAAGAGAACATCCCAATCGAGTCAAGAGATTTGTGGAAACTGTGGTTTCTAATTATTGTGATCCAAAATTTGCCTCACATTTCAGACTGAAAACACATCTATTTAGCCTCACATTCTACTGACTAATTATGTGCACCACATTTAATTATCTTTTTTATCTCCTGCTAATCAATTCTAATTTAAATTATTTTATTTCTGGTTCTTTTTTAATACCTTGTTTTTTCTTTCTCATTTTTATGTAACGCACTTAATTACCATTGTGTGAAATTTGGTCTATAAATAAACTTGCCTTGCAATGAAGCTAAAAATATAAACAACTACATCATCATGTTGATATGCTACATTTTAACTATAAAACTCTTACGACAAACATGTCTTCTAATATCTTCAATTGTTGCGTATACCGAGCTGCAGCGGACACATTTGTAAACGACTTTACTTGGACCCATGGTGAGAGCTGTCTCTTTAATACCGCGTGGTTTATATAGATGTTGCTGCTGATTGGGCTGACATTATTGACACACCCACCAAACAAGAGAAAACATATCTCAAACCCTCAAAGAGGTCATGGATATTACTTCCAGGTGTATAAGGACACTAATTGTCCATTTCGAACAGAGCCACATGGAGGGGCTATCAAAATAAGAAGTTTAAATGCTAAACTGTACAGACCCATACTTTAAAGGCAGATCATTTTCACAACATCTAGTTAAAAGGAGGCGAGCTATGAAACTGAGCTTTTTAAGTTTATCAACAAGACTTTCAAATGCCATTTTAAAGTTCACTCTGAGTTCATTTGTGGTTTTAGGCAATGCATGGTGAGTGACTGAAGAAATATCTAGAGATAGATCCTTTATCACACACACGCGTGCACATGCGCACACACACTCAAACACACAAATGATCCCACGATCAGGGAATGAATTAAATATTATAATGCAAATTAGGCCTTTAAACCAGTAGTTCATCAAATATTCTGTATTGTTAGGCCTTCAGAGTTTTAGGAATAACCACATCTGAAATATTCAGCGGAGATTGGCAGGGCTTCAGAGAAGGTTGTCAGTGATGAACATTTTTAGAAAATATACATAGTAATAGAGAAAACTGAGCAGCAAACTACTGTTTTGACTGTCTTCGTCTATTTTTAGACAACACAGAATGTGACGTAGCTTAAACCACCTCCCTCATAATCAAGACGTGTTGATTTTTTAAAAACATTTTTGTACTTATCATATACAAACATTGTATTAGTATAATATCCATACATGCTATACAGTATCTACATATACAGAAAGTCTATATCTATACACTACCATGCAGTCAGTAAGATTTTTGGAGTCAGTAATCATTTTTTTTAAGGAAATTAATAATTTTATTCAGCAAGAATGCATTGATGTGATCAAATGTTACAGTAAACTCATGTATAATATTACAAAATTTCTAATAAATTATGTTCGTTTGAACTTTTTATCATAAAATCCTTTGTTTTCAACATTGGTAATAAGAAGTGATGTTTCTTGAGTAGCAAATCAGCATATCAGAATGATGATGTGACTCTGAAGACAGGAGTAATGATGCTAAAAATTCAGCTTTGCCATCACAGGAATATACTACTTTATAAAATACATTCAAATAGATTGTAAACTGTTAAATATTTTACAATACTATAGTTTTTACTTTATTTTGCTCAAATAAATGCAGCCTTGGTGAGCAAAAGAGACTCCTTTTAAAAACATAAAAAAATCGTACAGACCCAAAACTTTTGAACAATGGTGTATAATTAGATTTATTCACTTTTTGGTGAATTCAGCTCATTCATAAAAGACAATTTGTATGTGTCCCCAGACAGCATGAGAGCTTCTGAGGCAGCCGTCACTAAATTAAACTGTTTACATCTTATAATAATACTAAAAACTTCTGTGCCTGAGTACTTAGATGTCGATGGCACCGCTCAATTATTAATCACTCAGACGAGAAATGAGCTGAATTGCTTTTTAAGTGTGAAAAATAAGGGACATAATATAACCAAAACCTTTTTTCTTAGTAACACACCCTTGATTTTTTGATAATGAAGAACTGTTACCAGTCATATTGATTAACTTCATGTCTTACCAACAGTTAGAAAAGATGCACAAAACTATAAATGGATATAAATGGGCTTTGCATATAAATTCATTTGCAGCAAAATTTTTTGTTTCAATAAGATTTTATTGTAAGAAATAAGAACTCTTATCTGTTATCAGTGTCGGCTTTTATATTAGAATAGGTCAAATAATGTGGACCGAAGGTCTTGCATCTACAATCTTATTTGCTTTATGCAATGTATGGTTTTAAATATACATTTTGGCATTGTGGATTATAGCTTTTTTCGTGCTGTATTGCTGTATTATTTGAGTTGTTTCAAAATAGAAACAAACTTTAAAGATCTAAGCTCACATTGGATATATTTTCCAAAGTTATGTAGGTCAACTGTGGTCAGACATTTTTTTCATGTAAAGTTTGAGGAATCAATGTGGAAAAGCAATGCATGATTGTACAACCTCGGATTAGAAAAGCTGAGCATTAGGTCAAAACATTATTTTTTTTAATTAATTTTTTTAGCTGGTAGCCAACAGTTCAGTATCAATAAGGGGGATTTATCTATTCATTTTTACTTGTCTCATCGAAAGTGGTGGATTTGGTTTGAACTGTCAGTTAAGGTATTTTGTTAAAACAAATTATTTTCTGATAACGTACAGAAGCGGAATAAGTGCTGTTCTACAATATGTTTATTTAACAGGGACATCCTGTGATTGCAGATTTAAATTTAAAAGAGCATTGCTGTGGTATATTCAAGGTTAATGCCTAAATGTATATGCATTGCATGACAAAATTGTCAATTTATTATTTTGTACGACAACACAGTATTTCCTTTTAAGTAATTAAATATAAACAAGCACCTCCAAACCAATAAAGTACAAAGTATGCAGTTTTTATGCTAAAGCCTAAGGCAAGGGCAGCTTATACAGTCCACACAGCAAAAGCCATCAAGGAACGTATCAACACCTTGTGCTGGTGGAAATGAATAAAAAACATTTATATGCAAGGCTATAATTCACTCTGGCACCTATGACCAAGTACAATTATTAAAATTGTAAGTCTCAATCTGAAACTTAGGGGCTGTTTGCACGACACATTTTCAACTAAAAACGTTAAAAAAAAAAATGCGTTTTGGCCGTTCGTTTACACGACAACAGCGTTTTGGGTGCCTGAAAACTTTTGAAAATGGATTTTAAAGTGCAAGTTTTTGAAACGGTCTCCATGTAAACAACAAAAACACGAATCTCTGAAGACGATGATGTCATGCACATGCGTATTACATGTTCAATCTATAGTGTTTCATTGTAGCAGCAGAATACAGTGTTTTTAGTCATTTTGAGATCCATGTGAATGGGGATCGTCTCGACAATCATGTCGTCTGTATGCGGAAAACCATTTTAAGCATATCGTTGTCATGTAAACGTACCCATAGAGCACCTTTTTTTTACACTAGATCTTCTACTGAAAACCTGAGACTGTTTGAAATCAGAGTTAAAGACTTCTTATAAAGACTTAAATTCTGTTTCAAATAAATGCTGTTCTTTTGAACTTTATGTTCATCAAAGAATCATGAAAACATGTACCGGTATCATAGTGTTACAAACTACCTGTTTTTGTTTCATTTTCATGAACTTTCAATTTGTTTTTATTAGTCACCTGTTTTCATTTGTTCCAGTTTCCCACTCCTCGTTTGTAAATGGTGTGTTCCTGCTATTGGATTATTTTTACACTAGATCTTTTATTGCAAACCTGAGTCTATTTGAATTCAGAGTTAAGTTTGGATGGTTAGTGAGAAAGTGATACTTTAACATTTAGGTCTGGGAACCACTTACGAAAGCAATCCATCCTAACTTGCACCGTGTTATTGATGATGTACGGTATAATTTATTTATTTCCAGTTGCAATTATTACACAGTAGTGTAGGCCTATAATGCATTTCTCACTTCTGGTTGTCCCCGAATCAAGTCCTCAGAGAGCAGCTCATATTCTTTGCATCTCTTGCAATCCACCCAACAAAGGCAAGTTTATTTAAAGTTTTGGTGTTAAATCTAAAGGGACAAATACTTTAATAACACAGTGAAACTGGCATCTTTTCCTCTCCCAAAAGTACAGTCTTAAGATACCTGATGCAGGTGGAATCAAATTTATGCAGTTGAATCAAAGTTGTGTTGACTGAAAGTTGTCTTTTTATTCTTTGCACAACTCTTTCAGGCTATGTAGAAAATATTGATTTCTTGATTTTAATCGATTCTCGTTTTTATGAACTGATGACGATTATAAAATCTTAAGAACTGATCTTTAAAGGACCGTTCATAAGGACAATAACTATAATGATAAAGATATAGTTAAAATTATTTTATTTTTTTTCTATGAATGATAAAAACATTGACAGCCAATCAGAATCCATCCTGCTTTTAAGAGTGCAAGCATTTAAAGCGGCAGATGTCATAACTGCAGCTCGAGTTTATAAAAAAATAAAATAAATTAGTGGTCAACCGATACAAATTGGTCTTGGGATTTGTTTAAATATAAATAAGCTTTTCTGTTTGGCCAATGTGTCGGAAGCGAGACTTTTATTTGCAAGTCAAGTCAAGTCAAGTCAAGTCAAGTCAAGTCAAGTCAAAGCATTTATTGTCATATGCACAGTGAGGAAAACAAATTTCCCTGTACAATGAAATTCTTTCTTTGCTGTCCACATTGAACGCCCAGACAGTAAGTATGTTAACACACACACACACACAGACAAAATAAAAATGCTGTAAAGATAAGAATTAGACTATAAAGTATTAAAATATAGTACATCTATATATGTAAATGTGCAAAATTACATTAAAGTGCAATTTGAGAGCAGCTCCATGATAATACCAGAAATAAACAACTTCTACAGCTGCAATTATTATTATCACTGTACCACTGGCTTATCCGTTTAAAAGTCTGATAGCTGAGGGGTAGAACGAGTTCATAAATCTGGAAGTCCGGCATTTCACACTGCTATACCTCCGACCCGAGGGTAGAAGTTTGAACAGTCCGTGCTGGGGGTGGGTACGGTCTTTAATGATGGAGGCAGCTCTCCTGTGGACTCTGTGATGGTAAATGGCCTGCAGAGAAGGCAGTGGAGTCCTGACGATCTTCTCAGCAGTCTTCACTATTCTCTGCAGACGTTTGCGGTGTGTTTCCATACCACACGGTGGTGCAACTGGTCAAAACGCTCTCCACAACACAGCTGTAGAAGTTGTTGAGGATCTTAGTTGACATACCAAACTTCCTCAGTCTCCTCAGGAAGGACAGCCATTGTTATCCCTTCTTGACCAACTGGGTGGTATTCAGTGTCCAGGTGAGGTCTTGATGTGTAGATATTTAAAACTACTCACCGTCTCTACTTCAAGATCTCTGATAAACAGTGGCTGATGAGTTCTCCCCTTTTTCCTCATATCCACTATCATCTCCTTTGTCTTGTCTGTGTTAAGGGTAAGGTTGTTGTCCTCACACCATGTTACAAGACTGGCCACCTCCCTCCTGTAGGCTGCTTCATCCCCGCCAGTGATGCGTCCTATCACTACGGTGTCGTCAGCGAACTTCAAAATAACGTTGTCCTTGTGGGAGGCGACACATGTCATGTGTAAACAGTGTGTAAAGGATGGGACTGAGAACACACCCCTGTGGGGTGCCCATGCTTGTTATGATAGAGCCTGAGGTCCTATTCCCAATCCGGACAGACTGCGGTCTGCCAGTCAGGAAGTCCAGGAGCCAGTCACAGAGTGTGGGATGTAGTCCAAGTATAAACAGTTTATGAGTGAGTTCATGAGGGATGACGGTATTGAAAGCGGAGCTATAATCGATAAATAGCATCCTAATATATGTGTCCTTATCTTCCAGATGAGAAAGGGAAATATGGAGGGCATCAGCAATGGCATCCGAGGTGGACCTGTTAGAACGGTATGCATACTGACGACGCACCTAACTTTTTTTGACAGCGCTGAGAACGCAGCATCTGAGAACACAGCACACCCACTATCCATCTTCATTACTTTAAGGTCTCTGCTTAAAGGTAGGGTAGGCAATTTCAGAGAGGCTAGCATAGCAAGCTGGCTTTGAAAAAACAAGATCCCACCAGAGCACTCTCAAAAGTCACGCCTCCTTCAAAACACATGAAAACACACAGCAAAACCTGCAAAGCATCATGAGAGACACTGAGTTAAATTGAGAGAGAGAATTACAGATGTCGAAATACAATGTGTTACAACACTTCCTGGTCTCCCCAGCCACTGAAGGCAAAATACAAATTTGGGCATCTGTGTTTTTTGACAGCTCTACATGGTTTTCACACCACAGAGCAAAAACATGTTGGTTGAGCAGTTAGAGCCCTTTCCGCTGCCATTGTGCCCTGGAGCAAAGCACTTCTGCTCCTGGTGAGCAATAAAATGGCTTACCGCTTGCTCCGTCTCCTTCCTTAATCTTTGTATCAGACGAGAGCAGGACTTTAGAGAAAAAAGACTTCTAGAGTCCGTCTGTGTAAGCTAAAAGTCCCAAATATCTACCATACTTCAGTAAATTTGAGCCACAGCTCTCCTATCCATGCTCAATGTATCTGTTCCATTTCCTTACCATCAAGAGCACACATCAAACATCATCTGACAAACATACAGCAAACACTTCTCGGCCAGGTGAACAATTTTTGCTTTTGCTTTTGTGACAAGACAAGTCTGTTTCAATATCAACAACTGTCAAAGAGAAGTGAGGTATATTAAAGGTGCTCTAAGCCAGTGTTTCCCAACCTTTTTTCAGTCAAGGCACCCTTTGAAAACTGAATGTGTGGCATCCTACACTAATGTTGTCACGATAATACTTTGATACTATACCTTGAAATGTATCAATTTTCAATACCACAGGGAAGAACTGCCGTATAGGCCTACTGTCATATAGATATTTTTAATATTATCAAAATGTTTTGTCCATCCATTTAAAGTCTAGGAAATCATAAATTTTTTCTGAAGAGATCACTTTACATGATGACATATTTAATTAAGGCTTTTATTCATATATAAACATTACTCAATTATTATATGTTATAATTGCACAAGATAGCTTGTTTTTAATATATTTTATGTAATAATTTCACAGTTAATCTCCAAATTAATGTAGAAACAACATAAAGACAGTATATTTCAAATAATTGTTTAATGGCATCTTTTTATGAATGAAGTGTAATGATGTCACTGCTGCACATGTGGATCCCACACGCGTCCCATTTTCACAACTCAACGTTCATTTAAGACTTTATTTAACTAATTTAAGACTGCTCTCATGAGGATACTCAAAGCGAAAGCGCGAAAGAGAAGTCGATTCTGGCGCGCATCATTCTGTGCGTCGTGTGTGTCAGCATCACAGACAGCGCATTCTCATTTGTATTTTCTCGCTTGCATGGTTTAAAAGCATTTGCATGAAGAAGAACGTGATTATATAATGTAACGCTAGCCAAAGGATGAAAAAAAAAAAAAAAAAACGGATGCTGCTTTAATTGCGTTAAATATTTGTAAATATTTTTAACGCGTAAATGCCTGTTCACACCGGGACGAATTTCGCGCGCGATATTCGCCGACTTTTAACGCCTCGTGACTAAAGTTACAGTAAAACACAACTTGGGGGCGCTCAAACACAAAACGGTCTTGCCGAGCACACATACGTAAAGAAGATATACGCCAAGTAGCGTCTACACTGCCGGGAAGAAATAAGACGAGGAAGATGCAAGGCAAGATGAATGTAGAGGTGCTGGTCTCGTTGGTGTCGTAACATAAAGAACTATATGACAAACGCGACAGCGGAGTATTTCTGTTTTACATTAAGCGCCATCTAATGTCAGGGAATGAATTTGCATGTTCACTCGCCTCATCGTCAGCGAAAATCACTTGGGTGTGAACACAAAAAACGCGTTGAAAAACGCTGGCGAATAACGCGCGCCGATATTCGTCCCGGTGTGTAAGGCCCTTTAAACTGAGAAACATTAATCGCGCGCGTTACCGTTGACAGCAGCACGGACATAACCGATGTGTTTATGTGAATACGCGGCAAGACGGACGTTGTGACAATGTTTTCATGTGTATTTGAACGTAAGCGCAACAATGAAAAATAGGCAGCTTTATGTGGACGCACTGGGAATGAGGCACGGGAATAAAATCACGCGCAAGCGCAACCCCCGCAATTCAACGGCGAAAACTTATGATTTGCGTATTTATTATAAATTTGTGCGCATTATTTGTTGAGAGACTTCCAACGATCCGAGATTGATTTTTTTTTTTTTTTTCACATTTTAGCAATTTTTAAATGTTTGATGGAGTTTTTACACGGCACCCCTGCTCTCGCCAGAAGGCACCCCATTCGCCTACTTATACTATGCCCTAAAAGTATGTACTCTTTTTGGGAAGAAAAAGTTCATACTTTTGAGTGTGTAGCAAAAGAGTAGACAAGCTTTGGGACATGCTATCACGTCATAAAATTGCATCTTTAACGGTTGCTCTCTGTTGCATCCTGTCACTGTAAACTGACCTGTCAATCATCTTGTCATAGATAAAATCATCCACATTTAATTTAATTTAATTTCCTACTGTATCAGAGAGAAAAGCAGAAGCACGTTGATCATGGGTCTTTCATGCAGAGAACTCTCCTCATATTCATGCATAATGATGCATTTAAAAGTTAATGACCAAACGGATCTGTTTGTAGTTCTGACCCGAATCCTTCTCCAAAGTGCAATGGGCTGTGGGCAATATTAGCCTTTATACTGTGCACGGATCCACACTTCGAAAAACCATCGGAAATACTAGACCGTTCGGGGACTTTTGACATACTCTTTTCAACATACTATGCATTGGCACACACTTATTTTAATCTCACATATGTAGGATGGATAGTGTTGGACATTGAGATGCAGGGACATTTTTCAAAATCCTTGGTTTCAAATTCTCTCTCAAACTGCATCGCATACCAAAATGAGAGAATCCTTAAATGATTTTTACTCAACTGGACATATTCTGTATATATAATTACCGAAACAATAACAATGAATCTGTTTAATGAACATCATATGGAAATGTTCAGTATGTTCCAGAGTTGTATTCCTTTCAGAATTGACTTTGAACTGAGGTAGCAAACAATATGCTGAATTTGAATTAGAGCTGCATGATTCTGGATAAATTGAGAATCACAATTTTTTTTATTTCTTTTTTTTTAATAAAAGGTTAATTGCTGCAGTCTATTTAAAAATATTTAAAGCAGCACTCAGTAGCTTCGGGATTTCTTCGCTGTATTCTCGCTTTTTGCTCGCAGGTTTCTCTCTAGAGCTCCCCCCACAGCTTCGGAATAGATATTTGACAACACTGTTGTAAAAACTCTTTGGTGATTCTCAGACACCAGAGGCTATAGATCAACGACATCAAAGCAGATGGGACATTCTTTAAAACGTCTTCTTCCTTCGGGTTCGGACAGCGTGAGGGAGCGCAATAATGACAGTATTTGAGCAGATTTCTTTTGGCCGTAAAGCAATTGTTTACATCGCGAGACCTGATATCACGCGATACTTCCTGCCGCGGCGGCCGGCGGCCCGCCGTCTCAAAGTTGCAAGTGCGAATTTTCCGCTCACGGGCACCAGGGGGGTGCGAAACGACCACCATTCAACCCGAAATAAGTAATATAACCATTCCAATGACTCCGAAGCTGTTCAGTTAAGGTAAAAAAGTTACTTAGTTCACCTTTAATTAAAGGCACACTATGCAGTTTCTTTTTTCCTCAAACAGCGACCCCTAGAGTCACTGTGGAGTACTTGTATTTAACGTTACTGTCGTAAATACCACTCACGCAGAGCCGTCTCTGCACTCTTCCGACCGCGGTTTCTTCGTTTCTTTGTCGACTCTGCCATGATTCACGTCTGAAATGCGTGCTAGTGTCTTCCATAGAGGCTGCTTCATATGTTGTTGATGTATGTGACGTTGTGCCGTAAAGCAAGTCGTGATTCTCGTGAGATTTGTCGGGGCGGCACCTTTCAAACTTGCATTGCTGGTTTTGCCAGCGGCGTGCCAAATCTTGCACAGTGTGCCTTTAATATGAATTAATTATAAAAAAAACTAAATCGGTTTGGATGAATGATTTAAAGACTTCTGTGAATTTTAATTATTGTAACACCAAAATAATGATCCTGTATGATTGAAAAGACTGTTTGTGAAGGTGTTTCAAACATTTACATGACAACTGCTCTCTCTGGCTCAGCAGCAGCACGAACACAGATTTGAATGTTCTGATGTGATCGTACTTGTCAAAGGTTTAATAGACATCGCTAAATCATTTAGTAATAAGATCGCGTGGGTGTTCGAATCGAGAGTTCGAGACCGCGACCTTTAACCAATCATCGTGCAGCTTTAATTTGAATCTGATGTAGATTTAAAATGATTAATAAAAAATAAATAAATCATACTGTAACATTTAACTAAAAAAGCAGTTCATCAAGTTTTGAAAATAAATGCAAAAGTGTTAAAGACAGACAGAGTGACAGACAGATCAGATAGACAAAACGACAGATAGATCGACAGACAGACAAAGCAACAGATATATAGATAGATTGATAGATAGATATTGATAGATTGATAGATAGATAGACAGACAGATAGTGACAGAGAGAGAGACAGTTCTTCAATTCTAATAATAGGTCTACACTGGCACTGTTTAATTTGAAACGCTGATTAATTTGGTGTAGTCCACCGTTCATTTTCTAAGAACACGAATCACAAGGTTTCACACAAACAGTAGGCATGATTTTTCCGTATAGGCTATCTCACAAGAGAGATGCAATTTACCATCATAATTAATGTAAACTCTGTTGATATATAATTGCCGCTATGTTTCATGTGCTTTTATAAGCAGGTGTTGATGGAAAAAAGTATCACTTTGGAGCGTCTCACATTTATTGCAAGACTGAATGCAGAGCATTACTATGAGCAACATATGAAGAATGGATCGTCTGGGCCTTGCTTTCTGAATACAGCAGGCTAGAATCTCAAAGGCCACCATTAAAAGACTACCTCTTCACAAGAGGTAACTAAGGAAACTCAAAAACACCTGCTAGAGAGCACAATGGTCTTTGATGAACGGATTATAATGAGCATCTCAGGAAGAAAAGGTCTGTATATTTCATAAGAGGTTTTATGAATCACATTTCATAAACATTAAACTTTGAAAACAGCTCACTGTAACCTTGTGCTTTGTCACCGATAAAAGAAACATCATCGTGTCTCAATTCACAATCATTGCATGGAGCGAAAATCGTGATTTACTCTGAATTTAAACCGCAGTCCTGTGTTTACGCCTCGGAGGGAAACTGCGGAATATGTTTACATTTTCTTATTGTTTAATTAGGAGAATAAAGATGCCTTTAGAGGGAATATGAAGTATGTGTATCCCAATCATTTCACTTGTTCAAAGTATGAGAGCAACAACAATTATTAAAAATAACTAGTAAAATGTAGAGAGTAAAAATAATTACTAATTAGTCTTGTACTTATCTCTAGGCAAATATGCCATTGTCTGTTTAATTGTGTAACGTGTAAGGGATACAGTAAGCCGGTTATTATTTGCTTCATGTCTGGGTCCTGATCACCGTCTGGGTTTATTTTGCAATAATGACTCTCTCTGAGTTAATTTTATGATTTGAAATTATTATCTTTTAAACAGTCCATAACAATATACAAAAATATTGACCTTCTTGCTTTAACCGAGGGATAAACTTATAATCAATAATTCATTCTGGCTGGGCGAATGAATAAATTTTTTTTTCCATTTTGATCAATATATATATTTTTTAAATAAATAAATATTTTGTAAATAAAAGTAAATAATGTTTTTTTTTTTTTTTTTTTTTTCGCAAACAAAGCACTTTCGTCACTTTCGTCACTTTCATAAAATTGAGGTTAAACCACTGGAGTCACATGGATTATTTTAATGATGTCTGTACTACCTTTCTGGGGCTTGAAAGTGGTAGTTGCGTAGCCTGTCAATGGAGGGACAGAAAGCTCTCAGATTTCATTAAAAAGATCTTCATTTGTGTTCCGAAGATGAACAAAAGTCTTACAGGTTTGGAACAACATGTTATTAGTGAATAATTAATGACATAATTTACATTTTGGGGTGAACTAACCCTTTAAAAACCTTGTTACCACCAAGGAGGTCTACAATACCAAGAGAGTGCTGTCGTTTCTACTCATCTACAGTTCTGCTCAGACTGTACAGTTCAACATTAATAACAGTTACTCTGGAAAATGTTTTTTATTCACAAATGGACTCATCTCTACTACCATTATCTGTGCCAACTCCGACAACATGCAACCCAGTGAAAAGAACCCTTTCGAAGATCTTTGCAATCATCTATCACCCTTTAAGTTAGTGCTAGATGATGATCAAAATCTTCTATGAAACAATGAAATATCTGTACATACTGTGCATACATTTGTCCAGAGTTATTTTGTATAAAAAACAGAACACCATTTTCTAGCCCAGAAACTAGTATAAGAAAAAAATTAATATTCAACTTATTTAAGAGATTAAAAAAAAAAAAACACCTGAGACCAATTTCAGCATCTATCCTATTGATCCATTTATGAGCTGCTAGCTCTCTAATGTGATTTTATTCAGCCTAATGAGCCTGAAAATGACCCAAAAAAAAGTCATATTTCAAATTTATTGATTTGTCTGTGAAGTTTGGTTATTCCAAAGCCTTTACAGGAAATTGCAGCTCCATCAAAGGTGTCGAGCCAATAGCATGTATTTTCTAACTGTGAAATAACGGTACATTTTCTAATCAGTTCTCATTGCTTTAGTTTCACAAGAAAATGGCTTTTTGTTTTCCATTTCAGGTTTAGAGGTTCCAAGTGTTGATTGTGGTCCTCTGCTAGAAGACAGTTAGAGAACAAATAGGCTGTCCATATGGCAGCCTCTGCCTATGAGCTATACCACAATATATCCTTTATGTTTTCAACAGTTTCATCATCGCATGAATAAGATGAATGGGCGTTGACCGAGGGATGGGCCATCTGGATAAAGCTATGGCAGCAGTAGCACTATCGACTGTGCTTTCCAATCACCAGCCCGAGGCTCATTCGTCACCGTTTCTGATGTGGCGACGAGCAGAAACCGGGCAGCTCTATCATACATCATAACACTAAGCTTGTTTTTCAAAACTAGAGGTCTAGTGAACGGGAACATTGAGTTGTCTAAGAAATTCCTCAAGTTAGTGAAATTCTGGGTAACACTTTAGTTCAGGTTCCAATTCTCACTATGAAAGTTGCTTATTAGCATGCAAATTACCAGGATGTTGGCTGTTTATCAGTACTTATAAAGACCATATTAATGCGTTATTCTGCACAACCATATTCTGTAAATAGGAGTGCATTAAGGCAAAATTCATAGTTATTAGTTAGTTAATAGTGAGAATTGGACCCTAAACTAAAGTGTGACCAAATTCTGTGTTTAATGCAACATATTCCACGTCTTATAGCGCAGGTATAGATGACATTTGCATTCAAAGCTATTCGCACTGCTATCGTGCATAATCAATAGACTAGATTGTAAATGGGATTTTGTAACCACAGGATTTATTGCCAAACTTCATCATTATGCACCCAGCAAATAGTGTGTTGGAAATTGTTTTATAAGTTGGCCTGGATGGATGAATGCATTTCTTAAAGGAAGGCAATAAATATGTTGGGTTCTTTAGGGATGCACAATATGCTAAAGAGGGTTGTAGAGAAAAAAAAAAAAGTGAGTTGCTGGTGCATTTAAGTAACTATCCTGAAACCTGTGCAAGTTATAATATTATGTTTACATTGTAGGTATAACTGATTAATGTCATATAGGATGTATTTCAGTAAAAAAATAATAATAAATGTGTTTGATTTTCTTCAGTCTCAGAGGATAGTCAATAAAGCAGCCAATTCAGAAGGTCCAAAGACCAACATCACAGACTGTTACTTCAACCAGTGTTATGATATTCATTCCATCCCTGGAGTGAGCCTATAGCAATAAAAGAACAAACATTTCTGTGTTTGCACTTTCATAGCTGTTTTTTTTTTTTTTTTTTTTTTTTTTTTTTTTGGGTTGGACTTCCGATGGAGCAGCTTGAAATTTTTATGACAAATACTGCAATTTAGGTTACAGTGCATATTTGCAAAAGAAAAGTATACACAGTGGATTGACAGCCATCTGCTGTTTGTTTCTTTTTATTGTTATTTCCAATGTTCCTCAGTTTTTTTTCCCCCAATGTCAAGCATTGCATTGCACCCTTCGTTCATTCTTTGCTTGTACCCAAATCGTCCCATGTCACTGCTGGGTTGTAAAACAAATTAAATCCCTGTTCACACTTCTAATTTGCTGTACCGCCATAGGAAGAAGCCAATACGGAATTCTCCGTACAAGTTATATCTCCACGAATTTGACATTTGACACAGCTGGTGATTCAATAGGCTTTACACCAGAGAGCAGAAAGGAAGATATGCATGCAGAAATGAGTCAGGACTAATGGCTATAGGAAGTGAAATCTACGAAAACACCATGTACTATATTAACAATTAAGTAATGATAAGCGATGATTTTTCTTAAATTACTTGCTAATCTAAAAAAATATATATATATTGCATTGATCCCAAACTCATGCCATTGATCGAGCCAATATTGCTCAGACAGGAAGCTGTTTTGATAGTAGATTGAGAGTTTATTATTTTTTAAGAAATACATACTTAGGCTTATTCATTGCTGTCATTCAAAATGGAATAAGAGAAAGTATTTTAACAACAAAAATAAATATTTAAAGTAACCAATTATGTGGTTTTAGATCATATTTGGGGTCTATGTACTGTATATTATTCTATTGAAACTATTGAAAGGTCTAGAGAGAGGGAAAATCAGAAAAATATTAAAGGACAAATTATAACAATTGCCTTTGTACTTTGATGAGTTACAAATGAATAAATATTTATTCTTTTTTCTGTTTTGCCTTTTATCAAAATTGTATTTTTATTATAGTCACTGAAGCTATTTTGTGTCAAAACATCAACTAAAAAAAGACCATGTCGTTGAAATACATTATTAATATATTTCATGCCCTAGAGGTTTAACAGGCTTCTAAGTACCAAAACAATATTTTATGAGAGAAAGAAAAACAGAGAAGTTTTTCTGCTATATAAAATATAAAGAAGGTCAAAGAAATTCCTGTGGAGTGGAGTGTGTTTTCTAAAATTATTATAATGCATGAGGAAAAGCGTTCCTATCATCCATCATAACTGGCCACATAACACTAATTATCTCTAAGGTGTGCTTCAGTTGATGAGTGATCAAGAATGTTTTCATCCAAGGAATTACTATTGTTCCCTTAACTGATGGTGTCATTTATCATGGCTTTCACATCCAATCATTCATCCTGGAGCCATTTATATATTTTCATTCATTTCATTTATCGTACCAGGACAAAAAAAACCCCAAAAAACCATCATTCACACAATTCCTGCACAAACATTTGTGGAAGGGATTACATCAGAAAAGAGGCAGTAGGATGTTCTTGACGACTATCAGCTCAGTAAATTATTTTCAGAAGAGATTCCTTCGAGTTTATTATCTCTGACATGGATGCGGAATCACACAGTGAATGAAAACTGACAGCACTGAGGGAAAAAAGAGCTCTTGCTCACTCTCTAAATGTTTGCATCAACGAGTAAATGCCTGTAGGCCAAAGTCTGTGAAAGGGATTAGTATAAGAAAGGTGGCCTATATAGTGCAGATTCATTGAAGCAATAGCTCATTCAGAAATGACAATTATGTCATTATTCACTCACCCTCATGATGCTTATAACCTGTATGAATTTTGTTCTTCTGTGGAACACAAAAGTGGAACTTTTGAAGACTTATCCTACGCACTCTTTTCAATATAAATGAAAGTGAGGGAGTGAGGCTGGCAAACAACGAAATGACAAAAAAGCAGCAAAGAAATAGTATGAAAGTTGCTCACATGACTCATGCACTATTCAAAGTCTTTGAAACAGACTGAAATGAAGGGTATTATTAATGAAAATCCTAAGATCAGTGCCCTAGCTCCTTTTTTGCATTTATGGGAAAAGTAACAATTTCGGAATCTGATTCATGTACGAACCATTCTTTTGAATCTAGTAAACTGAATGATTCATTCTGATCTGAGTGCATGAGCTACTTTACTTCAATGAGACATTTTCATTCTTTTATGGGGCTTTGTGTATTATTCTTTTTTTTCTTTTTTCTTTTTTTGGTAAGAAAAAGTGACTACTATAGTACATTCATCAGTATTTTATCCGTTCCACATGATGAAATAAACTCATATAGGTTTGGAATGACATGAGTAAATGAAGGCAGAGGTTTTATTTTTAGACTAACTATTCCATTGATGTTTGATCTCTGAACTTAAAATAATGTGAGGGCAATTTTGAATTTTAAATAATTTTTAAATAATGTTTGAAATGCTCCTCTAGGAGCAAGATCACGAATTTTTGGCCATAACTGTGATTTCTGACTTGATCTTTTAACTAGCCAGATTAAAGTCAAGGCCAAACTTGTAAAGCTCAAGGGCAAGCTCTCTTGTCAGGATCCGGTGAGCTCCTCTTTACCACAGAGAAATCAATTTTACACAGGATAAAGAACTAATCCCTGACAATTTGAGGATTAGTGCAGCAAATGACCTTTATCTCGCCATGGAGCAATGAAAGGCCTGCACAGAAATAGTTAAGGTCTTGATCTGAAACCCACCACTAAACTTATCTTTGAAGTGGAATGCATCGTGCTGTTTAACTTAAATCAATTTAAAAGAATAGTTCACCTATTGTCAGGGGGGAACAATGTCCCAAACTCTGGTACCCTTCAAGCCCCAAAAAGGCCCCATTCTCAATTAGTGAAATCATGATTGCATAGGAGTCTCAAGGCATAAAAACAAATAACTTCAATAAAGCCAACATTATTGCTAATGAAGTTCAAAGGCAAAAATATGACACCGAAGATTGGTGTAAAGAGGATTTTAATCTAAAGAGAGAGAGGTGACCGGTTTCATAGATTGCTTATTATCTTTCAACTTCTCTTTCTTTTAATGATTGTGCAATTGAAACTCTATAGGAAATGCAAAAGAGTTCCATGTATTTTGTTCCACAAGGTCCTTATAAAAAAAAAAAAAAAAAAAGAGCCAGGTAAACAGGACAGGATGAATCTTTGACATTTCAGAGATATTTTGAAAAGCTTCTGAGCACAAGCTTTGAAGGACAATTGGTCTCGAGAGATTCCTTAATGAATTCATTTTGATGCCAAAACTGTCCTCAAAAGAAAATGACTATCCTTGAGTTAAGGAAAACTAATATCAACCGTATTGCCAGGTATTGTAGACCTTATTAAGATGTACTTGTTTTGGAACATTTTCATTCTGTGCGATTACACATCATATCCTGAATGATTAAATAATGTA
Source organism: Rutilus rutilus (assembly GCF_951802725.1). Taxonomy (NCBI): domain Eukaryota; kingdom Metazoa; phylum Chordata; class Actinopteri; order Cypriniformes; family Leuciscidae; genus Rutilus; species Rutilus rutilus. Next base: position 33,692,267 of record NC_140217.1, on the reverse strand, counting down.
TTTAAAGTGAAAAAAGAAATAAAAATGGGTCCTATTTACTTTGATAATCCATATAGTCTCATTGTGAATGAATCAATGGTTTATGCTTCTCCAAAGAAAAAAATAGTTTTTCCTTGAACTTTTTCATTAAAATGTTCTGAATAATGTTAAACAATAGCCAAATAGCTATTTAGTATAGCTGCACGATTCTGGATAAATTGAGAATAACGAATCATTTTCATTTGTTTCATTACTGGATAAATAAGCATTTTTGAACGAATCTCTTGAATGAATGATTCAATGACAAATCATTTTTTTTTAACAATCACTTGTCGCAAACTACTGACGTAACAATGTAATTAATACAATCATAATTTGAAGGGTTAAGTTACTTTTAAAAGGTGATTTACCCTATTTTGACCGCTACTGTATACATCCGTGTTTATATCTGAACTATCTGAACATTTATCCCAGTACTTCTGTGATAATGTGAATTATTGTAATATAAATAATGATAGCCTACTGTGTGGTTGAAAAGGTCGTTTGTGAAGCTGTTTCAAACATTTACATGACAAATGCTCTCTCTGGCTCAGCGGCAGCACGAACGCAGATTTAAATGTTCTGCTGTGATGCGTACTTGTCAGGTTTAATAGGTATAATAGACATAGCGAATCGTTGTCATTCAGGCATAGGATCACATGGGTGTCAAGCTCTCGATCTTATATCGATTAATCGTGCAGCTCTACTATTTAGGCATTATTTTAGCGTACTTGCATTTATGTCTTATCTAATAAATTCACAGTTAATAATATCAAGTCCTGGTCTACATCTTATTCCCTTTTTTACAGGGAAATACATTAAAAATTGCAGAACAAAAATGGATTGTGAACAAAAATTTTGTTGACTAAGTGAACAGCATGTATCGGAGGACGAAAAAATGCTACTAAACACAAATGTGCTATTACAGAAAATTTTGGTTGCATATCACGGATGTATTGTTAAAAGCTTAACTTTATTGGAAGCTCCTACCTTGATCCTTTCGCTCACAGTTCTCAGTTTTTGAAGGCAATGGCAGGATCTAATTTTGCACAGAATGTCATATTTCAGTGCTTGAGCTGCTGAGCAGGCCGTATTTATACGTTCCTTTATTCTCTGTCATTCCCAAAGAAAAAGACAGCTCTTTTCTGTACCAATTAGGGCTATCTGGGCAAGGCCATCTCATATTTGAGATGCAAACATTAAAAGAATACCAGAGAGAAGTGAGGTATGTTGCCACAGCTCTTTCAAAAGTATAATTAGGGTGAGCATAGGTCTCTTTTTCAGCAGAAAAAAAAAATGCAATTTAATTTCAGCCACCCAGACCCAGTTATGGGAAATTAACTTCCTTTTTCACAGTTTATCCAATCCAAACAATGGATTTTAGTTGTAAAATACATATACACACACACATACAATATTGGCTGCAATGATGTCATATTTCATAAGTGCACCTAAGTGTATCTGCTTATACACCTAACCATAAACCAGGATTTAACATAAAACTAGTGAATTATTTTCTTACATGACACAGATGCAGTCTAGAGAGCTTAACTTGTATTGAACTCTTTTAAACAGAACAGAAAAATCCTTTAAAATAAGCAACTGCAAATACAGCGTAAACATGACGGTGTCAATGCAGCTGGGAAAACGGATGACAAAACAAACAAGCAAAACCATTTCCATTAAAACCAATGTCAATATGCTAAAGTTACTCACTCTCCATTTACTACTTGATCTGTGCTTTCTATGCAGACGTTTGCTCCCTATAATCTTAATCAGAAGTCAAGTCATTTACACAGTAAACAGGTGTGAGAGGTAGAAATGTGGCGGGGTGCCATGGAGTCACATCTCGCGTAATCAGATCTCATTACAGACGTGTATGGAATCCCACTGCGAGTCATGCAAATAAGGATGATTAATATTTAGCTATTTGTTGAGGAAATAATAAGGATGGTAAACACAATCATTCTAAAGTCAAGCATCAAACCACACACAAAATGAGCTTTGGCTGAGTGTCTTATGTGTGTAGAGAGTGCGCTTGTGATTGAAATCAGGATCTCTGTGGTATGTTTTTCATCAGCTTGTTTATGGAAGACTTAGGTTTAAAGGCTTTAAAGGTTCAAATTTTAACATAATTTGGGGGAGAACCAAGGTGGGAAAAAACAGTAATTGCCTAAAGCATTAAGTAACTATAATCAAAGTCCCTTTCAAGGAAAGTCTGTTCCCTTGGCGGCCATATTTGCAATGCCTCCGGGCAGCTATTTGGGGCATCCAAGACCAATAGCCAAAATTACTAACAGCTTGCGCCTCTGCAAACCCTCTTTTGGCATTAAAAATTACTGTCAGGATTTACTAAAGACACATAGTGAAAAATTAGCGCTGAAAAGGTGTGGAAACTAAGGTTTGCGCTAGTCAATTTACTGGTATTTGTGCCATTATTTGCCCCCCCAAAAAACATGTAAATTGAACATGTAAATATGGCCCTATGTCTTATCTTCTTGAATGGAGGAATCCTGAAATCTCAAAATCTTCTTGTCGAACTTACAAACATATTTCAAATCAACAACACAATCTGACATGAACTCTTCCTTAAATGTTGTTTCATATGCTCAAATAACATTACAAAGCTTCTTTTTTAGGCTAGACCAGCCAAATGTGCATGTGCAGTCCTTAGCAAATAATCCCGAAAAACAGTACGGGAACAGAGTAGTATGTATTACTATACATAGTATACACATAGTATTTAAAAATGCGCATTCGATGGTTACTTTACTATCCCATGAGGCCATGGGAGAATATTTATTAATGGAGGTGAAGCGACGCAACTGACCCTGGTAGGTACATGATAAGGACAGCATGGTGGATGTAGTATGTACGGATTACATTAATACTACACACATTCATACCATATAGAACATACTTTTTTAATGGTCACGAAGTAAGTTCAAATTCAAATGTAGTACCTACTCAGGCAGTACGCGATTTCGCACGCACGGTGACTGTTTCTCTAGCAACCAGAGCTTCTACGGCTGCTGCGGCGCCACGGTGACTTTATCAATCAGCGATTGTCTCCTTTGTTTAGAAGGCGGGACTTTTTCCGCCATATTGCGCATTGCACTTTCTCACATTCATAAGTAATAGGAGTGCACCGTCTTTCTACATATAAAAGGTGCGTCCCAATTTGCATACTTATACACTATTCTATGACGTTTTGTAGTATAAATAGTCCAAATAGTGTGTTCATACTGAAAATCCAAATAATTAAAAGTACACTTTAAAAACCTAGATGATGCACTTAATTAACTGACAAAAAGGGAATTTTCGTCCCAAATGACGCACTATACACTATGAACTTATACACTCTGACAGAGAACCCCAAACCTCTCAGCACCGCCATAGACGCAACTAAAGTTTATAACTGATATAATTCTGCTATCTTAATGGTAATGTTAGTACCACACCAACCAAACAGATCTACAGATTCTTAAACAAATGTGTTGCTGTCTGGATATTGTAATAATAATAAAAATAAAAAAAATACTACAAATATACTTTTAAATTTCCACTGAGGAAAAAAATTATAATAACAACATGTTTTGGCATAATTTAATACAATTTAATAAAAAATAATAATAATTTAAACATTTATAATATAATAAGATATTTGACATTACAAATTTATTTTTAAATGTCAAATGGAATATATATATATATATATATATTTTTTTTTAAATATGCTTGAATAAACTGATCCGAGGGTCCTCGTACCATTGGTGCTCAGGCCATATTTGACAGTCTAGACTAGAAATCAACATTAACTAACATCAACTTGGCACATCTGCAAATCAGATTTAAGACTTTACATCCTTATTTGTCATTGGCCCTAAAACACCAAAAACTATTTCTTGACTATTGCAAAGAAGGGAAAACTACTAAACTGGAGAATCAAAGTCATCCATAATCCACTGGCTGACCTTACTGGCTGAAATAATAACAATAATAATAAAAAATACATGAAATCAATAAGAAAGGCAATGTCCCTAGAATTGATCATTCATACTCTGCACTGGGCATCTCACACCTTGGATTGTATTCATCATTGCAAATATAAACAAATTCAATACTCCATCAGCTGTTGCTCTGTTTAGAGTCACAATTCATCACTGCTCTTGACGTTATTGCCGAGCCTCCCAGCCATATCTATCTGCTGCCTATCCTCTGCATTGTCCCTTACGGAGTGTCTCTGCAATGGCAATTAAATCCGTCTTGCTGCTGTGGCAGAATCTGCGTTCGAGCAAAGATGCCTGATGTACATTTGATAGTGAAGGCTCAGCAGTAAATAGAGGATAAAGGGACTCCAGATCAAGCGTAAAATTACAGATGGTGGCCCTGAATACTTCAAGAGTTTGTAAATGACTGTCTTTCTGCACTCGACCTGCGTCATACTTCATTACCTTATCAATGAAATGTGCCTCAAACATTGAAAGAAGGCAATATTTCGCTTTTGATTCTCATAACAAGCAATTAACAAATTAACTTGAATCTTGATCAGGCCTGTATAGTGCAATGCAAATGCATCTAATGCTACACTCTTAAAAATAAAGTTTTTTTTATTGGCATCTATGGTTCCATGAAAAACGTTTAACAAGGAAAATTTCCATTTAAAAGTTTCTTTATGGAGAAGGGTTCTTCAGATTATTTAAATGTTCTTCACACTAAGAAAAAAGATTGTTCTTTTAAGAAGTGTGCACTGAAAGGTTCTTTTGGGAACCCATAATGGTTCTTCTATGGCATTGCTATGAAAATCCCCTTTGAGAACCTGTTTTTTTAAGTACAGGTGAACAGTTATTTAAAAAAAAAAAAAAAAAAAAACAATTACAAGTTCTATAGATCTTATGTGCCAGAGAAACAAACACACAGCCATCTTTAGAATTTTTGTGTTTGAACTGTTATTTTTGCGGTAGCTCTGTATATTTCTATAGCATCGCTGTCAAAGAGTAATTAGCTGGTGAAGTGGATTTACGTATTGTAGAGTTAACGAAAGTTATCATGAGCATTGTAATGTTTGAAGCTGATGTCATAACAACTGTAGACCCGGAAGATTTACAAACGAGCGGTTCATTCATAAATCTGTAAGATCTTACTTTCATACTGTGAAACCAGAATACACAACACAAAGAGCACAGCGCTGAAAAGGGGCGGAGCTACATAAGGTCTATAGCAGGGGTGACCAATCCTGTTTCTGGAGATTTACCAGCAGACTTTACCAGCAACTTTGCAGGAAGGTAGATCTCCAGGAACAGGATTGTGCACCCCTGGCCTATAGAATAAAATAGACCATGTCTACATTTAACGCAAGTGACATGAGCGTTCTTTTCATTGTGCTTGAAGCGAGAGCTTTGAAACTCCCTGTTTCCCAATTAACACACCATTCATGAATGTTTCTATGGCTGGAGGTCATGAACGTGGAACATTTGACTTAATTTGCCACATTGCGTTTAGCTCTTGAGACTACACATGGTAATGTGTTCGCTTAGAGCAGTGTATGAAAAATGAAAAATGAAACATGTCACAAAGCTAATGCACCCGGACGGGAAGCTAAAGCTGAGCCCGTTAACTTTTACACCTTGCCTTTGAAATCTGGTGGTGGAGGAATCGCAGCTTACAAGATCTGTCCATCATAAAGAGGGATCAAAGAGAGCCGCATGTAGTACATGGTAAAGGAATGTTAATAACTCTTGTGCTGAGAATCCTGGGAAAATAGAACGGGTGGATCAGCAGTGCAGTTTGTAAGTGTACGTTTAAATGGTTATGCAGTGTTTTCTACTCTGACAGGTAATTCTTTTGTCATTGTCATTTTGACATTGACATTTTTGCCTCAAGCTGACAGGTGACGTGGAGGGGTGTTTTTTGCCAATGATTGTCCCATGCTGACTGTTTGAATATTGCGGCAATGCAGATCTATATAAATCTTTGGGCTTTGGCAGGATCTTGACAGCACTAGGCTTTAGTGACATTACCCTCAGGAATCCCCCAGGAGTTTGGTATGCGGAAGTACACAGACTATATTTTGTACTTATTATAGGAAGTTTCAATAACTGACGCAAAAGTTGTTTACAGTTACTTCTTTTGAATAATAATTTATGTAAGAATGAAATATGAAGAATAATAACCACAGGCTACGTTCACATAGTCTGTGTGAAGAAATAAAGTGTAATAAACAAAAAGTTTTAAGATATATACTTATAGTTTAAAAGATCTTTCAAAGAGCTATTGCCCCTTATTTAACCATGCAATGCTCACGTAAACAACAATACACATCTACTTTTCAATCACAAAGGAGAAACATGCTTTCTGCCTGCATAATGGTGTAGTTACAGCGCCTGCCAGCAGGGGGTAACTGTCAAAGCTAACCCGTCGAACCTTTCCCCCTGATGTTCACAGCACATTCTTAAATGTTCCTTGTCGGAGGTGCTGTGGGTAGACGGTTAGGTAATCTGACGTGATTACATTCCATTTTCCCAGCAATTTTCTCTACAATGGCTTTGTCGCACCTAATAGTATCATTTCACATTTCAAGGTCAGATGTGTGATTTCCAACCTGTGAAACATTGTGCCAGACATAATGAAGCTGACATGTACGTCTGAATTACACTGCCTTTCTGCCTTCATGTTGTAAATATTATATCGTAAATATAATTTTAATGCTTCAGAGGTCCTTGTTTATGTACGGTAGTGACACACTTAGACAGCACCATAAACAGAGATGCATATAACGCCATATAAAATACAACGAAAAAATTATTTCTAAATACATTGATTTAAGGGGATAGTTCATCATTTACTCACCCTCAAGTTGCTCCAAACTGTGCTGTATGAGTTTCTTTCTTCTGTTGAACACAAAAGAAGAAATTCTAAAGAATGTCAGTAACCAGACTTCAACAGAAGAAAGAAACTCATGGAGGCTTGAAACAACTTGAGGGTGAGTACGGTAAATGATGACAAAAATGTCTTTTGCTCGAAAACTATCCCTTTAGCATTCTGATGATGACGATACACTGGCACGTGGTGACGTGCGTCACGTACACAACGTATATCGAGTAACAAGAAATGACCAAAACACGCAGCAAGCTTTGAGTATAGCCTACAGTATATGTGCGTGGTGTAATTGCTCCATTTGATATCAGTTAATAAGCACTATACGTGACAATGTGAAATACATGAAAACAATCCACCTAATCTAAATTGGCCTCAACATCCAAAGCCAATGCAACGTTGACATGAAAGTTTGTTAAGTGCAAAAACATAAAACACACAAAATGGTTTAAAAGTGTTCACGGGGGGCGAGACCATGGAGGGCTTTGAATGTGATGAAAAGTACCTTGTATTGCATATGAACGGGTAAGCCAATGTTATCTGCATAAAACAGGAGTAATGTGGGAAGATTTCTTGGTATGTGTGAGGACCCTGGCTGCGGAGTTCTGAATATATTGGAGCTTATTTAGTGTTGTAGTGGGTAAGCTAAAAAAGAGAGAATTACAGTAGTCTTGGCGGTAAGTAATGAAAGCATGAACATTGATATTTAAGAACAGACGTAAACAAGCAATATTACGGAGGTGGAAAAAGGCAGATTTGGTAAGTGATGAGATATGAGGAGAGAAAGAGTGAAATTTTCAGGTTTTTAACAGTGGTAGAAGGTCAAACTTGGAAACCAACCAGCAATATCAATATTGTCAACACAGACAGGATGTAAATTGAGGATGACCAATCAGAAATATATTTGTTTCATCTGTGTTTAGTTAGTGAAAATTACTGGTCATACCTCACATTTTTCAAGGTTTGGCACTCGCAAACTCTTCTCTGATGAAGCGTGTTTAGTGTCCTTTTTGGCCGGGACTACCTGTCAATCACATGAGATCACAGCAATAGCAAAACATAATACCATCCAATCAATTCCCTAAGGAAAAAATCTTTTTCAAATTTGTTTCTTGTTCGAGAAGCCGTTTCACTCGTAGATTTGTCACAATAGAAAGAAAAACAAAGACTATCGCAATTTCCGTTTCATGTCAACTTTAATATGCTTTTCTGAACAAGTTGGTCCTGGAGAGAGCTATTTAGATCAATGGCGGTTGTTCAGCTGGTGTGCACTTGAATCATGTTACCTGATATATTTGCTTCAGGGCTGTTCAGTGCTCAATTCTGGAGACAATAGAGCAAATCACCTGAGCCGTTAATTCTAATTATATATATATAGCATCTATTTAAATTTAAATTAATGGATCTATTTAAATTAATCTATTTACATTTTAATTAATTAATTGATTCCAATAGAGTTTAGCGTTATCTTTAGAATGTCATATTATTTTGAAAATAGAATGGTTTAATAGTTCACTATATATATATATTTTATTTTTATTTTACTTTTTTTACTGAGCTCACAGCAATGCTTTCTGTGATTATTTTCTCCCTTCTCTGAATGACACGTTATGTCGCTTTTGAATCAGCATAAGTATTTTCCTAAATTTTTTGATGCTCTAAAATGTTTCCTCCATAAGCATCTCACTAAGTTTTGGAGCAGAGTTTTGAATTGAGGGTGCTAAGGACTTCATACAGAACTTGAAACGCCTCGAAATTGCTTTGAATTTTTGATAGCTTGTTTCTTCAAAGCACATCAATACATTACAACACCCAGTTAAAAAATAGCACTTTGCATTGAAAATACACTCACTCGGGTGTTTCTCTTTATGACTATGACTCATATATTCTGGCACAGCACATTCATAAATCCCTAATACTTTGACTGGGCACACACATTAATTGCAGGAATGAAGTAGTTGCAGGCAGTAGTGGTCTCTAAATTCCTCATTTGCGGGGAGGGGGGGTGGTGGTGGTGGTGGTGGTGGGTGGGGGGAGGGGGGTATCTGATTTATTGTTCAATAAAGCCAAGACCTGTTTTGCTCAATTAGCTCTATTTATCTGAGTAATGGTATTTTACTGGGCTTGCCCTTCTCCCTCCGTCGAGGCAGCGAGGTATGCATACGGCATCAGAGCCTGACTACTTTTCATTCAGTTTCCCTTGTGAATCAACGAAGGGAAATATTGGAAAGATGTGGATATATAAAGCTATATGTTCTTTCTGTTATTTTTTAAAGCAATGTAATGAAATAATTTGCTAGTCTTGTTGTCAAGTCATTTGTCAAATAAACATGGGTGTTTATTTGTATGCCATGCACCATAGCAGAAACAGGTTCATCATTATGAGGCATAGGCACTGGTCGGATTAATGAAAATATACACACAGTACACAACCAAAATGAGAGCACTACTAATCTACATTGCATTCGTCTTCCATAAACTGAGGACTTTTTAATCAGCTGTCAGCATATTAATTAGCATATTCAGGTAGCATGGTTAAAATGTACTCTCTAATTTTTATGCTGAAACAATCACAAATAATCATAATCACACTAACTGGCCTTATAATCAACTGTAATCCCAGATAGCAAAATTGGTGTGGCCCAGATCCGGCCCACACTTGACACTTTCATCTGGCCCACATACCGCGCGGAATGATGGCACTTGGGCGGTCCGCTCCTGTTTGCCGGATATGGGCCACAATTAAGCCATAGCACTGCCGCATGTCAGCCGTAAACAAAACAAATGAAGCAGAACTGGCCCATATCTGGCCCAGACACCAAAGTTGCTGTGGCCCAGATCCGGCCCACACTTGACACTTTCATCTGGCCCACATACCGCGCGGAATGATGGCACTTGGGCGGTCCGCTCCTGTTTGCCAGATGTGGGCCACAATTAAGCCATAACAATGCCGCATGTCAGCCGTAAACAAAACAAATGAAGCCGAATTGGCCCACATCAGGCCCACACTTGACTGTGGCCCATATCCGGCAAACAGGAGCGGACCGCCCAAGAGCCATCATTCCACACGGTATGTGGGCCAGATGAAAGTGTCAAGTGTGGGCCGGATCTGGGCCACAGCAACTTTGGTGTCTGGGCCAGATATGGGCCAGTTCTGCTTCATTTGTTTTGTTTACGGCTGACATGCGGCATTGCTACGGCTTAATTGTGGCCCATATCCGGCAAACAGGAGCGGACCGCCCAAGTGCCATCATTCCAAGCGGTATGTGGGCCAGATGAAAGTGTCAAGTGTGGGCCGGATCTGGGCCACAGCAACTTTGGTGTCTGGGCCAGATATGGGCCAGTTCTGCTTCATTTGTTTTGTTTACGGCTGACATGCGGCATTGCTATGGCTTAATTGTGGCCCATATCCGGCAAACAGGAGCGGACCGCCCAAGTGCCATCATTCCGCGCGGTATGTGGGCCAGATGAAAGTGTCAAGTGTGGGCCGGATCTGGGCCACAGCAACTTTGGTGTCTGGGCCAGATATGGGCCAGTTCTGCTTCATTTGTTTTGTTTACGGCTGACATGCGGCATTGCTATGGCTTAATTGTGGCCCATATCTGGCAAACAGGAGCGGACCGCCCAAGTGCCATCATTCCACGCGGTATGTGGGCCAGATGAAAGTGTCAAGTGTGGGCCGGATCTGGGCCACAGCAACTTTGGTGTCTGGGCCAGATATGGGCCAGTTCTGCTTCATTTGTTTTGTTTACGGCTGACATGCGGCATTGCTATGGCTTAATTGTGGCCCACATCTGGCAAACAGGAGCGGACCGCCCAAGTGCCATCATTCCACACGGTATGTGGGCCAGATGAAAGTGTCAAGTGTGGGCCGGATCTGGGCCACAGCAACTTTGGTGTCTGGGCCAGATATGGGCCAGTTCTGCTTCATTTGTTTTGTTTACGGCTGATATGCGGCATTGCTATGGCTTAATTGTGGCCCATATCCGGCAAACAGGAGCGGACCGCCCAAGTGCCATCATTCCACGCGGTATGTGGGCCAGATGAAAGTGTCAAGTGTGGGCCGGATCTGGGCCACAGCAACTTTGGTTTCTGGGCCAGATATGGGCTAGTTCTGCTTCATTTGTTTTGTTTATGGCTGACATGCGGCATTGCTATGGCTTAATTGTGGCCCACATCTGGCAAACAGGAGCGGACCGCCCAAGTGCCATCATTCCACGCGGTATGTGGGCCAGATGAAAATGATGGCACTTGGGCGGTCCGCTCCTGTTTGCCAGATTTGGGCCACAATTAAACCATAGCAATGCCACATGTCAGCCATAAACAAAACAAATGAAGCAGAACTGGCACAAATCTGAGCCACAGTTCATTTTAATTCGGGCCCAGATTCGACACCTTGTATGTATACCTGAAATGATGGCACTTGGGTGGTCCACTCCTGTTTACCAGATCTGGGCCACAAGCAGGCCATTTGTTCAGCCACATATTAGCCAAGAATGAACTAAATAAGCCTTAAATGTGTGTTTTTGTGTGTGCATGCTGTGCCATTTAAACTTTGGGAAACTCAGTGACTGAATATCACTGACACTAAGTGAACTCTGCATCAACAATATCCAACATACAGAAAAGAGAAATGTAAAAATGGCCCCTCTTTATGTTAAGATAAGTTACAACAGATGATTCAAACACATTTCTGAAAACATTTGCATCATTTATTAATATTGCCAAAGAACAACCCACTGCAAGTTTACATTTTCAAAACTGGAAAGCAATCTAAACAAAAAAACAAACCAAAAAAAACCCCAACAATAAACAAACACAAAATATATGCATAGAAAGCATAGTAAAAACTAAATAAAAACAAAACATGTTTCCAGTAGCCTTGGTCATCCAAAAAAACAAACAGACAACACAGAAGTTAACACGCTACAAAACCTTGGCAAATGGAACCATCCAAAATGATAGAATTTGACCTCCTTGACTGGGCCCATCTGCATCATGGCAATCTTGCAAGCCTTTATTGGATACACAAATGAAAAAAAAAAAAAACTGTTGAATCAGTAACAGAACGCTGATAATACAATAGTGTTGAAGTACAAAACAAACACACACACAACTACTTAGAAGCCAAATTAAATAAAAAAGCCCTAAACAAAATATAATAAAAAAATAAAATAAATAAATACAAAACAAAAATATAGCTGCAAGCAGCAATTATCGGGGCCAAGCGCAAGCAGATGACAGGATATGCCAACATGGCTGAAGGTGTCAGACCAACTGCAACAATGAGCAATTAAATACATTTAAAGAGGATTTCAGGTGAAATGGCTGAAAAATCATATAAAAAGTCATTTAAAATATGATTTAATGGATTATCACTTTCGACCAATAGGTGGCGCAGTTACAAAAGTGATGTGATGTGGTCAGAGTGAAGTGACAATGACACATACAAAGTTTGGTGTCAATATGTCAAGGCATTGCAGAGATAAAGCCTGAATAGTGCTTTTAGCATCATGCCTCAAATTTGCTGCTACGCTATACGAAAACGGTTTCATCTATCCACACGAAATCCATAACTTTTATTCAGCATAGTCTGGAGATGATACGATTCGATTTTGGTGAAAATTGGACAAACGGTCTAGGAGGAGTTCGAAAAAGTAGGTTTTGACTGAAAATCAAGATGGCGGACAGGAAGTTTGGCCAAATAAGGAAAACTTGGTATCTATGTTCTCGGCTTGACTGAAGGAATGTATTAAGACCAGTGGCATTTCAAAAGCCAGGTTTATTCAAATTTTATTAGCCTTTTTGTAAATTTTGTCATAATATTTGATCACTAGGTGGCGCTCTCTCGAAATATTTTGGGTACCTTCAGGGGATGGTGCTGATGGCACATTCTGAGTTTCGTAATATTACACCAATGCATTTGTTTACTTTGGCATTTTATTTCACAAAACTGTATTGAAGTCAATGGGAATTTCATGTTTTGTTCTATTATAGTGCCACCAAGAGGCTCAGTCCCACCATTTTTTTTATGTGTCCTCAGAGTGAGCCCATGCATATTTGTGTCAATTTTGGTGAAAATATCTCAATTCACTTCGGAGTTATAGACATTTATATGAAAAAACACGTAAAAAATGACTGACACATGACTTTGATTGGATTTTACTACCCCTAAACATCAATATTTTCGCATTTGGGCATTGGCGTATAGCTATCGACCTATGTTTCCAAACTTCTGAAGGTGGTTTCGTCTCGATCGGACAAGCGGTTTCAAAGATATAGCCAAATGTTTTTTAAGCGCTAAATCACAACGCTACACAAACCATAAGGCGAAACCTAACATGTTCAGTATCGTTGGACTCGGGAACGATTCAGGAGTCTAAAGAGATGAGTCCTGTGAAAATAAGTTGACCACACCCAAAGTTATAAGCATTTGGAAGCATTTGGGAAAAAAAAATTCACCACTAGATGGCACTGTTTCGAAACTTCTCAGGCTCCTTCAGGACATCGTGCTGATGACCCATACCGAGTTTCGTAACGATAGGTTCATGCATTCCTAAAATACAGCATTTTAGCACATAATTCAAAATGGCCGACAGCCAAAATGGCTGATCTGGGAAAATTGGATATCAGTCGACTCAGCATGATGCCCTGAATCTAACAAGACCACTTTTATGATTTTTGGACAAACCATTCAGAAGTTATAAGCAAAAACAGCCATTTTTCATATCTCCGGACCAGTAGGTGGCACTGCGCCGAAACGCAGCATGTAGGCTCAGGTCATGCTTGTGATGATATGTGCTTAGTTTGGTCTGAATACGATAAAGCGTTGCGGAGATACAGGCTTGTGTCTGTTTTCGCAAGCGCTACATAAAATTTGTTTGCGCGGTATTCGAGAACGGTTTGACGAATCAACACGAATTGCATAACTTTTTGTCGGCATGGTCTGAAGATGATCTGATTCAATTTTCGTGGAAATTGGAGCAACGGCCTAGGAGGAGTTCGAAAAAGTAGGTTTTTCGGAAAATTCAAAATGGCGGAAAAATTATAATGACGAAAAATGACGTCATATTGTGCAATCGAATCGTCATGAGCTCAGGAATCAGAGGGAAAAAGAATTTTGTTTCTAGCCCTAGTGGTTCAAAAGTTATTAGCATAAACATGAGTGCAACTTTGGACAGTTGGTGGCGCTAGAGGGAAAGACTTAGACACACCAAAATTGGTGTAATTAATGTTGGGACTGTCCTCTATCAGAATGTCAAACCATTACAACTTTCCCGCGATCGGTTCTATGGGCTGCCATAGACTCCCAGTCGGAAGAAGGAAGAATAATAATAATAATAATAATAAATATAGCTGCAAGCAGCAATTACCGGGGCCAAGCAGAATAAGACGACAAGACATGCCGACATGTCTGAAAGTGTCAGACCAACTGCAACAATGAGCAATTAAAGACATTTAAAGAGGATTTTAGACGAAATGGCTGAAAAATCATAGAAACAGTAATTAAAAATATGATTTAATGGATTATCACTTTCGACAAATAGGTGGCGCAGTTACAAAACTGATGTGATGTGGTCAGAGTGAGGAGACAATGACACATACAAAGTTTGGTGTCAATATGTCAAGGCATTGCAGAGATAAAGCCTGAATAGTGCTATTAGCATCATGCCTCAAATTTGCTGCTGCGCTATACGAAAACGGTTTCGTCAATTGACACGAAATCCATAACTTTTAGTCGGCACAGTCTGGGGATGATACGATTCGATTTTGGTGAAAATCGGACAAACGGTGTGGGAGGAGTTCGAAAAAGTAGGTTTTGAATGAAAATAGCATTTTATCTCACAAAACTGTATTGAAGTCAATGGGAATTTCATGTTTTGTTCTATTATAGCGCCACCAAGAGGCTCAGTCCCACAATTTTTTTTACGTGTCCTCAGAGTGAGCCCATACATATGTGTGTCAGTTTTGGTGAAAATATCTCAATTTGCTTTAGAGTTATAAACATTTATATGAAAAAACACGTAAAAAATGACTGACACATGACTTTGTTTGAATTTTACTACCCCTAAACATCAATATTTTCGCATTTGGGCATTGGCGTATAGCTATCGACCTATGTTTCCAAACTTCTGACGGTGGTTTCGTCTCGATCGGACAAGCGGTTTCGAAGATATAGCCTAATGTTTTTTAAGCGCTAAATCACAACGCTACACAAACCGTAAGGCGAAACCTAGCATGTTTGGTATCGTAGGACTCGGCAAGGTTTCAGGAGTCTAATTAGATGAGTCTCGTGAAAATAAGTCGACCGCACCCAAAGTTATAAGCATTTGAAAAAAAAAATTCCCCACTAGGTGGCGCTGTTTCGAAACTTCTCACACTCCTTCAGGACATCGTGCTGATGACCCATGCCAAGTTTCGTAACAATCCGTTCATGCGTTCATAAAATACAGCATTTTAGCACATAATTCAAAATGGCCGACAGTCAAAATGGCCGATATGGTAAAATTGGATATCAGTCGACTCGGCATGTCGCCCTGAATATAACGAGACCAATTTTATGATTTTTGGACAAACTGTTCAGAAGTTATAAGCAAAAATAGCCATTTTTCATATCTCCGGACCAGTAGGTGGCGCTGCGCCGAAACGCAGCATGTAGCCTCAGGTCATGCTTGTGATGACATGTACCAAGTTTGGTCTGAATATGATAAAGTGTTGAGGAGATACTGGCTTGTGTCTATTTCCGCAAGCGCTACATAAAATTTGTTTGCGCGGTATTCGAGAACGGTTCGACGAATCAACACGAATTCCATAACTTTTTGTCGGCATGGTCTGAAGATGATCTGATTCAATTTTCGTGGAAATTGGAGCGACGGCCTAGGAGGAGTTCGAAAAAGTAGCTTTTTCGGAAAATTCAAAATGGCGGAAAAATTATAATGACGGAAAATGATGCCATAGGGTGCAATCGAATCGCCATGAGCTCACGAATCAGAGGAAAAAAGAATTCTGTTTCTAGCCATTGTGGTTCAAAAGTTATTAGCAGAAACATGAGTGAAACTTTGGACAGTTGGTGGCGCTAGAGGGAATGACTTAGACACACCAAAATTGGTATATTTAATGTTGGGACTGTCCTCTATCAGAATGTCAAACCATTACAACTTTCCCACAATCGGTTCTATGGGCTGCCATAGACTCCCAGTCGGAACAATGAAGAATAATAATAATAATAAATATAGCTGCAAGCAGCAATTATCGGGGCCAAGCGCAAGCAGATGACAGGATATGCCAACATGGCTGAAGGTGTCAGACCAACTGCAACAATGAGCAATTAAAGACATTTAGAGAGGATTTTAGGCGAAATGGCTGAAAAATCATATAAAAAGTAATTCAGAATATGATTTAATGGATTATCACTTTCGACCAATAGGTGGAGCAGTTACAAAACTGATGTGATGTGGTCAGAGTGAAGTGACAATGACACATACAAAGTTTGGTGTCAATATTTCAAGGGATTGCAGAGATAAAGCCTGAATAGTGCTTTTGGCATCATGCCTCAACTTTGCTGCTGCGCTATACGAAAACGGTTTCGTCTATCGACACGAAATCCATAACTTTTAGTCGGCACAGTCTGGAGATGATACGATTCGATTTTGGTGAAAATCGGACAAACAGTCTAGGAGGAGTTCGAAAAAGTAGGTTTTGAATGAAAATCAAGATGGCGGACAGGAAGTTTGGCCAAATAAGGAAAACTTGGTATCTATGTTCTCAGCTTGACCCAGGGAATCTATTAAGACCAGTGGTATTTCAATAGCCAGATTTATTCAAAAGTTATTAGCCTTTTTGGAAATTTTGTTATAACTTTTGACCACTAGGTGGCGCTGTCTCGAAATATTTTGGGTACCTTTAGGGGATGGAGCTGATGGCACATTCTGAGTTTCGTAATATTACACCAATGCATTTGTTTAGTATAGCATTTTATTTCACAAAACTGTATTGAAGTCAATGGGAATTTCATGTTTTGTTCTGTTATAGCGCCACCAAGAGGCTCAGTCACACCATTTTTTTAATGTGTCCTCAGAGTGAGCCCATGCATATTTGTGTCAATTTTGGTGAAAATATCTCAATTCGCTTCGGAGTTATAGACATTTATATGAAAAAACACGTAAAAAATGACTGACACATGACTTTGTTTGGAATTTACTACCCCTAAACATCAATATTTTCGCATTTGGGCATTGGCGTATAGCTATCGACCTATGTTTCCAAACTTCTGAAGGTGGTTTCGTCTCGATCGGACAAGCGGTTTCAAAGATATAGCCAAATGTTTTTTAAGCGCTAAATCACAACGCTACACAAACCATAAGGCGAAACCTAGCATGTTTGGTATCTTGGGACTCGGCAATGATTCAGGAGTCTAATGAGATGAGTTTCGTGAAAATAAGTCGATCACAACCAAAGTTATAAGCATTTGGAAAAAAAATGTCACCACTAGGTGGCGCTGTTTCGAAACTTCTCACGCTTCTTCAGGACATCGTGCTGATGACCCATACCAAGTTTCGTAACAATTCGTTCATGCGTTCTTAAAATACAGCATTTTAGCACATAATTCAAAATGGCCGACAGTCAAAATGGCCGAAATGGTAAAATTGGATATCAGTCGACTCGGCATGTTGCCCTGAATCTAACAAGACCAATTTTATGATTTTTGGACAAACTGTTCAGAAGTTATAAGCAAAAATAGCCATTTTTCATATCTCTGGACCAGTAGGTGGCGCTGCGCCGAAACACAGCATGTAGCCTCAGTTCATGCTTGTGATGACATGTACCAATTTTGGTCTGAATCCGATAAAGCGTTGCGGAGATACAGCCCTACGACTGTTTTCGCAAGCGCTACATAAAATTTGTTCGAGCGTTATTCGAAAACGGTTTGACGAATCAATTTGAATTCCATAACTTTTTATCAGCACTACCTGAAGATGATCTGGTTCAATTTTCGTGCAAATCGGACAAACCGTCTAGGACGAGTTCGAAAAAGTAGCTTTTTCAGGTCATTCAAAATGGCGGCCATATTTATATGCCGGAAAATGACATCATAGGGTGCACTCGAATCGACAAGAGCTCAGGAATCAGAGGAAAAAATAATTTTGTTGATTGGCCTTACTGTTCAAAAGTTATTAGCAAAATAAAAGTGAAATTTTGGACAGGTGGTGGCGCTAGAGGGAATGACTTAGAAACACCAAAATTGGTGTATTTAATGTTGGGACTGTCCTCTATCAGAATGTCAAATCAAAACAACTTTCCCGCAATCGGTTCTATGGGCTGCCATAGACGCCCAGTCGGAAGAAACGGAAGAATAATAATAATAAGAACGGGAACAGATACAATAGGTGCCTACGCACCTTCGGTGCTTGGCCCCTAATAATAATAATAAGAACGCGAACGAAAACAATAGGTGCCTCCGCACCTTCGGTGCTTGGCCCCTAATAATAATAAGAACGGGAACGAAAACAATAGGTGCCTCCGCACCTTCGGTGCTTGGCCCCTAAAAAGCAGGCACTGTAGTGAGAGATGCGTTCAGGAATTACCTGCGTCTATACACCGTCTATTTACTAATAGTGAAGCTGCAAGTTTTAAAAACTTTAAAAACAGCTGTCTCTGTGCTTTAATCAAAGCAGCACATTAATACTGAATGGTGAATAAATGGACTGGAACTACCAGTGCATTAAACAGTTTGGTAACACTGTAAGGTCTTATTTGTTAACATTAGTTAATGTATTAACTAACTAACATTAACTACATTATTTATTAAGCTTTCTTAAAGTTACAGTCAATCATTGTTTGATCATGTTAGTTCACAGTGCATTAACTAATGTTAACAAATACAACTTTTGATTTTAGTAATGCATTAGTAAGCATCACAATTAGCATTAATTACGATTAATAAATACTAGGGGTGAAACGGTACACAGAAGTCATGGTTCGGTTCATGCCTCGGTTTGGACATCACGGTTCGGTACGAGTTCTGTACAATGGAGGGAAAAGCAAAACAAAAATGTAGAAGGCATTTTTTTTTTCTTGTGCATGTCTGTAGGCTGTACCACCAAAGGAAAATAAATGTCTTAAAGGGATACTCCACCGTTTTTTCATATTAAACTATGTTATTCCCTTAACTAAGATACATACCTCTCTCGTCTCAGTGTGTGCACTAAATCGCTCTGTCTTGCGGCGAAACTTTGGTAGCACTTAGCTTAGCCCAGTTCATTCAATATGGGCCAAGCAGACAAGCTACCAAACACCTTCACGTTTTCCCTATTTAAATACAGTTACTCGCGTAGTGTAACTCGACCTAGGACGGTGACACAAAACAAAACGTTGCGCTTTTCTAAGCGTGTAAAATGGATAACTATATTGTATGGCGGAATACCATAGCAAGTGCTTGGAAGCACTTCGACTTGGCGCAGTAATATCTTCACTAGAGGGAGCGGGGGCCGGTGAGAGGATTTTTCACGAGTGAAGATATTACTGTGCCAAGTCGAAGTGCTTCCAAGCACTTGCTATGGTATTCCACCATACAATATAGTTATCCATTTTACACGCTTAGAAAAGCGCAACGTTTTGTTTTGTGTCACCGTCCTAGGTCGAGTTACACTACGCGAGTAACTGTATTTAAATAGGGAAAACGTGGAGGTGTTTGGTAGCTTCTCTGCTTGGCCCATATTGAATGAACTGGGCTAAGCTAAGTGCTAACAAAGTTTCGCCACAAGACAGAGCGATTTAGTGCACGCACTGAGACGAGAGAGGTATGTATCAACTCGTCTTAGTTAAGGGAATAACATAGTTTAATATGAAAAAACGGTGGAGTATCCCTTTAAAGGAGAACTCCGGTCAATTTTAACATTGAGCTAATTTTTTTGTAAATTTGGGGTGCTGTCAGTACAGAGAACAACGACAAAAATCGGTGTTGCCTACACCGTGTTATCCTCTTTTTAAAACTTGCACCCTGTTGACTAAAATGGGGCAAGTTTTAAACCTGCTTTTAGCCTCTACTGTGTGTGATTCTTTCAGAGTGAACACAGTGAATCTGAGAGCAGTAGATGTGAAAGATATGAATAAAAGTGATGTTAATTCAGCCAGCGCACATTTATTTACTTCCTGTTTTCGGTCGAAGTCCACAGTAGTCGATTGACGAGTTCTCCACTGTTTCTTAGTTACCTATGATCATGCGCGTGAACTCGACAATCGACTAATGTGGACCTAGACCGAAAACAGGAAGTAAATACAGGTATGAGCGCTGGCTGAATTAACATCACTTTTATTCATATCTTTCACATCTACTGCAGTCAGATTCACCTTGTTCACTCTGAATAAAATCACTCACATGGCTGGTGCACTTGTAATGACACATCAAGGATGTTAAGAGGCTAAAAGCAGGTTTAAAATTTGCCCCATTGAAGTCAACAGGGTGCAAATTTTAAAGAGGATAACACGGTGTAGGCAACACCGATTTTTGTCATTGTTCTCTGTACTGACAGCACTCCAAATTTACAAAAAAATTTGCTCAATGTTAAAATTGACTGGAGTTCTCCTTTAAGCCTTGTATTTTTTTTAAAAGTTTTATTAATAAAGTAAAGGCATAGAACCAGTTTATTTGTAGTGCATTGACAATAGTTTTATATAATTAGTTTATTAATTAAATTAATAAAAATACAAAAAGACATTGAGATATGTTTTGTAATTGTACCTGAATGAATTTAAAATAAATTTGCTACATTTCAGATCAATATATTTGTTTTCCTTAAAATTTTAATTTCTAACTTTATTCTCATGTTAATTATACATAATTTATTTCTGTATAAAATAATACTACCATTAAAAACACATTTGATTTTCTTTTTTAATCAATGTAGAATGTGTAACTTAAAAAAAAAAAAAAATTAGTGCTCTGTTTATTTTTAGGACAAGAAATGAAAACCAATGCAATATGATGAATGTCCAAAAGATGGCACCCACAGACTGTTTTTAAATGGGGTTGGATAAATATTTTTTGCTTTTAAACAATGTGTGTGTGTGTGTGTGTGTGTGTGTGTGTGTGTGTGTGTGTGTGTGTGAGAGAGAGAGAGAGAGAGAGAGAGAGAGAGAGAGAGAGAGAGAGATTTTGGTTGGGTGACAGTTGTAGGTTACAGTTTGACAAGAGTTAACAGTTTGACAAAAGCACAATGTTGTGTTTTATTGCAAGTGTACACAAATATAAGTAAACACTTTGCAGTTTGAATGATGTCCTGTATGAACAAAATGATGGAGTATGTTTTTATGTTTCCACTGTTCGATCGCGCCCGCGCCTCGATCTCTCTCTCACACACGCACGCACACAACATATTCCAGCATTGCAATCTTGACATCGCAGCCTGTTCATTATAGACACAGAGCTTCAGAGCTAAGGTGGAGCTACAGATTAGGTGTCCCTAAAGAACATGCGTATTTAACAGTAGTCCCGCTTTACATTAATTAATTTGCACGCAAGTTTTATTTATTTTTATACCGTGTATTCTCCGTGTATATTCATGCACCGAACTGTGACGCCGTACTGTTTCGGTTCAATACGAATACATGTACCGTTCCACCCCTAATAAATACTGAAGAAGAATTGTTCATGCCACATGTTAACTAAAGTAGTTAAACTTGTAAAGTGTTACAAATGGCTAGGCTACACCTTGCAGCCAATCAGAATAAAGTATTCAGACAGACCATGGTATACACATCTAGCAAAAACGCAATGTAACTGACTTACTGGTGTCTTGGACCCTCCTCCGTTTCTCTTTCTCTTCTCCCTCTGTCTCGTCACTTGCAAGATGAAGCCATTTTTTAATAAATGATTCGATCTCTTGATCGGTGGCCGCAGCTGTCAGTCTGTTGTTTCTGACAGTTCCTAAAAAAATATAACATTGTAAATGCAAGGATGGACTACACAACTTTTAAAATCTTAGGACCCAATTAGGTAACACAAGCATTAGCGCATAGTTAATGCATAGTTAGCCAGCGCCAATGTAAAGAACATTTTGGCCATGGCCAAGGACACACTTTGCTTCCAGATGCCCAAAAGGAACAAGTTTGATGCCTGCTAGGAAGATCGGACTGCGTCAAAAAATGGAAATCACATTATGAAATAAATGTTTATCTCCAATACACATTGGCCACAATTATTGACACCTCTAGATTTTGTTTACGAGTAAAATATCTCAGAAGTATATTCCCATTAATATTTATCTTTTTTTAGCACACCAGGGTGACTAGGAACATGAAATTGTCCAGCTATGACTTCTTGTTTCACAGGAGTTTAAATATGAGGAAACACAAAGGCCAAATTCCCTGAATCATCCATCACAATGAGTAAAACCAAAGAATATAGTTCTGATGTGCAGCAAAAGATTGTTGAACATCACAAAATAGAAAGTGGCTGTAAGACAATAGCTAAAGAATTGAAAATCCCCATTTTGACCATCAGGGCAATAATTAAGAAGTTATAATCAACTAATGATGTTACGAATCTGCCTGGAAGAGGACGTGTGTCTATATTGTCTTAATGGACGGTGAGGAGGAGAGTTTGAGTGGCCAAAGACTCTCCAAGGATCACAGATGGAGAATTGCAGAGATTACTGGAGTCTTGGGGTCAGAAAGCCTAAAAAAAAAAAAAAAAAAAAACCTACATCTCCACATGTTGTTTGGGAGGGTTTCAAAAAAAATCCTCCTCGCTCCGCTAAAATTAAACTCCAGCATATTCAGTTGTCAGACACGACTGGAACTTCAAAAGGGACCAGATTCTATGGTCAGATGAAACAAAACAAAAAAAGAGCTTTTTGGCAGCAAACCCACTAGATGTGTTTTAAACTGTAGGCTATTTTATTCCCACCCGCAGTTTTCTGTAGCAAATCACATTGACACATGTTATTAAGGTGAAAACATCCTGACTCAAAACATAAAGCAGGCCAACTAATGTTAATTTTATAATTACTAGGGTATAATAAAAATGTGAAATACATAGAGGAATAGCCTAATACCTGACCCAACTTTTAAATAGTCTACCTGAACCCAAACCATCTATTATTGTTACTTTGTAATCAAGCTTTTATTGTAAGAAAAAGCATGTAGTTTTTTAATTTATTTGTGCATTATTCCTAGGGTTAATGAAACATTGCTGTCACAAAGTAATACAACTAGTGCAGTATTATGTCCAATGTATAAACATGAATGTCAAATTACACTATATTATTATTTTTATTTTTTTCATTGTTGTGCCAAAATAAGACACGAGTTAAATACTTTAACCGTGCAGAACTGACTAAAGGGAGAGTGATAACATGAGCAAATCTAAATGTAACGTTAATGGCGCGCCGAGCAATCGATACTTGTTCATTTCGCATTCGTGACAACCATAATAGATCTAGCTTAGAGTTGAACTGCCAAAATAATGTAACTTCGAATATAAATTATTCCATCGACTCTATATAACACAACATGCAGACTCCAACTTGATATAACGAAGCAATCGCTAACAAAAATAAACATTTATGGATTACGTCTTACCTTGACTTTTTGCAGTACTGGTATCCGTCCTCCGTCCTCCTGACAATCCTCTGACGTTTTGGTTTTGAGCGCCTTTTTCGCGCTTTCCGGCAACGTTTAAATTTAAAGGGCCGTGAACTGGAAAATCGTCAGTTAGATTTTTTTTTTCTTCACAGACAACTACAAATGCAGTAAATATTATATTTAAACATAATGGATCTTATCTCTAATCAGCAAAAAAGTGGGAACATTTTGTCATGAATGCAGGGCTTTGAAAAAGTATTCAAGAAAACATATCAAAATAATATTTTCTCATAGCAGGTTCTGCTGATTTGTCATCTTCATTTAATTGTATTTCATCAATTATAGTGTCAATTAGTATTATAATTTTTTAATCTTTAATAAAGATTGTTTATAACCTAAAGATGACAGTTGTATAAATGTCAATTATATTTAGCCAGAAATGTAAGAAAAATTTAAGGTTTATTTAGAATAAAATATTGTTTATATATATATATATATATATATATAAACATTTAATATAATATAATATTATACATATACATTTAACATAATATAATATTTTACATATTTAAATATTTTAAGGGAGTTTAAAATATTACCCTTTGTGGGGTCACTTTGACACACCTAGGAACAGTGAATCGCAACCTTTTTGACTTCAATGTCCCCTTATATTCTCCACAACAAATCCTGTACATTTGTTATAAAAATAGCCAAATAATGAGAAATATCTTTTCTCATTGGTGGATTTAGTTTTGTCATAATTTTAAGTCATCTTGAGGCCCCAGTGGAAGTTTGTCCAGGTCTGCTCTAGAAGTTAGATGACACTGCTAGCAAGATAAGCAAGGTTACACCGAGTAGGCTACATACAACATGTTCCTGGCTTAACATCTTTGTTGATCCTGGAACAGCATTCGACCAATTAGATTTGAAGTTTGCAGTTGTGTCAAGTTTAGGCTTACAACCATGCTTTTAGATCAATGTTATTATCATTTCCCTCTGATTGTAGGTTTAGGGTTAGGGTTAGGGTTAGGGTTAGGACTATTTTTATGGACAGGAATGTTGTTCCAAGATCAACAAAATATATTGATACAGGAGCATGTACTTGGCAAAATCATTGTGCCCCAAGCTTTGCACAAACATCAACTAAAGTATCTTCTTGCACATCCCAAAACCATAAAAAGTCTTCATAAGTTTGAACCTAGACACTTGAACTTTTCTAGACACTGTACCTACAAAACATATGTTAGCAATAGCATATATGTCATAGATGTAAGTACATGTAGCCTCACATCCAGCCTAAGTGTCTACTCCATCCATACCAAAAAATATTGTTAAATGTTGTTAAAAAAATGTTTAAAAAATATTCAGGCCATTACAGGTTCAATCTTTGTCCCTTTTAAGCTAAATTAGCCATTTTCAGAAGTGTGGCATCGAATCCAGAAATGGACTTACCACGTAGGTTTTAATTTTTGGGAAACACAAAGAATATTTGCCACGTCGAATGTGAGCCAAGTTAGACTTACACCCTGCAATGCTGACTGTGCCGTATATATTTCCCAAATTGTAATTAATTATTTGGGCAATATTTGCCATGTCAAATGGGGGCTACTTTTGCCTCACATCGAGATGAGATAGTGCTCACTGAGCCATATCTTTGCCAAAACTGGCCCAGATATGTTTTAAGATAAATGGGTCACATTTGCAGCATTATATGTGGGCCACTTTTGGCTCACACCCAGATGAGCCAGTGCTCACTGAGCCATATCTTTGCCCAAACTGGCCCAGATATGTTTTAAGATAACTGGGCCACATTTGGAGCATCATATGTGGTCCACTTTTGGCTCACACCCAGATGAGCCAGTGCTCACAGAGCCATATCTTTGCCAAATCTGGCCCAGATATGTTTTAAGAAAACTGGGCCACATTTGCTGAAACATATGTGGGCCATTTTTGGTTTACATCCAGATCAGTCATTGTCGATTGTGCCACGTTTTTGCCATAGGTGGCCCACATTTGGCTTGTGATATTTGGGCCATATTCATTATTTATCATATGGGCCACTTTAGGCTCACATCCAGATGAGCCAGTGCTCACTGAGCCATATCTTTGCCCAAACTGGCCCAGATATGTTTTAAGATAACTGGGCCACATTTGGAGCATCATATGTGGGCCACTTTTGGCTCAAATCCAAATGAGCCAGTGCTCACTGAGCCACATCTTTGCCCAAACTGGCCCAGATATGTTTTAAGATAACTGGGCCACATTTGTGATCATCATATGTGGGCCACTTTTGCCTCACACCCAGATGAGCAAGTGCTCACTGAGCCATATCTTTGCCAAAACTGGCCCAGATGTGTTTTAAGATAACTGGGCCACATTTGGATCATCATATGTGGGCCACTTTTGGCTCACACCCAGATGAGCCAGTGCTCACTGAGCCATATCTTTGCCAAAACTGGCCCAGATATGTTTTAAGATAACTGGGCCACATTTGCAGCATCATATGTGGGCCACTTTTGGTTTACACCCAGATGAGCCAGAGCTCACTGAACCATATCATTGCCAAAACTGGCCCAGATGTGTTTTAAGATAACTGGGCCACATTTGCAGCATTATATGTGGGCCACTTTTGGCTCACATCCAGATGAGACAGTGCCACTGAGCCATATCTTTGACAAGACTGGCCCAGATGTGTTTTAAGATAACTGGGCCACATTTGCTGAAACATATGTGGGCCACTTTTGGCTCACACCCAAATGAGCCAGTGCTCACTGAGTCATGTCATTGCCAAAACTGGCCCAGATGTGTTTTAAGATAACTGGGCCACATTTGGATCATCACATGTGGGCCACTTTTGGCTCACACCCAGATGAGCAAGTGTTCACTGAGCCATATCTTTGCCAAAACTGGCCCAGATGTGATTTAAGATAACTGGGCCACATTTGCAGCATCATATGTGGGCCACTTTTGGTTCACACCCAGATGAGCCAGAGCTCACTGAGCCATATCATTGCCAAAACTGGCCCAGATGTGTTTTAAGATAACTGGGCCACATTTGGATCATCATATGTGGGCCACTTTTGGTTCACACCCAGATGAGCCAGAGCTCACTGAGCAGTATCTTTGCCAAAACTGGCCCAGATGTGTTTTAAGATAACTGGGCCACATTTGGATCATCATATATGGGCCACTTTTGGCTCACACCCAGATGAGCAAGTGCTCACTGAGCCATTTCATTGCCAAAACTGGCCCAGATGTGTTTTAAGATAACTGGGCCACATTTGCAGCATTATATGTGGGCCACTTTTGGCTCACATCCAGATGAGACAGAGCTCACTGAGCCATATCTTTGCCAAAACTGGCCCAGATGTGTTTTAAGATAACTGGGCCACATTTGGATCATCATATATGGGCCACTTTTGGCTCACACCCAGATGAGCAAGTGCTCACTGAGCCATATCATTGCCAAAACTGGCCCAGATGTGTTTTAAGATAACTGGGCCACATTTGCAGCATTATATGTGGGCCGCTTTTGGCTCACATCCAGATGAGACAGTGCCACTGAGCCATATCTTTGCCAAAACTGGCCCAGATGTGTTTTAAGATAACTGGGCCACATTTGCAGCATCATATGTGGGCCACTTTTGGTTCACACCCAGATGAGCCAGGGCTCATTGAGCCATATCATTGCCAAAACTGGCCCAGATGTGTTTTAAGATAACTGGGCCACATTTGGATCATCATGTGTGGGCCACTTTTGGTTCACACCCAGATGAGCCAGAGCTCACTGAGCCATATCTTTGCCAAAACTGGCCCAGATGTGTTTTAAGATAACTGGGCCACATTTGGATCATCATATATGGGCCACTTTTGGCTCACACCCAGATGAGCAAGTGCTCACTGAGCCATATCATTGCCAAAACTGGCCCAGATGTGTTTTAAGATAACTGGGCCACATTTGCAGCATTATATGTGGGCCACTTTTGGCTCACACCCAGATGAGCAAGTGCTCACTGAGCCATATCATTGCCAAAACTGGCCCAGATGTGTTTTAAGATAACTGGGCCACATTTGCTGAAACATATGTGGGCCACTTTTGGCTCACACCCAAATGAGCCAGTGCTCACTGAGCCATATCTTTGCCAAAACTGGCCCAGATGTGATTTAAGATAACTGGGCCACATTTGCAGCATCATATGTGGGCCACTTTTGGTTCACACCCAGATGAGCCAGGGCTCATTGAGCCATATCATTGCCAAAACTGGCCCAGATGTGTTTTAAGATAACTGGGCCACATTTGGATCATCATATGTGGGCCACTTTTGGTTCACACCCAGATGAGCCAGAGCTCACTGAGCCATATCTTTGCCAAAACTGGCCCAGATGTGTTTTAAGATAACTGGGCCACATTTGGATCATCATATGTGGGCCACTTTTGGCTCACACCCAGATGAGCAAGTGCTCACTGAGCCGTATCTTTGCCAAAACTGGCCCAGATGTGTTTTAAGATAACTGGGCCACATTTGCAGCATTATATGTGGGCCACCTTTGGCTCACATCCAGATGAGACAGTGCCACTGAGCCATATCTTTGCCAAAACTGGCCCAGATGTGTTTTAAGATAACTGGGCCACATTTGCTGAAACATATGTGGGCCACTTTTGGCTCACACCCAAATGAGCCAGTGCTCACTGAGCCATATCATTGCCAAAACTGGCCCAGATGTGTTTTAAGATAACTGGGCCACATTTGCAGCATTATATGTGGGCCACTTTTGGCTCACATCCAGATGAGCCAGTGCTCACTGAGCCATATCTTTGCCAAAACTGGCCCAGATGTGTTTTAAGATAACTGGGCCACATTTGCAGCATTATATGTGGGCCACTTTTGGCTCACATCCAGATGAGACAGTGCCACTGAGCCATATCTTTGCCAAAACTGGCCCAGATGTGTTTTAAGATAACTGGGCCACATTTGCTGAAACATATGTGGGCCACTTTTGGCTCACACCCAAATGAGCCAGTGCTCACTGAGCCATATCATTGCCAAAACTGGCCCAGATGTGTTTTAAGATAACTGGGCCACATTTGCAGCATTATATGTGGGCCACTTTTGGCTCACATCCAGATGAGCCAGTGCCACTGAGCCATATCTTTGCCAAAACTGGCCCAGATGTGTTTTAAGATAACTGGGCCACATTTGCTGAAACATATGTGGGCCACTTTTGGCTCACATCCAGATGAGACAGTGCCACTGTGCCATATCTTTGCCAAAACTGGCCCAGATATGTTTTAAGAAAACTGGGCCACATTTGCTGAAACATATGTGGGCCATTTTTGGTTTACATCCAGATTAGTCATTGTTGATTGTGCCACGTTTTTGCCATAGGTGGCCCACATTTGGTTTGTGATATTTGGGCCATATTCATTATTTATCATATGGGCCACTTTAGGCTCACATTCAGATTACACAATGCCATAAGTGCCGCATCTTTGCCTAAAAAGGCCCACATGTGATTTAAAATATTTGGGCCATATTTGCCATTTTACATGTGGGCCACTTCAGGCTCAGACACATTTGGTCCGGGCCATAAGTAGGCCTGAAGTGCCGCATCATTGCCTGAAGTGGCCCACATCCGTCTGCTATCTGGGATACATCAACTTCAGGTGTCCTGGTGAAAATCAATGCTATGAAAACATTAGAGGTGATCATAGACTTCAGAAGGTCTCAGGAGCCTCGCTTTGATGGTCTCAAACACCAAAACTGGCACCACAGTTGAGACTTTAAGGTTCTTAGAGCCATTATTACTCAGAACCTCAAACGGAAAACTAACAGTGTCTCCATAAATAAAAAGGTTGTATTCCCTGAGACAGCTCAAGAAGTTCAACCTGCTCCAGATGTATCTTCAGCTCTACACTACTGTCGTCTCCCTCCAGAACCTCTATGAATCAAATAGTCAAGATAGTCAGATTATCAGCAACATCAGACTTTTCGATTCTAAAGGTGGTAACCAAAATGTTGCTGGTGATATCCAGTCATTTAAATAGGAATCTCGACAAATGGGAGTTTAGGGTGGTAGTGGAAAAAGTTACCCACACAGGTTTTGCTTCTATGTGCGTTCACGCCATGTCGTAATTATGAGATTATAACTTGTAAAAAGAGTTCACGTCCTCATAGAACTGTAAAATTCATAATTTTTGGAGTACTTGTACCACATGACTGCTTCACACCATGTCGTAATGACTGTAATTTCGAGATAACAACACATGACGTTCTTGGACTTGTAATTATGCATTTTTAGGGGGAGTCATGGCCTAATGGCTAGAGAGTCAGACTGGTAACACGAAGGTTGTGGGTTTGATTATCAGTACTTGCAGGAAATGACTGAGGTGCACTTGAGCAAGGCACCTAACCCCCAATCGCTTCCTGGGCGCCTGGGGAGCAAAAATGGCTGCACATGCACTGCTCTGGGTGTGTGTTCACTATAACACTGCAATAACTTGGATGGGTTAAATGCAGAGGACAAATTCCATGTATGGGTTACCATAATGGGGCCAGATTTACTAACAGCCTGCGCAAACCCTTTTTTTGCCATTAAAAAAATACTTTCAGGATTTACTAAAGAAATGCAGTGAAAGACTAGCACTGAAAGACCTTATTGCATATGCATTTGTAGAAGTTTCCCTTTCAGAAGCAAAATTTATGGGAGGAGAATATTTAAATGATTCACGCAAGGTGATTTACTAAGGTTTGCGTAAGTCAATTTACTGGTATTTGCACCATTATTTTCAGCCCAAAAGCATGTCTTAAAACAGATGCTAATTTGCGCTGCTCTTGGTAGATTGCGTTGGTCATTATGGAAATGATCCAGCTGCGTCTGTGTTCTTTAATTTGCAGTCGTCAGTAAGTTCATTTAATCGTCAGTAGATCACGCGCAGAGCTTTCCACTCTCATCGGCGCTTTTTTTAAATTGCGCTCTCACGCTAATAAATCAGTTTCACTTTTTCACAATTGCAACACTATAAATGGCCATACGAATCTGCAGCAGTCAGGTGGTATAGCGGTCACGTGGTACAAGCCGGAGCTCTCCAGTATTACGAATTTACAAGTTGTGGTCTCCACAAGGACGTGAACGCTTTTTACAAGTTGAAATCTCGCAATTACGGTCCTTACGACATGGCATGAACACACCTATTGAAAGCTGCTTGGTTTGAAAGTGACTTCTGTTAGAGCGGTATTTCTTGCAGCACTACACTATTGATAGTGGGGAAATTTCCCACAAAATTTTTCATGAAATGTCACTAATGTGACCGCATGAGTGTTCTGATATTTCTTAATGTTGGCTGACATTCATGGCATGAGTAACTGAAACCAGCACTACTGTCATGTCTCGCAAGGTGTCTATTGTTTATTGTCATGCACCGCACACACAAATTCGGTTTCAAACCAAGCCGCTTTTTGTTGGTCAACATGGCGATTTTGCTCAAGCTTGAACACCAGTAAAATCTGTTTTGGGAAATTTTTTCATCTTTATGCAAAGCTCCCGATTGCACAGATTCCACTTGCAATTACTGGATTTCGCTCACAGTGAATGTGACCACAGCTGACACGCTCTCTCTTGTTTTATAGTGTACAGAAGCAACTGCCGCCATCTTGCGTCTCAGTTATTGAGTTTACTGACAATGACCTCAGATGACTTCAGTATATTAATGTGAGACTGTCCACACTGCAGCATGTAGCACAATGATGTACTGGATGAGTGGATGTGATTTTCCCCCCAAACCAGTAGCACAAACTCCACCCTGCAGCCAATTCAAATGATTTAATTACTGACGTCAATCACAGTACTGATTACCTACACAACGCTGCCTACAACAAATACTAACCCCTAAACCTGCCATACACCCTAATATTAACCTGGTTTTGGAAAAAAATCATGCATCAAATACGAATTGGATTTAATCCAGTACTTCATCACGATACAGGCTGCAATGAGGACATCTTGATTAATTGTTGCCGTGTTGCTTCTAGGTTAATTGTTTTGTACATTGAATTGGAGTTTTTTTTTTTCCCTTAAAGGACCATTTAAGGTAATAAACAAGTAAAATTATATATTTTTACTATTTCTGGCTTGTATTAAGTGTAAATTTGGTGTAAATGTAACTTAACTTAAGCAACAAGAAAAATTATGCACAGTATAAAACTACCACTATGCTAGCTAGACACAGGCACAGTAAATAACACTGAACTTTTAACCATATTCATCATTAATTTGAAGCTTTTGCTTTTTTTTTTTAAGTTTCACATTTTGAAGCATAATTAAAATATGCAATGCTAAGCTTCAGCAAGTAATGAAGACAGAGACTGCAGAAATTCCAATCAATACACTGTCTGTGTGAGCATAGCGCTGTGGCCCCATCTTCACTTGAGGTCGGTCTCAAGCTACATGCAAGAAAAATAAATTAATTAAACACACAAATATTTCAGCATCTCTAGGTCAGACTGCTATCTAGACTCCTAATTGTTGAAAACGAGATGGCTGGTGACTGGAGGCTGCAGAAGCTTCATTTAATGTTTCTCTATGCAATGCAAACCTCATTATAGAAAATGTACGCATTGCATTATGCATTATGGTTTCCAAAAGCGAAATAAATGCTTACAGGGGACAGAGCAATTATAATTCTGTTTACATCATTTAAAAGATAACTGTAATGAAATTCAGTTCACATAGAAAATGTGAGAATTTGAGGAGTGTGAAATGTGAATCATAGATATATTGTATAAAGAGATTGTCAGGACGCAGATCTCCTGCTGTGTACTGTAAAGCTAAAGCATAAGTCCCATGCAAGCTAAGGGTTGGATAAGGAAAATAAAATGCTAATGCTATACTTCAGAGTTTTTACAAACAGTTGACTCAGTGTTTGACAGAAGTCCTCTGCTGTAAATGTAACATTCAAGTTAGTGAATCCTAGTGATTAGGTGCACTAATCTGCAGTCATAACGGTAGCCTAATAAAAGCAGTTCTCTTCTATATGGAGCTGGGGTGCGTTTCCCGAACAACGACGTAACTCCCTGCTTAACTACCATAGTACGATACATCGTTGAAGAAATCAACTAGCTAGTCACGACTGTTTCCCGAAACCGTATTGTCGCAAAGTGGTCGTTCAACCACGTTGGTTTATGACGTCACGCATGTGGTGGAGTAATAACTTCTTTTAATGAATCTGTTTGAGATTGAATTAACGCTAGATGTTTTGCTATAAATTACTGACATGGCATCTGAGGACTATTTCTCATTTTTCTCAGTTATTTTGCTTTATTTCTAGATTCAATCATAGGCTCGTTCTTACATAGTAGCCTAGAGCACGTTCGCACATGCGTACTCTTCAAAAACGGTGCTTTAAATCTCTTGACAAACTAAAAGACGTAAATGACATTTGTATAATAAAAGACACAGGTTGTACTGAATGTCAGCTTGCTTATTTTGCTCAAGATAAGGATTTCTTAAGTGCACATGTCATGCAAACTAGAAACTAGATCTAACCACAGGTCGAGAGCTGTCGTTCCAACTACATAACTTTGCGATGCTGTTTGCGAATGTTCGTTAGAACGATGGTTTCGGAAAACTGACTCGTTGAACTATGCTGATAACGACGGAACTTGCGAACATAGTTGGCTAACGATGCTTTTGGGAAACGCACCCCAGCTCAGGTAGCCATCATGAGATCATTTTACCCTCTAAATACTGCTCACTCGAATCTCAGTTAAAACAAAACACTGGGTATACCTTTAAAACCTTTTAAAATAGCAAAACATTGCTAACAACTCTTTACTTGGCTGAAGTTGCTTCACAAAATGGTGAAGCAAAATGTTGATGAATGAAGCTTTCATCTAAAGTGAATAGCTGACAGCTCCTTAGACTGGGAGACCAATTCATTTGCAGCAAACTTGCAATGCTGAGATCATTCTTTCAGATGTCTCTCTATCTATCTATCTGTCTATCTGTCTGTCTGTCTGTCTGTCTGTCTGTCTGTCTGTCTATCTATCTATCTATCTATCTATCTATCTATCTATCTATCTATCTATCTATCTATCTACAGACAGTGTGGCTTTATTCTTCCACAGAAACAGACCTTAGAGTTTTTTAATACAACACCAGCTTTTTATTTAGTGAAATTCATCTGTTGTATCCTCAGGCTGCCCACTCAGTAAAAATGTTGCATTATTGATATGTCCGTGTTGCTGCGAGATGCCGTATCTGTATATGCTCAACACATCATAACGCTCTTTCTTTTAGAGTGGCTGACCCCTTCATTCTTATTCTTATTGTCTCATTTCCAACTGCTCCACCACTTTCACTGAGGTTATTTCCCTGACAGAGAGCATCCGTGTTCTTACAGCAAAATACATAGATTTCCTCAGGGATGAAAGCTTATTGAGCACAATGTCTGATATGCTTGATACAACCATATTCCAGGAATATAGCGGAGTCTATGGTGCGTAGCTCTCAGACAGATGTCCTATTTTATAGATCTTTACTCACGATATATCTTTTTACAGACTCTGCCTACAGTATCCAATACTTTTTGCAGTGTTAACTCCAGTGTTTTTTAAAGTCCTTGTTATCATCAGTCAGCTTTTACCTGCATCCAGCTACGGGCCTCGAAAATGAAAGCTGTGTCAAATGTTTCCTGCACGTTCATAAATACACCACAATAGGATGTGTGCATTTAGGCATTAATCAGCATTGAAGGTTCAAAAAGCAAAAAAGCCACAATGCTGCATTCAGCAAACCCAGGATGAAGAAAAAAATGATACAATTTAATGTCAAATCTGCACACAAACCTCATTCAACATCCTTAAACATGCAAACAGAATTTACAGAAACATTGTGCAGAATCTGGGTTTGACTCAATGTGGAGACATTCCAAAAAACATACATAAACATGAACACAACTGTGGAGTTGTTTTCTGGAGATATTATGGTGTTTCTGAATTGTTCGTTTATGAATAAAACTATTTCATTGGATTTAATGCCAATGCGGAATTTTGGAATTTCAACCCTGTATCACGGAATTCAATGATAATGTGATTTGTTACGTCATACCAGAACATCAAGGTCATTCTAAGGCAAAAGAGGCGTTTTTCTTTTTAAATGTATGAACATTGAGTATGAGCTTATTTGATAATATACTGAAATATGGCTAGCAGGTTAACAGCAGCAGACTCTAGGAGACTGTAGGGTTTATGTGGTACTGAATGTGGCTATGCAGCTTGTTAGTATAGCCTGAACCGTTAATTATAATCAGTTCAATGCAAAAATGTTCAACAAAGCATGTGCGACTAATTGTGAGTCAACCCTTATGTTGCCCTACGCTTTTTGGAAATCATGATTATTTAAGCAACAACTCCTTCATACACATAATAACCCACATTTAATGAATGCACAGTATACAGTATCTGAAATATAAAATATCAATAATATTTGTCTCGAAATAAAAATAATAAGTTCATACCCTGACATAAAACTTACTTGGCTACATGATGACACAAAGAAAGCAAAAACAGTGTTTATCTTCTTACAGAGGTTGCATTTACATAAAAAAGCAAACCTTCTGGCAGCTCCATGGTCACCAATGATTTGCAAAGATTTAATACAAAAACACCCCACAAAAGTATACACAACTGGCATGATTGATCAGTTACAGCACGCAAAACAAACTAAGCCTTGTAAAATTATGTGAGTATGACTGAGAGTTTGACAATAACACATTAATTTTAAAAAAGTCCTTCGGGTGCCGTTATGCTGTGCCTTTTTCCTTCCTCTTCCTTTTGACTGACCTTTTGTGAGAGCTTGTCCAACAAATAAATTGTCCGTGGTCCATTACGCTGTGCTCTGATTGTTTCCCTTGATTTCCATGGAGACCCTCTCCTTGCGTCCAGAGTATTCTCCGATAAAAGAGCCGTCCTCGTTGAAGTGCGTGTCCTCGTCGCCGTATTCCACCATGCTGTCTCCACTGTCTCCCCCTTTCAAGTCACCATTCAACGAATGCTGGCTGCTTTTCAGTGGTTTCTCATCATTATCGCTGTGTAAGACAGGGAAATATAACTGAGTTCGGCTGTTTTTGTCCTTGTTAAATTTAGTTGGTCTAATGCTCATCCAATACCTTCTTCTACTAGATTTTGAGGAGCTACATAATTCATGGGTTCACGTTCACACAAAACATATTCCGTCATTATGTCCGTACTCGCACGTCATTCCAAACCCATTTGGTTTCTTTTCTCTTCTTTTTCTATGGAATGCTCAAAATTATTTTGGAATAATCTTTATAGAGCTCTTTCTATAAACTTAATAGTGACCATGACTGTCAATCTCCAAAATGATTCAAAAAAGTGTCATAAAAGATCATCAAAGTAGTTCATATGAAATAGACAGTTCATACATGTACTGTATGTGAATTCTATTAAAACGATACTGTTTAAAAGGACTAATATGATAGAAATATTAAAACTTGTGTGAGGATGGGTGAGTTTAGGCATGCATTAACTTCACTCAAACTGTGAAGCTCATGCATTCACACAGTTGGATGTCTGTATAAAACAAGCCTAGTGTTTCAAATAGTGGAATGTAAGACACCGAGTCGGGCACATCTAGAGTTCAACCTCATTTAAACATCTTGGATGATCTGCTCAAAATATTTCAGATTTACAATTGTCACTACAAACACTGTTCTCGAAGAGATTGTTTTAAATTGCATCACCAAATGATTAATGAAACAAGAAACGCATTTATTGCTGGCCCGAAGATACGTGTCTTTCAACTAAACCAGATTGGGCGGGCAATCTTTTGTTCGCTCGATCTCAGTACAACCTAATTTTCACATTTACAGCGAAGCCATTGTTTCTAACGTGCTACATGTGTACTAGCTACTCACAAAGCACCACGTGAAACAGGAACACATCAATGGCATTGATGTGTGAACAACATTGGTTTTGTTGTTATTGTTTAGCACATACGTGTGGTGGTTACTTTAGCTTGCTGCACGTCCAGAGCTCAGGCTGGTTTGGTGCTGGCTTTCAAACCAAAGAAAAAATGCACAAATTACAATGAAACAGTGTCAGAGGTTGCCGTCATTCTGCCACTATGTGAGCTGTAAGTAGTAAATCCTGGTGGTGGTTTGAAATACCTGTATTCACAGAAGGTATCATCATTTATACCCTGGGACTCCAAGTCAGGGTGCAGGTCTTCTTTCTCTTTCACTGAATAAACACAAGAGAGCATCCTTAATTTAGAGAGACTAACAAACATTGTTAATATTTTTATTACAGTTTTTCTCCATTGGTTTGGCTCATTTCTTGAAACAGAAATTACATTCTCAAAACTCTAAGATCATTTGGCAAAACAGTCTTAGAGGTCAGCACAACACTATAGCTCACTTGCATAAGCTCATATCTCTCCCAAAACTGTTCACTCATGCTTCAAAACTAAATTCCTTTCCCATATAAAGAGTCAGTGCAACGAAAATGGCAAAGATCCTTCTCAATTGCTTTGGCTCATTTCTTGAAACAGACCAGACGTTCTCAACACTCTTGGTGCTTTTGCCAAAATAACGTGGATGGTTCGGCACAACACCATGGTTCACCTGCAAAAGCTCATACCTCTCCCAAAACAGTTCAACCATGTGTCAAAACTAAATTTCCTTCTCATTTACAGTTTTTCTCAGTCGCTTTGGTGCATTTCTTAGATCAAAAGTGCAATTCTTGATACTACTTGTACAAATTCCAAATCATCTAGTCACTTGTGCACATCATTAAAGCAATGTCTTATTCCTTTGAACAAATTGCAATTGCTTTTGTACATATTGCAATTGATAATGTACAAGTGTCAGCTTTTTTCCACATTTTCAATTGCTCATGTCATGTTGATCAAAATATAGTAGATGGTTCTTTGTTGAATAGTCTTACCCCTCAAAATATCTAGGCATTAGTTCCTTGCATAAGCCATTACATGCAAAATTGTTTAACTATTTGTCATAAACTGTCAAGCATAGTTTTACACATTTATATTAGACCTTTTGTACAAAAACTTGAATTGATGACTCGTGCAGGTGAAATTGATCCTCACTCAAGGAATGTAAAGTGTTAGTTCAACCAACAATCAACCAGTTGTCTAAATTGCTCAAAGGTGCATCTTGTGCAGAGACAGCACTAGAACAGTGCTGGGGGCAAAGTTATGCCTTAGGGGGGTTTCCTGTGTTTCTTTCTAATTTAGTTTTTATTTACTTTTTCTTACTGTAAATTATTTTGTTGTTTTATTTCATAAAGTAGCACTAGTAAAAGCTGTGAAAAACAAAATCTCTTTTGTCTCTTTCAATCAATAACCCACATACAGTAATATGTAAATAGTACTTTTGAAATTGTTATATGCCATAGAAGTGCAGCCTTGTGCATTTTCAATACAGTAACTGTCATCCAAACTGTAGCCTAAGTTTACATCTGGTAATAGTGTCAAAGTACACAGTTACATTGACAACATGCCTAAACATTTTGACGAGCTTGTTCGTGAACAATGATTAAATGACTTATCATTCTGATGACACTGACATGATCATTGGCATGGATATTTACTTTTGAGAGATGTACTAAGGATTTTTAGTGACTGACTAGCTTTAGAAACATATCTATTGTATATTGCAGTTTGTACAAATTGTTCTGAGAAATGCACTTATTATTTTGCACATGTTAGGGATGATGTGAAAAACGCACCAAAGCGACTGAGAAAAACTGTAAACAGTCAGTGCCCCCAAAATGCTTTGTCCCTTTGGCATTGTGTAAGCACTGCAAGTCAAAATGTTTAGATGTTTTGTCACTATGGCAGAGGACTATTGAAATATCCCTCATGTCCACCTTTCAGTCTTAGCCCTGTCCTTCATTGACAATGGTTACTGTACTGTTTTTTTGTCTAGCTAACAGAATACAATTGTGTATAAAACTGAAAAAAAGAAATAGGATTTTAGGGTGAGAGTAGCCTCCAAGGTTTGACATCACACATTGCACTCATACTGCCAAGGAAATTGTAACCATTATCATTCACACACATAAAAAGAAAATGTATACAGCATAATATACTGTGATATAAACACACAAACAAAAAACAATGAAAATTATATGCAGCCTACAGTGCTGTAAATAAAGCTGGAGTTTCACAACTAACAGTTCTTCACTGGTCGCTGTCCTCACCCTCACCCTCCTGGCCATCCACACGCTGCTGTCCTTCTGGCCACAGATTCTCGTCCACATCACAGCGTATATTCTTCCTTGCGATGCAACGAGGGAAGAAACGGCGTGCATGTCGCAACCATCCCCTACACTGATCTCCTGTAATATCCTCACACGCAGCGTCCATTGCATGGAGCAGGGACCTCTGATCTTGACCCCGATGCTCATACACTCTCTACCTCCAAGCGGAGAAATACTCCTCAATAGGACTGAGGAAAGGAGAGTAAGGTGGTAGGAACACCATGACCATCCTCGGATGAATAGTGAACCAGACCCTGATGAGTGGGCCACGGTGAAAATTCACATTGTCCCATACAATGACATATTGTGGTAGGTGAGGCCCTACGAGACCTCTCTCATTTTCAGGGATCAAATCAAAATGAAGGCGGTCCAAGAAGATGAGGAGCTTCTGTGTATTGTATGGGCCAAGACTGGGGATGTGAGTGGCCACACCATTCTCAGATATGGCAGCACACATAGTTATATTGCCCCCTCGCTGGCCTGGGACATCCACCATGGCCTGGTGGCCAATAATATTATATGTTATATTATATATACATATATATATATATATATATATATATATATACATACACACATATATGGTTTTCATGGTATTATGTTCTTGACTAATTTTGACATATTGAACAGACTATTGTGCATATGATGACTTATACAATAAAATGACGCTGACATGTTTTGGAGCGAACAACCATTAGACTGAGAATCAACAATCAGTTTGGATCAACAAGATCTATTCACTTGGAAATTGTGCTAAATGTAGGCTACCTGTACTTAATTATTTGCAAAGATGTACTGAGACATTGAGACATGTACTTAGACATTTGCAATTTGATGAAATGAATGAGAAATTCAATTCTGTTGTGAACAATTGCCAAGTGGTTTGGAGGTTTGTCCATGTTGTTTTGAGAATTTAGGATTTTTATACGTCATCAGCAAGCACATCTGCACATTCAAATTAACACATGTAAATTAACAGATTTGACTCATGCTGTTTGGTTACAGTGGTTTAAGAGATCCAATTCAAACCCAATCTGCAGCCCCCCACAAGAATGTGCAACATTTTCTAAACATAAATGTATTTTTTGCTTTTTTAAACACTTTTCGAAGTGTGAATTTGATATACATTGTTTTTCCTTCTTACTTACAGTGTGTTTTTTACTTGTTAAACCTTTTGGCTTTTTCATTCTTAAAAGAAAATCTCCAGTGAGTTTAGACATTTGTTAGGGTTTCCTTGTGTTATCTGACAGCTTTTTAAAAGATCCTGTTCACATTCACAAAAAAAAACTGTGCAATATTCTACAGCAACTGATTAGTTTCATTGTGTGGGAGAATACCTGAGTACTTTCCGCCTTTGTTTCGGTTCACAAAGCAGGCTATGAGCACCGTGAGAGTGAGCAGAGCTATGGCGCACATGAGCCCGATGAACCATCCCTGGTTGGAGATGCCTCCATGAATACTGGCCAGACCTGTGAGAGACAAAACATTCACTTACCAACCCATAATTTGATATTTACTGAGGACATTTCATTGAATGCTGAGAACATCTGACACTAAATGAGAGACACCAGGCAAACTCTAGAATGGGAATGTGCTGGTATTAATATTAAACTGCCAGACTGCATGTCTAATTGATCAATGGAAGAGGCTGATAAAGCATAATTACTTTTATCAAGTCCACAGAACACATGCTCTGGGATGGACATGGCATACACCACTCATGATAATTTTATCACAGGATGTTGCTTGCACTCTTGATGAGATGAGAAAGGAAGAGACAAAAGACGATTTTGGTTTGCATTTCTATCATGTCGGAGACTATTTTCTCCTCACCTTTGGCCCTGGTCTTGAAAACGTCTTCAAAAATACTAGAATTATCAACCCAGCTTTTAGTCATAAGACGCACTGTGTATTCAGTCCCAGGTTCGAGCCCTTCAATGATGTGGAAAGTCTTAGAAGAGTTTAGCGCATCGGATATCTTCCAGTTACCTTCACCTACAAGACGTGCATAGGTGAAGTGGTGTTAGTATGCTACAAATCTCTACTGCCTATATGTAGACAGAACAGTAAACAATTATTAGGGCTTCCAAATCAACATGTACAATAATTCTTTAAAAAACGCAATTGAAAATTTAACCTACAGGTAGATGTTAATTTGATCAAAATCAGTAACTGGCATCAATTGACAGCCCTAATAATTATAATATATATTTTCATATATAATATAAATGATTGATATTCAGTTGCAAATATGAATATATAAACCTATTAGTGCTGTCAAATCTAACATCTAACACTAACATCAGCCATTAATTGTAATAATCCTGTGAGATTTGTGTATGCACAAGGAGTCTGAAAACAGCCGGTATGATCTGATCTCACCATCATCAAGTCCGTCTGTGATTACATGAAGAAACAGAAAAAAACTGAGACAGACTAAATCCAGAAGAACTGCGGGAACGTCTCCAAGATGCTTGAAGAAACCTTCCTGCAAAGCTACCAGAAAAACTATGCGCAAGTGTACCTGGACAAAAGCCGTTTTAAACGCAAAGGGTCGTTACACCATATATTGATTTGAATTAGTTAATAGAAGTTAAATCA
Source organism: Rutilus rutilus (assembly GCF_951802725.1). Taxonomy (NCBI): domain Eukaryota; kingdom Metazoa; phylum Chordata; class Actinopteri; order Cypriniformes; family Leuciscidae; genus Rutilus; species Rutilus rutilus. The sequence continues at coordinate 33,650,889 of NC_140217.1, read as the reverse complement.
TAAATAAATTCAATTTGTGATTTTATTTTTGAAAGCATTCTCACTTTACAGCATTTTAACACAAGTGCCAGTACTTTTCACAGTATTGTAGCTTTGCAGGTATTAACATGCCTAAGACTTTTGCACAGTACTGTTTATATATATATACACATGCATATGTTATATAAACAAACTTTTTTGTAAGATGCATGTGGTAAATCATGAATAATCGATTTGACAGCACTAAAATCTATACATCCACTTATAAATCTATGCCAATAATCTAAAGGCTACACAAATCACTAATGAACTTTTATTTTTTTTGTGTGATTGAATTTACTTTGACTAAACCAAAAACTGTACTGAACTTTGAGGTATTATTTACAAGAACTAGGATGAAGAACAGTAAGAAAGGCTTACGGTTGTTCATAAAGGCAACATATAACTCTGACTCCGTCTGTTCTGTGCCAGGAATCCAGCTGATATTTGCAAAGTTGTGACTAACTGAGGTGCTAATATTCAACACAGCTGAGAGAAGAGAGAAATGACAGAGGGTTAGTACTTTAAATGACACAAAGAAGGGTTGCTTGTTAGATACTGTTAGACTTGGGAGAAAGGAGAAAGAGTGACTTCTTTACATTCACTGTAATATATGAACTTTGCCAGACATTACTTTAATGAAATGCTGCTTATTAGCATTGCCATATTTTTAAATATGGGATGCACTGTCAAGTCGTAGTGAACTGAAAATTCAAACAGTTTCACAGTAACATTGACCAGACGTGATGCTATAAAGATACAAATGATGAAAGCTATTTGTTGTATGTAAAGTTTTTTTCACAACCTTTTAAATACATTCATTTTAGTAGTGAATGACATCACCAGTGAAGTAAGTAAAGTTGGAGTGATCATACAAAATTACCAGTTTGACAAACATGAGAATGTTTTCTACTACTCTCGTAATTACTGTAATTTTGTCATGTGAACGCAGCATTAAACATTAAATGTTTTTATATTGGCTGGGTCGCAGAGCGACTTTTACTTTCATTGTGGTCAGACTAATTACTTGTCGCTGGAAACCCGGGAGTCACGGCTGGATAGGACATGGCATGAGGAAATTAACGTGATGGGATGTCACAAACAAATGGCGGATCTTCAGATGGTGGAATGGAGTGTGGTTTAATTTCCATCAGAAACATAGCTGCGAGTCTTCTGTAATTAAATGACTAATTAACGGCCTGAAATAATGATGTGCTCGTTACACTGGGTGAAATAAGATGAAATTATAAGAGATAATTCTAGACAGTGTCGCTGAGTAATAATTACGCAGTCACCGAGCTCTGAGAGCTGCAGAAACATCTGAACCGTTTCTATTCAGGAAGCCAAAAGTATTGGACTTGGACAATTGCTACCTACACGGCACATGCCACCGGAGCTATATCAATCACAGATAACTTGTGTTTTCATCACCTTCAGGTGTAGCAATTAGGTAGACTGTTGTCTGCTGTCAAAACTCATTACCACACATCTCAATCACCTAACGCCTTTCCCTTTGGGCAAAACATGCAAATGGAACACATTTATTCTCAGGCTCTTTTCAGGAATCCATCTGCACCGAAGGACCATGTCTACCCTGCCCATCGCCGCATGCTCAAATGACATCCTCTTATCGTGATGCGCTTCCATCCACCCTGTTATTGTAGAAATTGCGTTAATCATCGGTGCGGTGTGACACACCTTTGCTTGACACAGAAATGGCGCCATAAATATTGAGCAAGCTAGCTGGAGGTTTGTCAGACCGCATCTGCCGCCACAGCGGGAGGGAGGAAAGCTCGCGCCACACGTGCCCTGCAAGGCTGCTCCCGAAAGCCACTTTTGTGGTGCTGAATTTAAACGGCTTCCTCTTATCCACTTAGCAGACACTTCTGTGCAACATCAGCACTGTTCCTCAGTCCCCCGATAAACCCCGATAAATCAGACCTCGACACTTCGACTATACAGTACACTATTGTTGGGTGTCAGTAGATTTTTTTTTAACAAAATACAATTATTCAGCAAGCATTACATTAATCAAAAGAGACAGTAAAGACATTGTTACAAAAAAAATTGTTTTTCAAATAAATGATGTTCTTGTGAACTTACTATTCATCAAAGAACACTGTTTTTCAACATTGCTAAAAATATTTTTCCCTTGATTTTTTGAACAATTTCCAACGCATTCTCATCCTTGGACGTCACATACTGACCCTTGTGACATTTCGTCTACATCGAACGCACATGGCACCCTTTAGCGTCAATATGACACGCACAGGATATGGGTAGGTTTAGTTCTGGGGTAGGTTTAGGGTTAGACCGCTAGGAGGCGCCTTCTGGCTCATATCTATCTGCGTCTCATATTGACGATAAAGGGTGCCATGTGCGTTTGATGCAGACGAAATGTCAACAGCGTCAGTACTATGACGCCTTGGGATGAGAACGGGCTGACAATTTCACACGTATCCATGAAAACGACTAAAAACGCTGTATTATGTATGCCAGGCCAGTAGTTGGCGATGTCACTTCGTAAAGAAACACTACGCACCTATAGATTGAAAATGTAACACTCATGTCCATGTCACCGTTTTCACAAATTCATGTTTATGCACACTCTAATAAATGCAGGATTGTTTTAGCCCAAATTTGGGTCAAATATGGACAAACCCAACCGTTGGGTTGAAATATTTTATTTAAAAATGTAACCCAACGGCTGGGTTTGTCCTTATTTGACCCAAATTTGGGTTAAAACAACCCAGCATTTAGTGTATTTAGTGTAGAGTGTAGAGACGATAATGGTTTCGATTTCAAAAACTTTCAGCTTTTAGTTGAAAATGGTATCATGTAAATGCACCCATTTTTATTGTTATAATATTTCACAATATTCCTGCTTTTATTGTATTTTTGATAAAAGAAATGCATCTTTGGTGATCATACTGTATGAGACTTCTTTCAAAAAATGTAAAAAAAAATCGTATTGTTTCCATTATTACAAAACTGAATATTTGTAGAGACCGTCGGAATAAAAAAGCCCAATTTGTTCCTCATTTGTTCTTTCAGACTTGCTGTTGTGTGGTTTAGTACCTATAGAAGAAAGAGTAGCATTAGCCACAGGGGAAACAGTGGTTTTTCTTGGAGGAAATCGTGAGCCGGATTTTCCTGGAAAAAAAGACAGTATTTTAAACGGTTTGCACGGATGTGATGTTTCTACGAGAGAGTTAGGCCTGTGATGTACTAAATAGGAAGAAGCTCAATGCAAAATAAAAATAGTCTGTGTTAGCTGAACCATAGTATTATACAAGGAATATTTTGACTGGATTGAACTGGATTAAATGGAATAAATCAATTAGTTTAATCTACCAACACAGAGCAGATGACAGGTTAATAGTGAGATTGATCTAATTTAGCAACCATCTATGGAAGACCTCACATCTATGGAAGGCTTACACAAGGACAGGGCAAAAAAAAAGCACACAAAAATTAAATTATTATCTTGTTATGAACACATGCATTTTCAAGATGGATTTCTAAAGTACAGCTACAAATGTATCCTCTAGTCTAGTGTGCTAGCTATTTCTAGTGCTAAAGAAAACAGAATACTTCATACTGATGTTGAAAAAGGCCACATCTGTTGAAGCTGGCAAAACAAAAGCAATAAAGCAATGAAAAAGACATATTGCAAGGACGACAGAAAGACACTGAGATCACAGCAAATTTAGTTCATAAGACAGCTTGTTTATAAGACAGCAGTGCCTGTTACCAAAGCATTAAAGCGGAAATGCAATAGCAAGAAACAAAGAAAAGTATATAAAAATATGATGCCATACTTTTAAATGTCACACTAGAAATATGAAAGTATTGCAAAAGGGTTTTGAAAGTCTTATTCGTATGGCGACGTTGCAGAGATGGTACCAGATGGAAATACCATGGAATTGATGTCATATTCATGTACACCATGGTTTGAGCATGGAAACCAAGATATATTAAAGAATACAATGGTTTCACTATGCTTGTGGCCAAAAACATGGCATTGCCATGGAAACACACGGAAATACTTTTAAAATAAAACATTATAATTCTCATACACCCAGTTGTGCTTTAATTAAACAGATTTTCACTATCTGTATTTGAAATCAACTGATTTTCTTGATGTATGCTGGTCATGTTTAAGTCTGTATGCAGTTGTTTCCCATTGACAGAAAGATATCTCTCCTCACATCAGAGCAGTAATTTGTTTTCTTGACTGTTTTCAATTACTCTGCCGAATATTGGTATTATGCCTTGGGATTTTCATCTCGATCATATTTCTTCCCTAAATGCAACTTCCTATACGAACCCTCAGTGAAACGGAAATAAACAGCACTTTATTAACAATCCGCTAACTGCCGATGATGTATGTATGTCGCCGTGAACCATTAATCATGATAAATGTGCTGTAAATTCACACTTGTGTGGTTTTTTCTTTTAATATATTTTTGGATGTTGATTACCAACTTATTTCTATGTCTGTACTAATAACAATCCAACATTTCCAGCCCCAAAGGCAACATATTATTTCTTCTTCCTTTTTGCAGGCGAGCTTTTACCCTCAAATCAATAAGCGCTTGCTCTTCCAAGACAGTGATGAATGCAGCCCAGTCGCGCACTGTTATGATATTGTTTAGCTATAAAGAAATGCTTAGATGGGCATATGAAAAGCTTGGTGAGATGGGAGGTCGAAATAATGTCCCCTGCATTCGCCGGGTCGATGCCCATAACAACAGCAACTTGGTCATCCATGTCAGAGAGCCAGATTCCCTGTCCTTTGGAATGCCACAGGCTGACTCCCCGGAGACGACCCCACCCCAGAGCAGCTGCTACCCCGTACTCACTTGCTTCAGGGACAGTGGTGCGCTCCTCACTGGCAGCTGGTCCGCAGCCCACCCGCGTGCAACACCGTAGGTAAAACTTGTATTTGCTCAGTGCTTCCAGGTCCTGGAGGTGCTGCTTATTGCTATCAGTAGAGATGTTGAGGGTCATCAGAGGACCTAGTTCCTCTGTGTCGTTTACTAAACAGGAAAAGGAAACAGAGCACACCGTCAGTGCAAAGCATGGTGCATTTCTAAACAAGTCATATAGCTCCACACATTAGAAAGCACACAGATTATAAACGAGAAAGAAAGATAAGCAGCAAAGCGACATGTGTTCATCATATGTTATGGTTGGTCACTCAGCTGGACTGGTAGCAGGAAGGCCATGTCATTGAAATGTCAGATGTGTTTAGTCAGCCAGAGGTCAAATTCAACTCTTTTTTTTTCCTACTGAAACAGACTGACAGCCTGCACTAGGATTGTCACAATACCCACATTTCTGTAGTGGATGACAACAAAGTTGTCCAAATACTATGTCTTGTGGTACGATACAAAAATATCACAATGCCACATATGATGTTTGGATGTGTTATTGCACGGACTACATGTTGTGGCTATTGGATGTCAGATTAATTTTTTGATTTCACAATATATAAATAAATAGTTGTATTGAATATTTGAATATTGTCTTAAAAAACAGTTCTGAGCTTCTGCACACAATTCAACTGCAACTGATATGCTAAACTAAAAGTTTAATATGAATACATATAAAAAAAACAAGCAATGATTGGTAAACAGTCAGCAATAGGAAACAAAGACTTTTCTTGGCAGTATTGTTGTTTGATTTGATATATTAGACACAAATTTGGACACAAACCAGATTTATTATTACTATTATTATTATTTGCATTCACTCATGACAAACCAATTGTCTTTGCATTAATAACCTTGGCAAGAACTGCATTTGACCTTTCACGCACATGCATCACAGCAAGGGACGAGCGTTATTCACAGATCATGCACACACATACCAATGTGTACGTGTGACAGTAGCCATCAGGACTTGGATACCGAATTGAGTCCTACAGATTAAAACATAATTTCCTATGCATGTGTTATTGAGCTATTGTGCTTATGCAGCTTAAACAGGTTTGACTCTGCCCTGCAACATGTTGTGATTCTCCATTTCCTCCTAATAATTCTCTGCCCAATAAACATAAATAATAATAAACACTAGTTCTGAATCCTCCATAAGTCATTCACAATGTGCAAGTTTTCACAAGACTTCAGACTTAGTTGGATCTGGCTGAGGGCCATCTGTGCAGTGGCTCTTTAATCCCAGTTGCTATTTTCCATTCGATGGGTACAGCTGTGTGCTCTTTCGCCAGCATTTTACACGCCACTTTCTTCAAGGAGACTTCAATGAGTCCACTTCAAAGGGGAAACACAATGGTTCTAGCAAGCTCTGCTGATGAAAATGTAACTTCTTTAAATACGCAACCTGACACTTGGCCTCAATGATCAGCCACAGCATCAAACACAATTAGCTGACGAGGCCTTCCAGACTGTACGCATCATAATCAGCTCCGTCATCATTCCTGCTGGGATCTGGTTGCGTGTTGAGCGGTGTGCGTGCCCAGCCTGGTGTTATACTGTGATACGATGCATGTAGAACAGTGCAGGATCAGCGCGATGAAGGGTGTCAGGATGGTATACCGGGTCATACATTTCTTTCCCATGAGCTCTGCACTACCTACGTGCCATGATCGCCCAGACAAGGGGTTCACAAACCCGTTTTGGAAACCCTGGTCTACACAATCTTAGCACATAGGTAGTGCAGAGTTCATGGAAAAGACATGTTCAATGTTGTTAAAGGGATAGTTCACCCAAAAATGAAAATTCTGTCATCACTAACTTACCCTTATGTTGTTAAAAACAACATTATGTTGTAACCAGACAGTTGACAGTAGCAAATGACTTCCATAGTTATTTTATTTTTTTCCTATTATGGAAGTCAATGGCTACCGTCAACTGTCCGATTACCAACATTCTTCAAAATATCTTCTTTTTAGGTCAACAGAATAAAGAAACTCATACAGGTTTGGAACAACATAAGGGTTGATTACATTTTCATTTTTGGGTGAGCTATTCGTTTAAATCAATGAAATATTAACTTTTAAATTAACCTTAAAATTTTTAGGTCAAAATGGTTCGGCTGACAAAATACGTTTGCTAGACAAGGGGCAGACCTTTTTATATCTTGAAAAAATAAAGGGGAATTAATTTTAAAAACATGTTTCCTATAGTTGTAGAAACAATCTGAAAAGTGGGGATAGCACAATCTAAAACTTATTTGCTTTGCTCGTGAATATAAATTAGCTGTGCTCATTCACCCAGTAGTTTAACTGGTTTGCTGAAAATTAGACATTAAGTAGGTATAAAAAAAGAAAGACGATTCTTCACAAGTTTTCTGTTGAATTTTCCCATTAAAATGTCTAATAAAAATCTTGAAACAATACTTTTCCAATTCTTTTTACTTTTCATTTTTATTTTCTGGTTAAGAAAAAAATACACATATTCAAGATACAATCTATGAAAACAAGTCTTAATATCCTATGCAAATTATATTTTCAAGCATATTTCTTGTTTCAGGGATTTTCAGATATTTTATGTGAGAAACAAGTCAAAAACACTAATAAAAAGCTAATTATAAATCATTTCTTATTGTAGCGGCCTTAGTATTAACAAGGCTTGGCTGCTTTTACCTTCTGCGATGATGCTTGCCTCAGTTAGTGAGACTTCTGATTGGTTTTGTTTTATGTGGTCGGCTACAATTATGCTTAATCTTACAATTAAACTTTGAATATCAAAATCTACACCCTGAATCCTGAAAAATACCTCTTGCTATTTAGAGATACGCTTCACAATGTTTCCCATTTTCCTATAGTGCATCACTTAACTATTAATACGAAGTGCATTGTTAACCCACTACATAATCAGTGGTCTTATTCACTGTAAATCTTAATTAAAAGCATAATCTAACGGCATGCAGTAAATAGCTGTTCAATTCACTAGTGTGCATTCAATCCAGTATAACAGGACCTGTATAATAAAAATAAGCAAATTGAGTGAGGCAACTTAAACAAGTCAAAGTAATTGTTTTCCATAAATCATTTAGCAAATACAACTGTGTCTTATTGAGGTCCTATACAGTCATAATACTTAAGTGTCTGTTGAATATAAGATGCAGCTGCCAACCCTAAGGTAGGTGGCACAACAATATCTCCTAGTGGTGAGACGTAAGCATCACTCGATGTAATGAGACGTGAACCATAAAAGAACACTTTGCTGATTTTATATTTCCAAATCCGAATCTGCATCATGGGGAACATGCTGACACAGGGGCAGTAGCTTTTTTAATGCTCTCTGTGCCATAAAAATGTACATTCTGTTGTCTGGCCCTTTAAGAGACATGAAACTGAATCAGTGCAAATCTAGTGGTTTGTGGTTTAACTGTAAAATCACTATAATGACTGCTGTGTCATGGCATGGGCCACGACAGAAATGCATATCAGGAAAGCTGTTTACTCAAACCCCCATGCACATAACCCTAACAGAAAGATGTAGCGAGGGTTATGAACAAAATGGAAATGCAGTGTTCACATACTTAGCTGATATTGGAGGATGTAGCCGATTAGGACTCCATTTGCGTCAACTGGAGGAGACCAGGTCAAGGTGACTTTGTTTTTCTGGACATTTGAAACAGTGAAAGCCGCTGCTTGACCAGGTACTGAAAGTAGGGGAAAAAAGAAATTTAATATAATTATTTGAATTATATAAAGGAACATTTCACACACAATTGGTCATTACACAGCCCTGCATAATGGCAAAAAGGCCTAATATTACCTAATTAAATTATTAAATGAAGTTCAAAAATATCAATGAAAACTTTCCATCAAGTAAAGTTTATTTTATTTTTTACAATTATACATACATATATATCAGCTTTAATGCATTTATTAACATATCAAAAGTCAAAAGTTTCTTTGACATTGTTTCAATGTGTATCAGTTGCAAAGGAGTGGACAAATATGGTCAAATACTCCATTTAATGTCAACAAACTTTACATAAACACAAATTTATAAATAAATAAGTATTTTATATATAAATATATAAAAAAAATTCTACAAAATCTATATGTCACTGTTTTTTATGTAGTAAAACACCCACAGATGTAGCAGAAAACATCTAGGTCATTTTTGCATTTTCTTCTCTCACTGGCCACAATTCTAACCTTGAAATCATAAGAAGATCATGTATTTGTGGCAGTTTTTCTGGTGATTAAGGGATGATGCAAGACTTCTTCACCTTACAAATAGTTGTCGAAAGCAAAAATGCTACAAACAGCACATCATATTTTGTGCGCAAGTGACGTTCTAGAGCAAAACAGGCACTGTTTTTGGAATCAGAACCGTATATAAGTACGGGATTTCATTCAGCAAATATGATGCAAGGCAGTGTTATTCATTCATTTGTTCCAAATCTTTGCGACTTCCTTTCTTCCGTGAAAGATATCTTCCCCTGTATCAAAGGTCTTACATCTTATTTTCATTTCCAAATATTCAAACTTGCTGTGACATGAACGGTCACATGAAAAACCAGAACCAATGCCATTTTTGGGTAAACCAACTATTTCCATCTTATTTATCACTAACAGAACCAAGTTTATTATGTTTAGCTCAAGTATTTCCACATCTTCTCCTCACTCACCTCCCTCATGGGTTTTGAAGTTGACCGGATGACTGCCAGGCCCGTTTCCTCTACTGTTAAAGGCCATGACAATGAGGCTGTATTCTGAGAACGGCCTAAGCCCTGTGACTACCGCGTGGTTCCTCTCGCCTGAGAACGTCGCCGTGTGTTTGTCGCCGTGTGTTTTCTTTGAGTCCAGCAGACTACGAAGCCTCCACCAGCTTACCTGTAAGCACATGAAGATAGATTAGTCTGTAGATAGTGAAGGGACAGCTGATGAGTCAAAAACAACACGGATTAATACATGTGGATAGGCTCTGACAGCTTGCTGGGAAACAAGAGGAGCTTCAAGGTCACAAAAAGGGGTCATTAGCCTTTAAACCGTGGCTAAAAAGCAAAAGAGACATTGGTGCGGAATTACCCTGTAGCCCCCCAGATGTCCATGGAGTTTGTCCTTGTGGACATGGTCCCATCTGACCTTCACCATGGTGTTGTTCATCACTTCTACGGCTACATCCTCTGGAGCTGCTGAGGGGACTACGGACGAATAACATGCAAACGAAATATTACAAATAGCTCTATATAGCTGCCTTCAAATTACAGTTCCTACATCAAAATAATGTCAGTGAATTAGATTCAGCTATATCCATGAAATAAGGACCAAGAAATGTGGTGTAATTTTGTGGGTAATCATGGGAAAAACTGTGGTGGGGGTAATTGTTGTTTACATGTAGTTATGGACTAATATTGTTTTTATGCTTTGTAACTACATTTCGTTATCAAACACATTGCAAATTGCCTACATAACACTTATTTACCACACACAATCTAAGTAATCTATATAAACAACACTCCACCATTCACAAGCTCACAGACATCATGACACTCGCTAATGAGAAGAGATTTGATTATAATGGAATAAATCCTGGTAAACACCAGTGTTGGGGAAACTATGTTGAAACTGAAATTTGCTACTGATAAATTAAAATAGTTAAACTTTAATTAAGCTATTCTTTTGAAAAATGTAGAAGCTATATTGATAGAAGCATTCTTTTTTAAATAAATAACTATTAGGGTTAGGACCCATGAATTAGATCTGCTTTTTACACACTGTAACATTAACAGGTCTTGTTAACAGTTATATAACCAATAAAAAAAAAATGCTACACTTTTTGTATTCCGGTCCATTTTGACCCTGGTATCAAATAAGGGTTTACACATGATGTTACGCATGACTGTTTTTTTTATTTTTTATATTTGAGCTAGACTTATATATGTATGTATATATATGTAGCCTCTTTCCCATATCTCATACACACTTTTGGTGCTGAATGTTGTTGATAAACTTGAATATGCACACATATTGATGAAACATTACAGAATGAAAACCGTATAATCTTTTTCATATGAATCTGAATGTTCATGCAAGTAAATGTATTTAATCCAATCAACATTTCAACAATGTAGAGTATATATTTATGTTGTTTTGATAGAAAAATAATGTTAATAAAATAAAATCATACTGTTTTAATAAAACATTCTGACTGAGTTTCCTGTAGTCTAACTCTGTTCCTGAATCTGCAGCATGAAACAAGTCAGCATAACCAGTGTTGTCCAATTACAGAACAAATTACTCTTATAAGCCTTTTTTTGTGTGAATCAGAAACATGCAGCTCAAACAGCAGTCGGTGTACAGTTTCCTGAATGAATGAATGACTCAAATAAACTGGTTCATTTTAGTGAATCAAAAGCATAACCAATGTAGTACAATTCCAAAAATCTTATGAATCATTTAAAGTCATTAATTATGAATATTTTTAAGTATTAAAATAATCCTTATTGGAATCATTAAGGAATCTAGAAATATAAAACTCTGCCATGCAGGGATTCAAACAGGTGACTCGTTTTTAAAATATGGTCATTTACATGAACCATCCATATGAACTAACTCACTAGTATGAACCGTACTTTTATTCCTTCAGGTTGCTCAGCTTGAAATCTGCATGTGCAAAAACAGCATTCATTTGCTTATTTTCATTTGGGAAGTAAATCAGTTGCTCCCCAACACTGGCAAACATGTGCTAAGATAAGACAGAAATAAGAAAGAGGGAGAGAGAGCAAAAAGGGGTCTACACTAGGCGTATTGCACAGAGAGGTAGTGACCTGAGATAACATCGGGAGGGCAACTCCAAAAGAAAACTGAAGGCAAGAGAATAATTATAGTCGCAAATGTAAATAGCTCATAGCCATGATAACATTTCATTTGTTAGTCTACAAAGACTCCGAGTGAGGAAATCGTTCCCCCTTGTGCAATTTAATATCCTCAATAAGGCAAAACAAATCGGCGTATCAGAGCCGCCGTTTGGATATTGTGTAAAGGCAAGACAGTATTTCATCAGCATTCTTTGCCCTCTAGGTGTGTTGATATTCTCGTCACACATGTACTGCACTTTCGCTAGAGGGGGGGTGGGGGGGTGGGGGGGTGGGGGCTTCCATTTACAGGCATTTGCAATGTAACAAGACCCTTACAGACAAAGAAAAGGTTAGAAAAAAAAATAAGATGTGTCTTTCAAATTCTTCACCTTCTTTGTACGCTCTCAAAGGTAAACATGCACAATGCTTTGACAGTGAGTGAAATGTCAATGGTATTGGCTTATTTGAATGCACACTCATCTCCACAGCTCAGACACAATGGCGGTTGCTCCTACTTACAATCCTCTCCTGAGTATGCCGTTATTATTTTGGGGTCCGGACCCCAGCCCGCGTGGTTTTTGGTTTGAATTTTGATCTCGTAAAGGACGAACGTCGGGGTGTTTTTAACCACAAACGAATGCCTCTTCACAATGTGCTCCATCCAGTCCTCTCCGCTGCCTTGTCTTCTGTAGCTTACTTTGTACTCCAGACCAGGCCCGTTGTGTTCAATAGGTGACAATGGCTGTGACAAGAGTACGAAAGAGCTCAGTTAGCTGACGGGAAACAGTAAATCAAAGGAAATAGCATTTAGTTGCTCAAACACTTGCTGTTTATATTGTCTCAGCCTCAGAGGGCGAGCTCAAAAAACTTTCGCTCGCTGACCATATGACCTTATTGCACAGAAAAAGAAAAAAAGGCAAACATCGGCTGAAATCAACCTTTACAATCAGAATGGCTCACTTTTACACTCCTTCCAGGAATAAGGGTGAACTTTTCTTTTTGAATTAGTCTGAGTTAATATACTGAGCATTTGAAGATGGTTAGTAGCAATTTAGCTAGACATCCCTGAATAGAACTGTATATTCATGCTTTGTTTTCTTTGTTATGATTTTGAAATAACCTGAACGGTTAGAATTCTGATGAGAAATTTCATATACTTTACACTACTGTTCAAATGTTTGGGGTCAGTAAGATTTTTAAAAATGTTTTAGAAAGTCTCTTCTGCTTACTAAGGCTGCATTTATTTGACCAGAAATACAGTAAAATCAATAATATTATGAAATATTATTAGTATTATTAATAACTGTTGTCTGTTGTAATATATTTTAAAATGTAATTTATTCCTGTGATGCAAAGCTGAGTTTTCAGCATCATTACTCCAGTCTTCAGTGTCACATGATCCATGATCTTTCTATTATACTGATTTTGTGCTCAAGAAACATTTCTTAATATCAATGCTTTCAAACGGTTGTGCAGCTTAATATTTTTGAGGGAACGTTTTGAATGAATAGAAAGGTTAATTTACTTGAAATAGAAACATTTATGTCTTTAATGTCACTTTCAATCAGTTTAATGCATCCTTACTGAACAAAAAGAAATATTCAGACTTTTGAACGGTAGTGTATATATTTGTTTTGCATTTTTTCCCTGTACATCCATTTGTGGGGACTGTTTGTAGTTATAATTATATAATCCATTAATTGTATAATCCCTTTTTTCCCATGAGGGTATATTTTTCTGGTAAACGGCTGATAGAGCTGGTTCATTGTTAGCAATATATCTTGATGTCAAACAATGTAACAATAGTTTTTTTTTTACAGCTCCGAGGCACATCAGTTAACTTTCCTTTTACAATCGTCCTGCAGCAAAAGACAGAATAAAATCCAAGTACTCATTTAAGTCCACCGTTAACAATGAAAACCCTCATAATTCTACAAAAGTACACGTGTATTAGCATGAAAAGGTGGCCGAATAATAGCCCAGAAACCCTAAAAGAGATTCATCTTTATGTGAAAATCGGAATTTATGCATCACGTTCCTTTTACTTTTTATTAAAGACTCACTCTGGGCTCCTTTTGATGGGAACGTGTGTCTAGAGAGATCCATTTCTGCAGGGCTTTGTAACTTTCCCAACAGCACGACGATGGAGATAGCCGTGTTTTTCTATGCAAAAACCCCTATCTCGGGGAATACGCTTATCGATAATTGGAAACTAACAACTGACACTGTTAGTTTGCTCTCCCGCTTTGAGAACTAAATGAAATTCTGTATTTGAGAGCACTTCTTTATCTGTGCAGCCCTTCCAGTGCTTTGAACCTTAGATATTCTTGAAGACTATTGGAATTAAACATTTAGCATCGTACCTCCCAGTTGATATCCATTTCATGTGGCAAATGACCTTCGATCTTGATATTTTCTGGGTTCTTGTCGGGTGCTTTGGAAAGAGCAGAAATATGGATTTTGTTGGAGGTGAAATTGTTAGTGGAAAAATGGCCTGTGAAATATGCACTTTATAGACTGGAGCTTAAACGACAGGGAAAATCAATTATCTCACAAGTTGGGATGTTTTAAAGTTCAGTGGGCGATGAAGTTGGGCTCACTGTTGTCTGTGGAGGTGACGTGGTTGGGAGAAACAGCAAGAGAGCTTATAGATACCTGATGCTGGAGTTTTGTATCTTTCAGTGGCCCGGCTTGGCAAACCTCTTCCGACCTCATTGATGGCGGAGACTCTAAAACGGTAGTCCACATGTCCATGAAGCTTCAGCAGAGCGGAATGATGGTTTCCAGGTATTCTCGTAATCTCTCTCCAACTGCCCGGCTCATGTTGGCTTTCCTCAAACTCTATAACAAACTCTGCACAAAGTTTAAAATTAGAACTGTCAGCACATAGACCACAAAACATATTTTTTCAAACCATAAATATGTACAGTACATGTTGAAAAATCTAAATGAACTGGTTTTACTCAGGTTATATAATTTAAATTGACTCAACATGACTACATTAGGTAACACCAATGAAAATTGTTTGTAATGGTTAAATCAGGTAGAAAACAGCCCCTTGATGTAAAAACTGCACGTTTCCACTATTTTCAATACAAGTAGCCTTGGTGAGCATAAGAGACAAAAATATTTTTGGAAAACTTTTGAACGGTAGTGTAATTTGCATATGTGGAGTCATTTACATGAGGTAAACACTGACCAAACAAACTAAATACTATTCTGCATGACAAGTCGATGAGTAGCCTTACACAGTGTATCCCAAATAGTGATATACAATATGGGCAATATGGGTGTTAAGACCATGTTACCAGTAATGGAGCTGTTATGGTCATCTCCTGGAATCCACTGCACTTTCACACTTCTCCCATTATGTTCAGACAGGATCACATCCTCTGGTGGATCAGGAACATCTAAAGAAACCAACACATTTTATTTAGGGCTGTCAATCGATTAAGCTTCTCGATTTCAATCAGATTGATTACATGATATTGCTTTTTTGTTGCCATTTCATAGACATTTTGGGGAAAGTAGAAGAAAAGAAGGAAATGATAGGGAGAAGAGGGTGGGTGGGCCTGGAAAATGACTCCAGCTGGTTTCAAACATGCCAGATCGTGTCTCCAGCTAGTTCATTTGAACAAATACTACTGTATGTGGTGCTGTCTTATTAAGGATATAATTCCAGTCGTGACACAGCTGGTAGCCAAATCCCCCCTGTGCCGTGTGCTGAACCAATTTCAGCCCTCAAACCTTGTGTCTATCTCTACTTTCCTTTACTGTAAAGACTAAAAGCACATAACTCACCCACAACTGAAAGCTGAGCAACCGCCATGTCTTGGTCAACCGGTGTTCTGGCCACACAGACGTATAAGCCCTGGTCTCCAAAGATCACATTAATGATCTCAAGCACACCATCGTCCATGATATATCTACAGACACCAGCAAAGACACTGATTAGACAGCTCTGACATTCACTATTGTAAAAGAACGACATCCAGTTGTCTATCTCACCGTGCATTCTCGCTGCCGTTGAGGGTCATGCCATCTTTTATCCAGAGGATCTCAAAGTCATCACCGAAGGAAGGATCTGACTCTGCCTGGCATGAAAACTGGATAGTGGTTCCAAGCAAAACCCGCAAATCACTTGGAGGATTGACTATTCTGGTGGGATCTGACAAAGAAAACAAAAGTCATTTTGGATTATGGGGATGTACTAAATTGGTTAATTTTCTGAATCTAGTAAACCATGTCTCTTACCTTTGACTTCAAGTGTTGCAACAATGGCAACTTTGCCCTCGGTATTTTGAGCGAAACAAGAATACTCCCCCATGTCCTCTTTCATCACGTTGTGGATCTCCAGCGAACCATTCTTATGAACAGAAAACCTTTCTCCTTCCACTACATTGGCACTGTCAGCTTTACTCCTGTGTAATCATATACCAACTGGGTCATTCTCAGGTAACAGTGCCAATTGTGTGCATAGTGGTGTTCACATTACTTAATTAAAAATATGAGCCATAGGATACAGAACTTAGCCACATTATTTGATATATGTATCAACTGTTTAGTGTATTTAAAACATTAATGTTATTTTGAAAATGTGCATGCCCCAATTAATCACCATTACATTTTAACTGTACTTAAACTTACATTATAATGCTTTCACAAAAAAAAAAAAAAAAAAAAAAACTTGAAACATTAAGTTTATGCTTATGGATGTCGTGTTATGGACATGTAATCATAGTGGTTATGTTGTAAAAGGGTTAGTTCACCCCAAAATGAAATTTCTGTAGGTCTAATTAATTACTCACCCTTGTGTCATTCCAAACCTGTAAGACCTTTGTTCATCTTCGGAACACAAATTAAGATATTTTTGATGAAATCCGAGAGGTTTCTGAACCAGCCATAGGCAGCAAAAAAAAAAGTGCTCACAAACAGTATTCTCATCGCTTCGTAACATTACGGTTGAACCACTGGACATTACATGGACTATTTTAACGATGTCTTTACTATACCTTTCTGGGCCTTTTGCTGCCTATGGCTGGTTCAGAAACCTCTCGGACTTCATTTAAAAAAAAATCTTCATTTGTGTTCCGAAGATGAATGAAGGTCTTATATGTTTGGAACGACACAAGGGTGAGTAATTAATGACAGAAATATAATTTTTGGGTGAACTATTTTTTAATGCAACATAGTATGAAGATACATGTCATAGATTAGCAAATTAAATACTTTTTAATTAAAATGTTTAAAAAAAAGAGAATCCTGAAATTGAGTTTCCAAAGAATACCTAATTAATGAGTTATCCATGCTTTCACATGAATGTCATCTTTCTGAAAATTGCTGATAAAAGTGCATAAGTGATAGTAAAGACATTAATAATTTTTAAAAAAGAACTTTATTCCAAATAAATGCTGCACTTTTTGACTTTCAATGAAGGATTGTGTGACACTGAAGATTGAAGTAATGGCTGCTGAAAATTCCACTTTGCTTTCTCTAATGAGTCACCACAGCCAACACTTGTGCTGTTATTGCTTTAACTTAACAGTAGCACACTTACAGATCCACATGAGTAGTTTACCTCATTATCACAGTGCTAAACACAGCCTGAGGGCCCCACCCTTGAGTAAACTGCTTCACCAGTGCAAAACCACACAAAATACACTCTATTACTGCAGTGGTAACTCTCCAGAGCTGTACTGCCCTCTGTTGGCCTGTAAAAATACTTCCACTACAGAAAGCTCTACTCACCACGTAATACTGGCGGTTGGCGAGCTGAAGACCTTACAGTGCATGACCACACCTTTCCCCTCCACTGCCATATATTGCAGATTATTTTCTGTTAAGATCAGGGGCTGGATGTCTGGGGAGAGAGTTATCAGCACTGCACCATTAAACACGACAAAACACGATTGGATTAGTCTCTTTATCTCTCGTCTTGTGATGCACATTGTTATCAGTTAAGTAAAAAAAAAAAAAAAAGTCCTTGTCCTTGGAAAAGCAGCTTCCTGTTCTATCAGGGGAGGTAAGCGGGTTTGCAGGGTTATAGAGAGAGAATTGAGATTTATGTTTTTCTCTTTCTTCTTTATTTAATTTCATTTTTTTCCTTTTTTTATTTTTTATTTTTTTAAGCAAGGATCCTTAGCAGCTTATTTTATCTCTCAGATGAAAGCAACACATGCTTTGGTTAGAGCAACTGAATATGAATGGAGGAAGGTGAAATTGTTCGCACATAAAAGCGTCTGGCTGCCTGAGGGAGAGTGTGTCTGGAGATCAGAACCGACAGAACAGCTCCACCCTAAAGCCTGTGTGCAATCACGAGGACCTTCCGCTCTCTGAACAAACCCGTCCATATCACACCTCTGCTTATGGGCCTGTCCACACCAACAAAAAAACAGATGCTTGTTCACGACCAGGCAACACCGTGGTCGTTTTATGTGATTTTTGGCCAGAGCTGAATGAAACCACGAATATCCCATAATTTCTGGATTGGTCTGTCTTAAATGGGTGGAGAGACCATGCTTAAAATATTATATGGACATATGGAATCATAGTCGTAGGCAGGGTTGAGCCCCCCCTGAAATGCGTTTTCACTCCAGGTCTGTTCACAATATTAGATTATAGTTCTTCTCAAAATGTGAAGACATCATATTTAATTAGAATGAAAATCCATTCAATACACTGCACAGCTGAGTACAGTTTGCTTACTCATAATCATGATGTTGGCATTGGCGAGGATGGTGCCGTGTCTGTTTGCGGCCTCACACTGGTAAACAGCGCTGTTTTCTGGGTTTGCGTTGTGGATGGAAATGGTGCCATCTTTCAAGATTTTCCTGTTGGATGCTGGGACCTCTGAAATAGAAAATGTGGGTCAAATGTTTTGTTAAAACTGTAACAGGATATATGAAAATTATTACTTGAAAATGACCGTATGTAAATGGATTAAATATTTGTTGACACTTAATTACAATTTTCATTAACAAACATCGTTACATCATACAATGCTTGACAGGTTATTAAGAAAGTTATAATCACCACTTTGGTGATTATGTTATAATCCCATCTGTCAAAAACACCATTTCTGAAGTCAGTAGGCACAATTTAATCTGAATTGTATATTGTTAATGGATAGTTGTTGAGTAATTTGAGACAGGAATTATAAATGTTTACCGTTCAACGGTTGGCCGTTGACTCTCCATGCAACACTAGGTTGAGGATTTCCTTTCACGACACACTTGATCACCACATCAGCTCCAATTGGCCTTAACTGGCTTTGAGGTTCAATCTCAAACTCAGGAGGCTCTGGTCATGCAAGAGAATCGAGTCATGTAAAACAATGTATTATACACACATGACGTGATTTTGATTAGTCAATTGCAGCAGTCAGAACTCAGATATGTCCTAATATTCATTGTTGTTTGAACACAAATAGCTGTTAAAGGTGAAGATGGTGTGTGTGTGCCCTGACCTTGCTTGCTGCTTGAAAATAGACACTATTAATGATATATCTGTCCCTCACAGCCTAATTTTTATCTGTGTCATTTTTATTCAATATGACAGCTAAGGTCAGGGTATTGAAAAAGCAGACACTATGCATGATGAAAATACAAAAGACAAAATACTCAGCTATAAACAGTAATCTGTAATGATAGCATCATTGTTCTAAAAAGGACCATTGTATCCTTAGAATGTGTTTAGTAATTTAGCAATGAACATTATAATAGGACTCTTTTTATAGTTCTCCTGAAACAGTCCTGCAAGCACTTCTTGTCTTTGGACAGAAGATGGCGCACTTTTACCACTAGTGACTTTAAATGCATACATGATATGAAACCATTTATAAAGACACACTGGCATATTTACTATGGTTATATTATGAGATCACTGAGATTAAATAATGTGACTCACCCTCTACTGTCACATGAAAATAATGCACAACCTCTCCATGGGGATTTTTGGCTTTGCACATATATTTCCCATCGTCCTCCTCGTTTACCCTCTCTATGGTGAGCAACTTCCCATGACTCTCCACCACGACCCTTTCTGGAAGTTTGGAGAAGCCTGTTTTAACCCACTCCACCTTTGGTGTGGGGCTGAAAGACAGATGGCAGTGATGAGCTAGCAATCATTTATATAGAGTCTACCCAGGAAACAAAAATATGTTCTATGAACGTTATGCTAATGTTTCCATTAAGTTATATAATCAAAATGTTATTTCTGAACTTTCTCTGAATTTTCAAAACGTCCAGTTTTTAAATGATTTTTGCTTGGTTATGTGAACAGAAAAGGCAATGGGAATGTTACATTTATGGGAACATACAGTAACTTTTGAATGTTCTCTGAACGTTTTGAAACAAGTAGTAAGTAATAACATTTAAAAAACATTAGACAAACTAAAACATGTCAAGAAAAGTCATATAATATGATTTATAAATACGTTTTTAAACTAGCATTTTGCAAATGTATTAAAGACCAGATGACTTTAAACAAACATTATATTAATGTATACTGGGCAAAATACTGTGTATATACAGTATATAAAATGTTTAGATAATCAAATAGACTATTTAATAATGTAGGCTATATTAGTATAGCTGTATTTTTGATGCATCCATCTAAATGCTCTTAATTTAAAAAAATTATTAAAATAATATACATTTAAGCATTCCCACTAAATGCATTTCAAGTGGTATTATTGAAACAAATGCCATGCTCCTAAATTAGATTTACAATTCAACTGAATAATGCAAATTAGACAATGACACTTACAACCCCTCTGCGATGCATTCCAATTGAAGATCTTCGCCTTTCACCAGATACGTATTTGACTCCTTTCCTGTGGGCATCAGTAGACGGGGCTTCCTCTCCAAGAGAGAGTTTGCTTTATAACAGTGAAAATATATAATATAATATAATATAATATAATATAATATAATATAATATAATATAATATAATATAATATAATATAATATAATATAATATAATATAATATAATATAATATAATATTTTATGCAGCATAAGTATCACCAAACATAACTGCAACTGTTTTACATGAATGAATAATTCAAGGAAGTATTTTAACATACAAAAAGTAATACAGATCCAGAACAGAGAATAAGTTATGAATGAACCTATGATTTATTTCCATCAGTTAATCAGAGAAAACCTTTGAGATTTGCAAATGTAGGCTAAAGAGTAAGCAAGTATGATGTGACATGGAATGAGATAATTAATCAAAACTAATTAAAAACAAAGAAGCTGCTCTACGCCCATGTAGCATCTCTAATGAATGTCACTCACCATAACCTCTGCCGCTACCAGAGACTGAGTCCTTCATTAACTTGTCTTGGATGAAGAAATGGAGACAAATAAAAATATGTGTGGCAATGCAAAAACAACTAAAACAATAGATAACATGGACATGAAATACACCCACAAGTCATCACAGGAAGTATCAATATCTACCAAGCTGATTTGCTGAGGTCCAGCAAGCGCTTGGAGATTGACTACATGAGACACTGGAGATGTATATTAGATGCACATGGCCGGCGTGTATAAAACCAATGCTGGTCGTGTAAAGAAATCACCACGTTATGCAATCAAACTCTTGAAAATGAGTATTTTAACGTACTGCTTTTGACCACGACGGACATGGCAGTTTTCTGGACGATGGTTCGTATGCGCGGGAAGGCAGCAAAGCAGCAGTAGTCTCTGCGGCTGTCAGTCTCAATGGCGTTTGAGAAGTACAGGTTCCCATTCAGACCCACTGATACTCTTTCGTCCTGCTCGATGTGCTGTAGACCTGTGATGTTTAAAAAATATAGGAGAAAAATCATTAGTAAGAATCAAGTAAGAATGATATTATAGTAATAATATGATTGCTTTAATTAACATAAATACAGTAGTGGCCAGAAGTGACGTCCGTAGGGGATATTTGTTTTTAATGACCCTACAAGTTCGATTAAAACATCAAAATATGAGTTGTTTTTTTTATTATATATATTTCAAATATGAGGGAAGAACAAAACACTAAACTTGGTTAAAGGCAGGTTAGGTGATTTGTTCCAGAATTGCGTTTTGTAATGCTGGCTGAAAGTGTCTTCCAATCCTGATAGCAGGATATATATGTCCATGTATATACAGTATCTCGTCTGTGGACAGTTCTTCGTGAACCAAAACAATGAGCTTATGCTGCGTTCACACCATAAATACCATAACCCGTAAAGTTATAGTCGGAGTGGTTTGTGACTCTAATTTAGGTGTTTCAATGGCAACACTATCAACGCTCTTTAAGTTGTTTATGTATGTTCATTATTATTGTAATGTTATGTGCTTTAAGATTATGTGCTTTCATGTGTTTTGAAAGAGGCCTGGCTTTGGAGACTCTCTGAAGGGAGGGTGGGACTTTATGCTTTTAAAGCTAGCTCGCTATTGCTAGCCTCTTCGAAAAACGTTTGCCCTACCTTTAAAGTATTTATCTGACAAAGATATTTGATGCATAGAAAAACAAAAAGCTCACATAATTAAGCATACACTGACTACAACATAATTAATCAGTCATTTGTTTTTGCATTTGTTTATCATTTTTGCCTATAAAAAAATGTCCACACAATTTGGCATGTTTCATTGCCTTATCACAAATAAAACAACTGACTCCAAGCACAACTACAGTACATAATATGATTACACTTTTCTTTTTTTATTATTATTTTTTATTACAGATTTTCAATAGTAATAGTATTTGTAGTAGTATCATTTTTAAGATTATTAGATTTTCCACTATTATTTTTGTTTGTTTGTCCAAAAGTAATACATTCTTTATATTATTAAAATACACATTTTAAATATATTACTTTTTTATATAAATAATTCAATTAATAATCTAAAATTATTTATAAATTGTTTAAAGGTAGACTACCTGTTCACCCGACTGGGAAGTAGAAGCCAGCCAGTCATTTTACCTATGCAATATTCATTGAATGCACCGTAGGCCAAATGTGGATGTGCCTTAGACTAATTTAACCCAAATAACCAGAACTTACCTATTGTCATCCAGTAGATTTGCAGTGGGGGAATTCCTTTAGGTGGGTTGCACTCCAGAATGACTGACTGACCTTCCATAACCTCAATCGGATCAATGATCTCTTTAGGGAACTTCGGAACATCTGCAGAGAGTAACAAGCTAAATGAACCCATTAACATACTATTTTACAAATGAAATCACCATTAGGTGGCAGTATAAGACAGGCATTCTCCCCTAAGGCATTCCTGGAAAGAGATTCATTCCAATTTCCCAAATTTAGTCCAAAATCCAGCCAATAACACATCATTACGCTGCTGAAACTAAATGTGCCAGATGAATGAGTCATTGAAAACCAGTCTTGTTGGGTAACTGATGACTCTTTGCCCTGGTTACATCTTTGGAGATTTATGTGGTGTATTTCAGAACACAAAGAGAAATGTTACATCAAAAAAATGATGGAGAGAAAGGAGAAAACTCATTTTTCATCAGCCCTCTCCTCATGGTCCATAATGCACTGTGATGAAAGGGAAAGAAAAGCTCCAGGGTTTGAAGCGGGCAAGTAAAATGGATATCCCACTATGGACCAGAGCGGCTG
This sequence comes from Rutilus rutilus, assembly GCF_951802725.1. Classification (NCBI taxonomy): domain Eukaryota; kingdom Metazoa; phylum Chordata; class Actinopteri; order Cypriniformes; family Leuciscidae; genus Rutilus; species Rutilus rutilus. Next base: position 33,627,467 of record NC_140217.1, on the reverse strand, counting down.
TTTCATTGGACACCGATCTCTAAATCATTCCGAAAGAGTCGTTACAGAGCATACAGCACAAAGTTGTGCATTACTCACTGGGAACAATGAATTCAATCTCTTCCGACATGGCCGTTCCTAACTTGTTGGTCGCAAAGCAGCGATAATTGCCCTGGAATTCTGTGAGATTCCCATTATTGGGAATGGTGAATGTTCCGGAATCATCTAATGTTATCAATCTGGGATCCTGATACGGATCAAAGTCTTGACCATTCTTTGTCCACCTGAATCTGAAAAAAAAGAGAAGATCAGTGATTAAATGAAATTAGACCGCTCAGTGTGCATCCTTTGAAATATGAAAACAACACAAGGATGCAAAGACGATTTCCACATTCAGTTTTTCAAATTTGAAATGACATCAATTACTCAGACGAGGCTTTGAAACGTGCTTTGAAATGCCTGTGGGGTGTTTCTGATGTTGCTTTTGCGTATATTGTGAGCTGTTCTACCCATGATCTAGCTACCCTGCTGAATGTCAATGCTGGTTTGGTGCTGAATGCTGATCTAGCACAGCTGCACTGTTCATCCCGCAAAAATAGCTGGTGATGTTGATCAACCAGCACGCGAGCACATGGTGATGCTCTTGCGGTCGTTCCTGAAGGTCGTTCCCTCCATCTTTGGTCTAGTTTTCAATGCAAAACTAGCACAAGCAAGCGATTAGTGGAGGAAGACAAATGGTAACATGACTTCAAGCTGAAGATTTGGTTATTAAGATTCCATATGTAAGCAATATGGTACGAGAGGCTGTGCTGTATCGTGAATAAGTCACGGCTGGAGGGCGTTGTTAGGTAGGCGAAGTACCTTATTGCTTTTATAAAATGGTTACCACACAATACAAATATTAAAGTCAAAAAATATGTATCTATGCAACTTTTATGAAGTAAAATCACTTAAAGCCTTCCTTCCACTGGAAAAAATAGTCCCTGCCCATAAAACAGCAACAGAAGTAACATACATTATTTCCTGATTAGATGGCGGCAAATACTGTCTTTATGAGTGAGTCAGTTAGTGAAGACTTTTACATTGAAAGGACTCAAACTTGTGAACACGGAAAAGCAAGACACAACTGACAAATGAATAGGAAAACCCCTTAACTGTTAAAAGGACAAGATATCGCCGGCGGACATTCAAACTTTATTTAAATTATAAATATAGGACTGACCTAAATGAAAATGCTATGTCTACTGTAAATGCAGGTACTCTCGCTTACTCGATCTCTCAAGCGGTCATCAACGTGTTTTATATTGACCAGTCAGAATCAAGGATTGGAACTAACCGTTTTATAAAATACCATAAGATTCTTTATCTCATGATTTAATCTGATCCAATTTGATCAGTTTGGAACAATTCTTAACTTCTGTAATCAATTAATAAAATATTTATAATCAGACATATACTGTAAAAAAACAAAAACTGTAGGCTACCTAAAAATGAACATCCAAACTTCCTCTGGTCTCCCTAAGCCTAAGTTAAGGCACTACTGTTCACTGTTCACTTTGTTTAAATATTTTTTTTCCCCAAGCAATGACACATTCAATTGATTAAAAGGTAAATGACAGTAAAGACATTTTAATTATACAGAATATTTATATTTAAAAATCAATGATATTCTTTTGAACTTTCTATTTGTCAAAAAAATCACAGTTTGCACAAAAATATTAGGCAGCACAACCATTTTTAACTGCGATAATACTAGTAAATGTTTATTGTGCACCAATTCAGCATATTTGAATGATTTCTGAAGGATCATGTGACACTGAAAACTGGAGTGATGATGCTGAAAATTCAGCTTTGCCATCACATGAATAAATTACATTTTAAAATATCTTAAATTAGAAAATAGTTTAAATCGAAATTATATTTCACAATATTACTGTTTTTACGGTATTTTTTAAATGCAACCTGTGATTAGTAATTAATTGGTAGTCTTCATAATTTGTCAGTTAGTTGATAGTTTTAAATGAGGCTTATCTCATTCAGTAATTATTGATTACCTAATAAGGAACTATCTCAGTCATACATGTTATATTACTTACTGAGTAGTTAAGCAGTTTCCATAGTAGTTAAAGCCCGTAAAAGTCCTGGCAGAAAGCGATGCATTTTTTATTATTTTTTACGAAGTGTTGACAACTTAGTGTTAACTAATAATTGTTGCAAACTGGTACTACCAACAAAATATTAGTGCATTCCTGGAACTGGGCGTTGTTACACTACATCCTTATGCATCGCTTTCTGCCAGGCTAGCGGTAGACTTGTAGTCAAGACCGCCTAAACCGAGACCAAGACACTACCAAGACCAGAGGGTATCGAGACCAAGACAAGACCAAGACCAAGACAGAATAAGTCAAGACCAAGACCAGGTCGAGACCAAGTCGAGACCGGAGGGGAAAAAAAAACAGACTAGTGTTGAAGCTATAAGCTATAACTTGTATGAATTCAAGAACAGCAGCATACTAGGGTTCAGCCGCAGTTGGCAGAATAATACAGAGACAGACCATGTCATGTGTGTGACTGTGAGCTCACTGTAAATGTTTATGCAGACTGGGTGAGATCAACTATGTGTAGCAATAATTGCATGACGGCTGTTACTGCACTATTAGAGGATTGAGACTCCCTTAACTTTTGTGGACTGTTTTGTGGACTGACATGACTGGTACTGACTGGTTCATCTGACAAAAGATCAAACACCTCCAACACCATCTTGCTCCTCCAACAACTGTCTAAAGAATGAGAAATATGTAACCAATTGAAATTATACTTAATGTGTAGAGGAAATTATAACATCAAATTAAAGATACAATTATAAACTTGGATTAGGCCTAATGTTTAGTCAACACAACGGAGATATGCAGATGATATTTAAAAGACCATTTATTTAGTCTAACACCATCTTAAATACAATACTGTAATCAAACAACACACACACACACACACACACACACACACACACAGAGATATCAAAGACACAAAACAAATTCATCTAAGCAAATGCCTGCCTATCTCTGCCGATTTCGGAGTCTCCAAATTAATCCATTCTGCAACTTTTAAATACATAATAAAAAATTTAAAAACGAAATTATAGGCTTAAGTGCAGGATCCGAAAGTTGGTCGTTTTGTCGCTATGGTTACACACACACACACACACACCGTTGGCGGTGCGCTCAAAGTCATCTGTCAGTTGTGCAGTTACCCAAAATCTCCTGAATGAAGATAAAACCCAGCATGTCACTGATATGTGTTTTTTAAATCAAGTGATCAAAGTGCTCGTTGCCGCTGCGATCAGTGGCGCGGATAAAGTGTTTTCTCGTGTGGCTTGCGCACACACCACACTGCTGCACTCGGACGCGCGCTTCAATCCGTTCCGTTGCGGATAATAATGTTGCATTATCGAACGTTGTGTCGTCGTGGATATTGTAGTATTGTATTGCTAAATCCCCGACCACTATGTCGGTCTGAGACAGCGAGACCTAGACAAGACCGAGAGGTCCGAGACCAAGACAAGACCAAGACCAAAGACCGTCAAGGCCGTGACAAGACCGAGACCACGTAAAAGTGGTCTCGAGACCGGTCTCGAGACCAAGACCGGTCTCGAGACATACATCACTAGCTAGCGGTAGCATAAGCCATCAGGCAAGTGTTGTTTAAATAAACTCCTGATGTACTTACAAACTTTCCAATGCCTCGTTTTATGAGTACAGAACCTATTTGTACTACTGTAGAAGTTTGGTACCATTCCGGGCATTATTAGTCGGGTAATTTATGAGATACAACCTTGGATCCATTAGCACCTGGGGGGTGTTTGGCTCGAGGTCATGGTGCAAAACTCAGAACCATCCATTCAATGTAGTCCTACTCATTTGTCCTACTCTAAAGCGTAATCGAGACTTCTTTCAAAAACATTTAAATAATCTCACTGAGCCCAAACTTTTGAACACTAGTGTATGTGTGAGTGTGTGTGTGTGTGTGTGTATACGGCTTACTCTGGTCCAGGGTTTCCTGTAGCCTCACACTTCACGGGGAAGCTCTCTTCGAAAGGGAAGGCGATCATAGAAGCAGGAGATTGCTCTGTAATTGTGGGAAGCTGCTCCACTAGATAAAGAAACAGCCAGAAAGTAAAAATGCTCAGTAAACTGTGGAGGAAAAATGGCAGCATGCAACCTGCGTGCAGCAAATGGTGATGTGAAATGGCTTTGGTTCAATCGTAATGATTTTCCACAATCAGGTCGGCTGTTTTGATCAATGCATTCAAAACTAAAGGTAAACAAAATGTTTGTTGGAGAACATAATTAGATATTGAATCATTGATTGTGTGGCAAAGCGTGAGTTGTTATCAGGCAATGGCAAATGATCTGGTCAAATAATGTCAATGAGAGTTTGTTTGTGGTTTAGAACAGGAAGAAACTAATGGCTAATGCAGTTTGAGTGTAAAATTGGACATGCACGACTAGAATCATGATGGAATGGCGGTATGGGTTTCAATATGACAAATGTAAAGTGGTTTGCTGGCTCGATTGTTGGAGTTTTTCCATTATGCACAGAAAAATACTTTAAAAATCGTCTAAAAGCTTTGATTAGAGTAAACATTCTCGTTACAATTTCTACACCATTAGTTTCTGTCTATGAAAAATAAAAATAAAAATAACAATGGTACCATGGCTTTCTTGATATGGTTTTGAGAAAAAAATATTGACCATGTACCATGGTAGTACCATGTTTTTTTTTGTTTTTTTTTATACAATGAAGTACCATCATGGAACATGAATATCGTAATTATGAGGTACCATGATATCACTATCTGATACTGTTGTAAATGTCACCAACAAAAGAGCACATCTCTGCCTTTCTGCAGGATTTTCTAAATAAATCTGATGTTTGATAGATGATAGTGGCCTCTGCGGATGAAAGTTATCTAGTTTCTATGGATGGCTTGGCATTGCAAACTTACTGTTCATGCGTGCTAAAACTAACAAATCCACCGCAGCAGGGAGAACACAGAAAAAACAAATGTGCAGGGATTTGTTAGAACCATAGATATGACTTCTGTTGAACTTTAACAAATTAATGAACTGTCAACAAACAATTAAATCCAGGTCCATGACTGACTAAATAAAAGTAGAAAAGAAAAAACTTAAGAACAGTGTTGTGTTCCCCTAAGATATCTTTCAGGCCCTAAAGATATATTGTGAATAATTTAACATCAACAAAATACACTTTTATCTGGTTTCCATGGAAACAGCCCCGGCAATAAATTATACCTGCTCTCAACTTGTGTGAACCTGCATACAAACACCCAGTTTCAAAAATATTTGTTGTAAGAGCAGTGTGCTCACTATGGAAGCATGTTTTCCTCCCAGAGTAAAAAATAATAATAATAATACTTTTTTAATAATTAATTAAAATAATAAATTAAGTTGCAATTATAAAAAATAAAGTTGCAATAATGGGATATGAAGTCACAATTGAGATACATTCGTAATTGTAGGATGTGTATGAGATATAAAGTGTAATTGTGGGATATGAAGACACAACTGAGATATACTGTAATTTTGAGACATGAATATGAATATGAAGTTGCAATTGTGGTGATATACTGTATGAATTCGCATTGAGATGTGAAGTTGCATTATTGTGATCAAATTGTAAATGTGATATATAACGTCACAATTATGAGATATAAAGAAGGAATTCTGATGTAAAGTCTCAATTATGGGATATGAAGTCGCAACTGGAATATTAAGTTGTAATTGTGATATGAAGTCACGTTTGTGAAATGTGAAGTTGCAACTGACAAAAATATAGTCAAAATGTGATATAGAAAGTCACAATTGATATGAATATGTGAATAATAAGTCGTAAATGCTCTATATAAAATAGTAATTGAGTTACACAGACACGTGTGATATGAAGTCAGTTCTGAGATATAAAGTAGAATTTGTAAAATATGAAACTGCTACAGTGATATCACAATTGTGCAATATGCAATTATTAAAATTAAGTTGCAATAATGAGAAATAAATTCGCAATATGAAGTCACCGTTGTGAAATGTGAAGTTGAAATTGTGAGAAATAAAATAAAATAAATATAAAAAGTCACAAATTATATGAATATGAAGTCATAGTAGCAATTTTTAATAGCAAAAATAATAGCAATTTTTAATTAAAAAGTCTTAATTGTGATATGAAGTCGCATTTGTGAGATATGAGGTTGCATTTGTGAGATGTGAAGTCGCAATTGTGAGAAATAAAGTCGAAAATGTGATATAGAAAGCCACAAATTATATGAATATGAAGTCATAACTGCTGTATATGAAATATCATATTTGAAATACTCAATTGTGGGATATGAAGCTGCAATAGAGATATGAATTTGCAATTATGAAAAAGTTGAAATGAAGAAATTAAGTGGCAATTTCCTTTTTAATTTTTTTTTTTTAATCTGCGTTGAAAACATTCTTCCATAACTGATTGTTCTTCCAGAGCGCATGAAAAACTGGCTAAATTATGCACATGGCAAACGACTAAACTGAAAAAAGCACCAAAAATATAATCAAATATATAAACTGGGATAAGAAATATTACCAGAAAAAGTCATTTATTCAGCTTACCATCAAGTGGAATATCCAGGGCATTAGTTTGAGACCAGCAGCTCATATTAAGGCAAGCGCCCAAAAGGAGGAGGATTTTCCGTAATAACCACATGACTGGCCACAGCCTCGGAGGTGAGCAGAGGACGACAGGGAATGCTGCAGTTTTCCAGGAGTCAGTGCATCTCACTCCAACACAGGCTTGGGTCTTGATACCTGCACAAAACACAACACAGTTCTTACTGGCACCCAGACGTCAGCTTCAAACAAGAACACACACACACACCCACAAGTGTATAAACTATACACAGACTCCCGAACAACCATATGCTTACGGTCGACCCACAACATCACATATAAAAACAACCCTGTCACCTGCACAGACACAAAGACTTGCATATTCCGCATGTCTCCTGCTGAGTAACTTGCGTCAATGTCTATCCCAACTTGTATTTACTTGAAATGCATCAGTGAGAGGAATCTCCATATTAAAGCTCTCTATCACTGAGTCCCTGGAGACATGAATTGTATTTCTGTAAATTGTTTGGCGGTGTACAGTATGTGTGACAGGCACATATTTTTCTTCCTCTTCCCCTTCGTTACACAGAATTCGAAAAACGAAACCTTAAAGAAATAAAATAAACTGAGCCCCCCTGCAGTTATGGTAATGCACAGCAGCTGTTCCTGAAATTATTCTGAATTATGAATTCATGCCACTGTATCAGTGACAGATTTTGATTATCTGGATGCAGTAGAGAGAGCAGAACCACAAGACTGGTAAATCACAAAGCTTGCAGATGTGCCTAATATGCATCTAGAATACGCCGCTTTGTTATAACTAAGTGGATGAACTTTGAGTTAAATGTCATGTATTCTGCCATTAAATCACACTCTCTTGTGATGTCATGTGTGGTAAGGGATCAGTAGTTGATTTAACCTTTTGGAATCTGGCGCCAGCAAGACATCTGGCAAGAGACAAATGGAGTTCACACCCATTTTCCCCTCAGATTCATAACAGCGGTGCAATAAAATGCTGCAGTTGATCGGGGTAACTCTAATGGAGGTCACCTTGCATGACGTACTGGGAATCAGCTATGTACTGTAAAACCAGTAATACAATGAAGAGTATTACAGAGATCAGTTGCAGTTGTTCATGGTGCCTGCTGGTCTACAACACCTAGAAGTATAAGGTCAGACAGAATCAACACTGACTTTGGTAGAAAAATCTGTGGGATTCTGGAAAATGGATTTAAAAAATAAATAAATGTTAAATGGCTTAATGGTTGCTGAAAGTATCCAAATTTGGCTGCCATATTATTTATTAAAGTGCCCCTATTGTGCTTTTTTGAATACTACCTTTCATGTAGCGTCTAATATAGCTGTTTGTGAATGTAAAAGGTGCACCACAAATAAAGTTATTGTCTCCTAAAAGAAATAATCGATCCTGAACAGCCGAAATGAGTCGTCAGTGATTCCATTCTCACTTCCCGTTAAATACCTACGTAACAATGTAACACATTTGCATAATGCCAGCTTATGGTCTTCATTGGCTGCCCATGAATATGGTCTAACTGTGACCTGCGGTTGTAGCTGAGACGCTGTTTACAGCGCTGTGAATCCACTTTGCATTGCATAATAAATTAATTATTTAGACAACAGTGCAGGGCAAAATAATGACAAATAATATACATACTAGTTGCAGATTATGTACAAAAAAAATGCAAACAAAAAAGTGAATGAATGAATGAATACAGTAAATTATGATATTAATCACAATTTATTTTATTCTAACGACAAATAAAACAAAAACATAGCAAAAAAATAAATAAAAATTGGGGCTGTTATTTTGAGCCCCCCAAGTCACTTTGGTTAAAATCTCAATGGCTGCACATCTATAAAAATTTTACAACAGTGTTTCAGTTGCTCAATAGCCATTTTCATGTAGGTCAGACCCTGAGCTTATTAGGTCACTTCCTTTTTGACTTTAATTAGTTAAACACACAATAAAATGGATCAGTGCTTAAGTCTGAGAACAAAAGAGTATCAGGAAGGAGGGTAGATACAGAGAGAGAGAATAAAAAGGGAGGCCCAAAGCTCACAAAATACAACTTTATCAGTCATTTCCACCCCTTCAGGAGCTAAATTTTCACAGAAAACCATCAAGTGATGACTCTTTGTAACCATATAAGGTCATTTATTCAGGCCTCTAATTAAAGTCAAAAGAGGGATTTGGTCGGTGCAGGGCTGTATGTTCTCTACATTTCAGCTTTTGGGGCCAGTTATGAGTGATAACCGCACTTCACTGCCCCATTTTAACCCCACCAGCTGCTTCAATCACTTCCTTTTTCAGCCAGATCCCTGAAGCCCATCCTCCCCTTAATCTTCTCCTCTGCTTAACAAATCCGATAGGAAACACAGAGGTCAAACACCAGTAAGCGGAGAAGCAATTGAATAATTGACCACTGTGTGAATGAGTCGATTCCCTCCATTCCTCAGTGGGGGCTCTTGTTTTCTGATAGGTTTGAACTCTGCTCCACATGCCTGAATTTCTTCATAATAGTATTAACTCTGCCAGGAAGCTTTTGTGATTCAGTGCTGGTTATGGCGACCCCTGAGATGACCTCTGTGATGTCACTATAGAGGATGGGTTACTACACCCCTTGACTGTCATAATGACAGGCTTGTGGCTACGGTCTGTCGGATTTGGATGTGTTTCATGGACCCAAAAGACAATGCCTGAGGCTCTACTGCTTGCCCTGAGACTGCTCCCACAGATGGCGGCTAGCTTTAGTTGGCAGATTAAAATCAAAAGGTAAAGCGTTAAGCTAATTGGACAGTTTGGCACGTTACTGGTGGCATATGTTTACCTTCCTGATCCAATAGAACATGTCCTGGATTTTTTCTACTGCACTAGTTCCATCAGCCCAACTTAAAGGTGCAGTATTTGCAGCAAGTATTTTCTCATATCATAGCGACCTGACCAGCCCAACATGACAACACTATTTGTAATCAATATCATGAGTTCATGATATAAATTACAACTTAATCAGATCAGTTTTTCTGGCACATACAGATGGTACTCAACCAGAATAATACTTTTACCGCCGCCGTTCCCGCGGCGGTAAAATTGCGGGTGTGTATTTGCTGCCTTTGATCGCTAAGAGGCGCTACAATCGCAGACTTTGAAAAGTGTCAGTTTATTCTCTCTATTGCGTAATCTGCCGCCGCGCCGCGGCTCATTGAGAGTGATTGAAATGTGATACTAGCAGATCAATTCAAGTGAAACATGTAGTTAAACGAATTCATATAATCACAAGACTGAAATTAAATGTAATACATTTAATACATAATTAAAACATTTCAACACAAAACATTGCAATAGAAAAATATTAGGCTACATCATTGAGGCTTTCCAACAGCATAAGATGTGATGTTAACAGCGGTCCGATGATAGCTCTGTGGACAACGCAACAGCACGTGCTTCACGGAGCTTCAAGCGATGCGAGATCGAATCTCACTAGCCTTGGCTGACAGTGTTAAATGTTTTACTTGATGCTTAGATAGGTAACTGTTTATTGAAGTCAAGCGTTTTGTTTAATTATCAATGGCACATTACAACATAAATTTGCTACATTCCAGTAGAGCTGCTGCCGAGACGAGAAAACTGATGAAGGAAGATTATCAGCCGATCGCGTCAGAAAATGAAAATGATGAAACTATCTTTAATCTGCTAAATTATTGTTTTGTGAATCATTCACGAAATTGAGATGACTGACATTGATACCCGCCATAGCAAAGGAATACATTTTTAAAAACAGATCCTGGACATTTCAAGGTTTAAATAAAGTGTCGGGGCAGTTTATTTATTTAAAACAGGGTTGCATCGAGTTAGAGTTTATTTTCTAAGTAAGAAACAGAATCTTATTCTTGCGACATTTTTAATGTGTATTGCCAAAGAAATTGCAGCTAAATAAACAATTAAAACAGTAGGCTAGTCTACAAAACGGAAATAGTTCAAAGCAACATAAATTAAGATCATGCGTTTTTCTTTGCTTCTCTCTCGCGCTGGATTTCTTTTATTTTAGTTTATTTAGTCTCCCTGCACTGCGCGCGCCGGGTCTCTCTCGAAATTAAACATTTCAGGGTAAAAACCCATCATACAGCTGATAATACTGTAGTATGTCGCTGTGTGTCATCCATACAAATCACGAAAAAAAAAAAAACTAACAAATTATTGAGCCTTGCTTCAAAGAAACAGAATGCCTGGTTGAATTCACCTTATAGAAAACGAGGTGGATCGCGAATAAAAGAGCTCTCTGCTGCTCACTTGCATTCGTTTAGTTGGCAAGAATGCGTTTCGTCAATACTTCATGTTTAGATAATGCCAGATTGTTGACAAACACACTGCTCAAACATGTTAAAATTCTACAAAACCAGTTGAAACAAATGGATTGAACACTTCAACTGAAAGTGTGTGTGAAACCCCTTTAAATACAATAGCCTACATAAAACTACAATATTTATAATTTAAGGGCCTACATTTGGACACATCGAGAGATTTATCTTTAAAAGTATTTTGCCTTTGCCTGGTCATCAGGCTCACTCTCCATATGAAAGACAGAACATTTAACACCTCCTGAACCCCCCAACCCCCCACAGGCTACCTGAGTTTGAGACCGACTTAAAACAAAGAGAAGTCGCAATTCACACTTAATTCTAGACATTAGCATTAGGCTAGTAAAGTGTTGATAATGAAAGAATTTAATTATTTAGGCTACATGTAGGCTAGAAGGCTAATATTTCTGTCATAAAAGTTTATTACTAAACATTTAATTATTTCAATAATTGAAGAAATAAAACGCTACCTCGGTTTGGGCCAGCTTTTTCCAAGCAAACCTAAATACAAACGCATGTTCATTTGTTTAAACGCATGCTCATTTGTTGTCATGAATACAATGTTCAACTCAATGTTAAATTCCACGGGGATCTTTGGATCCTTATACAACCAGGGTGCATGCGATTTGTGAATTATTATTATTTTTTCCGAACCACATGCTTCGTGCTGCTGCTAAACTAAATAACATTTATAGAATAATTATGAACTTAAATGAAACAATATCGCAACATTTCGACAAATAAATTATCTAATCTGTTTTTACAATTTAATTCAGGGCGATTTAGCCTAGACTACATTTAATTATAGCGAGATTTTCACCCTTGTCCGTTCATCATTGGGAAGCGCTCACATAGCTAGTTTGAGTAGATCCTATGCACCTCTCGGTTTCATACGGATTAATCAGATAACATTTATTAAATATTTAGACATTTAAAGGCTTTAGACATAGCCGATTTCTTATCGTGACTGAGCAGAGGAAAGTGGCTTTCGGTTCATTTTTGTGACGCGCAGTTCCCGGAGACAGAGACGACAGATAAACTTTTGTCGTTAGCCTAATATGAATAAAAGTTTACAGTTTTGAACTATGTACTGTAGGCTACTCTACTCTGATCTGTATGACTAAAAAACTACGGAGTAGCCTATTAGGGCCTAAATTATTTTAGCTGTCTGTTATGAGAAAAATAAATTCAAATGAACGCGCCGCCGCGTCTGTCGAACACTAATTAAACATGCCAGAATAAAACCCGACTTTAGAACAATGGATAGCGCCACTCGGCGTGGTGTGCCAAAATACTTAATTATAAACTTCAATATTTCATTCAAAATAATCTCAAAACGCTTTGTGACATTTTGAAAGCAGTGCATGCATTAAGGCCACTGGAACCATGAACGAACTGTAACTCAAACTGGTTCTGATTTTATTGTTTGTCGTTTAAACGTGCCTATTGCATATCTTTATTTTATATATTTTATATGGTCTATTGGTGAAGTAATTTATAGCATTGATTACTGTGGAGGGAGGGGGGGATTAAAATAATTCATCAGAAGCAGGGATGTTTAGACCAGAAGGAAATCCCCGTCCCCCTTGGCAAATCGCACCTTGCTTAAAACCATGTTTTTACAAACTCTTTATAGGCTAGGAACCAAAAAAAAAAAAAAAAAGGCTATCCTGTATAAAAAAATGCTTTGTTTGTTTGATTGTCTGCATTAATAATAGGCTATGACATGCATTAATAGGCTAATATAAAATGTACAATAGTCTGACTATGTTCGGGATTTGAACCGGTGTCATCCAAATGATCGATACGTAAGTTCTACCACTCGGCCATGAATTTACCCACTGAGAAATGCCCGGTTTCTCCAGTCTTCTCCAGAGAAGCGCTCATCATTCGTCTCATTCCTCAATAGAAAACAAATAATCAGCTTCATTGCACCTAATTTATTTTTGTTTGTTATTTTTGTTATTATTATTATTTTTTTATTTTTTTTATCACGCTGCTCCCAACGGGCAATAGGCTTATGTCGCCCACCGACGTCTAGGCGTAGGCTACAATATGAAATAAAGGCTATATTGTTCTCGTCTCTATTTTTAAATTATGATTCTATTTTTCTGTCCTAAACAATGTTCTATAGTAGCCTATTTCATCTGTTAATTGACATTAACCCCGCTTACATTTCAAAATACGGCAATAGCTGCTGTTCCCTTTCGAAAGGGAACTCTACACTACGTCAGAATGACGCTATGGGGAACGCCTCAGGCGTGACAGGTGTCTGAAATAAATATCAACTCACGTCAATTATGTTGACCGGCGACAGCCCGTGAATCATCAGCTTGATTGATTAACGCGCAACCTGGATGTATAAAGGGAAGCCTTGCATACATGACAACATCTTTTCGTCTTCAGGGACTGTTTGTCTGTATTGAGAATATCGCTGAAGCGCGCGGGAGGCTCTCGAGAGAGCCTCTTGTGCAAACTGTGAGCGTTTTTTATTTAAAAATGCTCCGCTTTCGCGGACCCTTTTCTCGAGGGAGGAGGGTTCAGCATCTGAGCTGTGGTGCGTGCGATCTGTGAAACAATACTGTTTGGGTACGAGGCGTTCACAGTCAGTTCCTGAGGGTGCTGGCAGTGTTCATTAAGAAATATCTCGGCGCGCGTGAGAAAGAAAAAATCCGTGCGCTGTCGGATGTTTCAACCTCGCAACTGTTGACTTTCTTCTCGAGGGATGAAAGCCAAATATTTTTTAACGGCTCTTTTCTCGCGCTTGCCGAGGCAGTGTGTAGATTACGAGAAAGTATAAATGTTAAAACAGTATTGTCTGGTGAGTATGGCTGCATTTAATTCTATGAATTAAAATGATGGAATATTATCTGACTTTTAAGAAGTTAGATATTTAGTAATTCAGCCTATCATCCAGATCGCGTTACCCAGTGTTTTTGGCTGCATTTTAATTGAAAAATGAGCAGTGAACAAAAAGAGCAGGTGTAATTCTGGTCTTTTTGTAAAATGTGAAATTAACATATTTCTGTTTCTTTTCAGACCACATCTCCTGTTTTAGAGTCTGGGGCAAAATGTTATGGGAGTAAATCTAAAGATTTTTTCGATGGTCAGGTAGTAGGTCTTAACAGGCCTCCTTGACCAGACAGTCCCCATTTTGCAACCGGACAGTGCTTGGGCCTCCCTGAGGTGAGCTCCCAGGAATTGACTGTCAAGGAGTAATGTGGTTATCAGGTTATAGGCCTCACTAGGCCTTCCTGAATATGAGCTTCCACATACTATGGTTAAATGAGCTCCCACATATTATGGTTATCAGGTCATAGGCCTCACTAGGCCTTCCTGAATATGAGCTCCCACATACTGTGGTTATCAAGTTATAGGCCGCTCCAGGCCTTCTTGAATATAGCTCCCATATAATGTGGTTATCCGGTCATAGGCCTCACTAGGCCTTCCTGAAAATGAGCTCCCACATACTGTGGTTGAATATGAGCTCCCACATTCTGTGGTTATCAAGTTATAGGCCTCACCAGGCCTTCTTGAATATGAGCTCCCACATACTGTGATATGAGCTCCCACATTCTGTGGTTATCAAGTTATAGGCTTCACCAAGCCTTCTTGAATATGAGCTCCCACATACTGTGGTTATCAGGTCATAGGCCTCACCAGGCCTTCCTGAGTATGAGCTCCCACATACTGTGGTTGAATATGAGCTCCCACATACTGTGGTTATCAGGTCAGAGGCCTCACCAGGCCTTCTTGAAAATGAGCTCCCACATACTGTAGTTGCCAGGTTATAGGCCTCACCAGGCCTTCCTGGTTATGAGCTTCCACATGTCAGGTTACAGGCCTCACCGGCCTTCCTGAATGTGAGCTCCCACATACTGTGGTAATCAGGTTACAGGCCTCATCAGGCCTTCCTGGTTATGAGCTCCCACATACTGTGGTCGCCAGGTTACAGGCCTCATCCGGCCTTCCTGGTTATGAGCTCCCACATACTGGGATATCAGGTTACAGGCCTTTCTAGGCCTTCCTGAATATGAGCTCCCATACACGGTGGTCGCCACGTTACAGGCCTCGCCAGGCCTTCCTGGTTATGAGCTCCCACATACTGTGGCGCCAGGTTACAGGCCTCACCGGCCTTCCTGGTGATGGGCTTCTACATGTCAGGTTGCAGGCCTCACCCGGCCTTCCTGAATGTGAGCTCCCACATACTGTGGTCATCAGGTTACAGGCCTCATCCGACCTTCCTGTTTATGAGCTCCCACATACTGTAGTCGCCAGGTTATAGGCCTCACCAGGCCTTCTTGGTTAGGAGTTTTCACATGTCAGGTTTCGGGCCTCACCGGCCTTCCTGAATGTGAGCTCCTACATACTGTGAGCTTCCACTTACTGTGGTTATCAAGTTATAGGCCTTACCAGGCCTTCTTGATTATGAGCTCCCACATACTGTGGTTTAATATGAGCTCCCACATTCTGTGGTTATCAAGTTTTAGGCCTCACCAGGCCTTCTTGAATATGAGCTCCCACATACTGTGGTTATCAGGTCATAGGCCTCACTAGGCCTTCCTGAGTATAGCTCTCACATACTGTGGTTGAATATGAGCTCCCACATTCTGTGGTTATCAAGTTTTAGGCCTCACCAGGCCTTCTTGAATATGAGCCCCCACATTCTGTGGTTATCAGGTCAGAGGGCTCACCAGGCCTTCCTGAATGAGAGCTTCCACATATTTTGGTTGAATATGAGCTCCCACTTACTGTGGGTATCAAGTTATAGGCCTCACCAGGCCTTCTTGAATATGAGCTCCCACATATTGTGGTTATCAGGTCATAGGCCTCACTAGGCCTTCCTGAGTATAGCTCTCACATACTGTGGTTGAATATGAGCTCCCACATTCTGTGGTTATCAAGTTTTAGGCCTCACCAGGCCTTCTTGAATATGAGCCTCCACATTCTATGGTTATCAGGTCAGAGGCCTCACCAGGCCTTCCTGAATGAGAGCTTCCACATATTTTGGCTGAATATGAGCTCCCACATGCTGTGGTTGTCAGGTCACAGGCCTCACTAGGCCTTCCTGAGTATGAGCTCCCACATACTGTGGTTGAATATGAGCTCCCACATACTGTAGTTGCCAGGTTATTGGCCTCACCAGGCCTTCCTGGTTACGAGCCTCCACATGTTAGGTTACAGGCCTCACTGGCCTTCCTGAATGTGAGCTCCCACATACTGTGGTGAATATGAGCTCCCATGTTATATGGTTATCAGGTCAGAGGCCTCACTAGGCCTTCCTGATTTGAGCTCCCACATGCTGTGGTCGCCAGGTTAGAGGCCTCACCGGCCTTCCTGAGTATGAGTTCCCCCCATGCTGTGGTTGTATATGAGCTCCCACATACTATAGTCGCCAGGTTATAGGCCTTACCAGGCCTTCTTGGTTAAGAGCCTCCACATGTCAGGTTACAGGCCTCACCGGCCTTCCTGAATGTGAGCTCCTACATACTGTGGTCATCAGGTTACAGGCCTCATCTGGCCTTCCTGGTTATGAGCTCCCACATTCTGTGGTTATCAGGTCAGAGGCCTCACCAGGCCTTTCTGAGTATGAGCTCCCACATACTGTGGTTGTATATGAGCTCCCACATACTGTAGTCGCCAGGTTATAGGCCTCACCAGGCCTTCTTGGTTAGGAGTCTTCACATGTCAGGTTACAGGCCTCGCCGGCCTTCCTGAATGTGAGCTCCTACATGCTGTGAGCTTCCACTTACTGTGATTATCAAGTTATAGGCCTCACCAGGCCTTCTTGAATTTGAGCTCCCACGTGCGGTGGTCGTTAGGTCACAGGCCTCACCGGCCTTCCTGAGTTTTAACCTTCCACAATTAGTGGTCACCAGGCTTTAGGCCTCTGCGGCCTTCCTGGTTATGAGTTCTTTCATGTCAGGTGGCAGGCCTCACCAGGCCTTACTGAATGAGAACTCCCACGTATTGTGTCTATCAGGTTGCAGGCTTCTTCTGGCTTTCCTGATTATAGGTTCCCACGTAAGGTGGTTCCCTGGTTACAGTCCTCACCAGGCCTTCCTGGTTTTGAGCTTTTACATGTCAGGTTACAGGCCTCATCCGGCCTTCCCGAATGTGGGCTCACACATACTGTGTTTTTAGAGTGATGAAGTACGAGCAAACCTTTACTTCATTCCTTTTTGGTACATACGTTCCGTACCTTTTTTATACCATGCTTATGGTAAGTCACACGACTTATGTCTTGTGTATTTTCTAAAATCCATTTTCTATGGTAAGGGTCATGCGCGTATCGCTTCTGTCCCTTCCTATGTGGCTCAGACCCTGGTCTTTCTCTTCGGGTCCCATTCTAGATACTTCCTGTCGTCACTTTATTACGACAGATGTTTTTCTCTAGCTAACTTCCACATTCTGATGAGCTCCCACACACTGTGGTCACCGTGTTACAGGCCTCACCGGCCTTCCCGAGTATGAGCTCCCACATGCTGTGGTCGCCAGGTTAGAGGCCTCATCAGGCCTTCTTGGGTTCAGAATGGCTAAGTACATGCACTTTCTTTCATGTACTTTCTATTTCCATTTTTTATGGTAAGGGTTGTGCGCTGTACGCTTTATTCCCTTTCTGAAAGTGAGCTCCCACATCCTGTGGTCGCCAGGTTAGAGGCCTCACCGGCCTTCCTGATATGAGCTCCCACATGACGTGGTCGCCAGGTTAGAGGCCTCACCGGCCTTCCTGATAGGAGCTCCCACATGCTGTGGTCACCAGGTTAGAGGCCTCACCGGCCTTCCTGATATGAGCTCCCACATGTTGTGGTCGCCAGGTTAGAGGCCTCACCGGCCTTCCTAATATGAGCTCCCACATGTTGTGGTTGCCAGGTCAGAGGCCTCACCGGCCTTCCTGAAGGTAAGCTCCCACATATTGTGGTTGAATACAAGCTCCCCCATGTTGTGGTCGCCAGGTTAGAGGTCCTACCAGGCCTTCCTGGAGGTAGCTCCCTTTAGGCCCTCACAGGCCTCCTCAGTGTTTTGAAACACAAACACTGGGTAGATCCATGGATCGAGTAGAGAGACTCCCCTCGCTGGCAAGGGTTGTAAAGCACTATGCTGAGTCATACTCTCCAGGGTTTCCCGTCTCTGAGATCCGGGCTGAGTGGTTCACTGCCTGTTTTGCAGTCCCTCGGGTTGGATGCCTTCTTAAGGCAAGTGTCCAGAGGCTCTGTCTTCAGACAGACAGGAAGTGGCCAGACTCTAGTGTCTTATGTAGTGACACCAGGTCAGGCCTGCCTGGTGGTATTTCAGGTGGCACGCTCCCCTGAATAGTGACTGGCTGGGAGTCCCTTGGGCCCCCTAGCCACACTCCCTAGAAGGGACCCCTTCTTTTGGAAGCTGTGGTCCTAAGCCTTTGAGCTGGCCCAGATATACCCCCCATTAACTATGTTTTGGCGGTTTCTTGGTTCATTAGCTTGGGTGATGACCGGTAGGGAGTGCTGTCACTGACAGCCCGATGTGACCTAAGGGTGAGTGGTTCCAGTGTTTTCTGAATTACTGGTTCGGACAGTTGTCACTGCCTTTGGGCATGCACTCCCCTCAGCATGGTGGCGTTGGTATATCGTTCCCCATAGCGTCATTCTGACGTAGTGTAGAGTTCCCTTTCGAAAGGGAACGTCTCAGGTTACGACTGTAACCTATGTTCCCTGAGAACAGGGAACGAGACACTACGTCTTCCTGCCATGCCTCGGGGCCTGCCTGCAACAGTCCCTTCAGACGATAGGATGTTGTCATGTATGCAAGGCTTCCCTTTATACATCCAGGTTGCGCGTTAATCAATCAAGCTGATGATTCACGGGCTGTCGCCGGTCAACATAATTGACGTGAGTTGATATTTATTTCAGACACCTGTCACGCCTGAGGCGTTCCCCATAGCGTCATTCTGACGTAGTGTCTCGTTCCCTGTTCTCAGGGAACATAGGTTACAGTCGTAACCTGAGACGTTTTGCACAATGTCCCTCTGCGCCACCTGGCGGTCATTTCGCGAATGACTTTGAAATGCGACTGGATTATTTTTACCGCGGTAGTTTTGCCGCGGTGGCTGGCGCGGCGGTAATAGGCATTCTGGTTGAGTACCATCTGTAAGCAGTGACGGTTTTTGAATGAATGAAAAACATTTATTAGAATGGCAAATACATATATGTATCCTACTGTATATACAAGTAAAAACCTAGTAAATACCCTAATTTACATAACTATTATGAAAACATTCAATTTATTTACCTTTCATTTAATATTCTGCTATAAAACAAAATCTGAAATTGTGCACTTGGACTTGGACTTTTGTTAATCCGTTCATTTACATGATCCATTTGATTAAAGCAATTAACACAATATGAGAGAGTCTTTTATAATGAAAAAAATCACTAGAATGATTCAGACTTTCAAATGCAACATGTGAGAAGTCTCATTTTTAGTTTGTTTTTAGTAGTCTTCCCATGGCAACATATGTAAGAAAGATAGAGTCATTGAGAATGAATCAAATCACTGCAACCTATTGTATGTGTGAGAGAGACTTCTTTAGTATGAACAGATTCACTAGAATAAATCCATACTTTCGAAAAGCAACATATTTGAGAGAGTGAGTCGTTTATTATGAAACAATTCATGAATCTGATCATTTGCAACATGGATGGACTTGCAACATGAATCAGACTTTCCAACACTATATATTAAATATGCAACACTGCAACTCCCTGGAAAAAAAGTATTGGAAAAGTATTTTTTGTATTTTTAAAACAATGCAACTCTCACACTACTGAGAAAAAAAAGAGTCTTAATAGGAATATTCAAGCCAGATGGCCTAAAGGCCTGTGAAAGAGGATTTTATTTATAAAATAATTGATATCTGGCAGTTACAATGTCAATGTCAAATTAATTTCTAGAGCACAGTTAGTTTGACCAAAGTGCTTTACATTGATACACATTTAACAAAAAATTATATTAATCTCTATAATACATTAAAAGCCAAGGAAAACAACTGTTTTTTGTTTAGATTTAAAGGCACACTATGCAGTTTCCGTTTTTCTCAAACAGCGACCCCTAGAGTCATATGTTGTTTTCTTTGTCGACTCTGCCATGATTCACGTCTGAAATGCGTGCTAGTGTCTTCCATAGAGGCTGCTTCATATGTTGTTGATGTATGTGACGTCGCGCCGTAAAGCAAGTCGTGATTCTCGCGAGCTTTGGTGGGGCGTCACCTCTCAAACTTGCCCTACTACGAGTTCGTTTACCATCGAAATGATTTCTAAGTTGTTATATTAAGGTACAAATCTTGCATAGTGTGCTTTTAAAATCAGAAAGTGTTTGAGCAGCTCTAACACACAGTGGAAGGCTATTCAGCAGTTTAGGGGCAATAACAGATAAATCAAATAGATCAGCATGGGTCAGATCAACCAACTCTGTTCACTCGTAAGTGGATTCGTAAGTAAGTGTCAGGAAGACAATGTAGCAACCAAAGGCTGTTCCTCTAAACAGTTTAATCTGCAACATTCAAGCTAACAAAGCTCATCCCCATACAGCCCACCTAAGAAATACCCTGTAAATAGAAGTGGGACTTTCTTAACAACTACAGCCTGTTCTTAATCCCCGCATCTCAGTCTAATGATACTGGCAAGGGGTAAAAGCTGCCCAGCGTGGGAAGGTCCGCGTGAACTCTGACCTGGCACTGCCTGGGCAAAGAGGACTAGAGCAAGAGCCAGAGAAGGAGGAGAAGGTAGAGACTGAGCAGAGAAAAATCAAGAGCAAGCTTTTCTCCCCAACTGACTGATGGCGTCCTGCCCCTCTTGCACTCGCCTCGCCCACCGTGAAGACTCATTTAGCATGGCGGATAAGTGTAAATCAGGACAGTGGAAAAATAGGAAGCAAACTGGCAGTAGAAGGGAGGCATGGTGTGAGTCCTTGGCTGCGAGGAAAAACAATCACGGCTATTCCTCACACGACAGGATCAGTCACCGCCAATGCATCGCCATTTGTCTGATTATTACTGGCCGTATTTAATAAATAACCAAACAGAAATACTTCTAATGCCCACATGTAGGGATACACAATTTATCTGTGCAATACTGGTTGTTTACCAATATCAGTGTTTTATTTGTATTTATTTATTTGTTTAATTTATCATATTGGATATTTAGCACCAAATATCATAGATGCTGGAAATGGGCAAAACCATTAAATATAATTCAAATTAAAAGTGATAGCAATATATTAGCGAAAATATTGTATTGTTAAAAAAAGGATTTTCTTAAACAGTGCTTTCTCTTTAAGAGATGTTCCAAACCTGCATGACTTCTGTGAAACACAAAAGAAGATATTTTGAAGGAAGTTGACTTTTGATGATTGACTTTCATTGTGAGACATTTTTAAAACACATCTTTTGTGTTCCATATGGAAACTGGTTTCCTGACTTTACAAGTCACAAATGCGAGTTTACTGTATATCACGCAATTCTGAGAAAAAAAAACTGCATTTGCCCTTTTAATTTTATTCAGTGGCAGAAACAAGATTCCATAGTTCCAAAATGAAAACAGGTTTGAAACGACATGAAGGTGTGTAAATGAAGTTGAGCCATCCCTTTAAGAGTGTATGTTGGCACTCTTAATAACTGGCAAGGAAAGAGTGAATGCTAGCAAAGCTGCCTGCCTTTTTACAGTAATTCTACTTCAGATGGGCTCAATACCACAGCATTGTCAATAAGTAGACGGATATCTGCTATTTAGCACACACTCAGCATTTAAGTGTCTTTCAGTATAAAAACTTAGTGTGCACACTGTTCAAGCCACTAATGGGATTAGCTCCTGGATTAAAATATACTGGATTAAATTATTCTGACTGAAGAGTCTTGATGGCTGTGTATCCTTCTCAAACCTTTGGATAAATCCCTGATTCTGATGTAATCTCTTTTGCACAGTTAAGAAATTGGTGAGATTACTAGCACTAAAGAGCAATTAGAACAGTTTACTGTACTATTTAGTTACTTTAATCTCTTGTTTAGCTTGATTACAGTATGAACAAACATGAAAAAGGTTTAAGTTGTTACATTATTACATACTTTCAGCAGCAAAAGCATATTATATAAAACACTATTCCTGCAATTTTCAGAAGCCATTACTTTAGTGTTATATGATCTGTCATAAATCATTCTAATATGCTGATCTGCTGCTCAAGAAACATTTATTATTAATAGTTTTTGTTGCTTAATATTTTTTAGGATTTACTATTCAAATGTTTGGGGTAAGTAAAAAAAAAAAAAAAAGGAAATTAATACTTTTATTCAGCAAGATGTAAATTAATAATTTTATTTAGATGTTTCTCCTAATGTATTGACACGAATCAAACAATTGTTTACATATAGAGTATAGAGCAATAAAATCAATCTTGGAAGATTGTTGAGATCTCTCAGATACAGTATGTGGCATGAAATATGACATATGAGATTACTGGTGTCTTTTTCTTGGGATAAAAATAAAGCAGCAAACAAAAACAAATCATTTCTCACCTTTTAATCTCATTAATGGTACAATATGTAAGACTTTGGAACAAAATACCCAAAAACCACTTGCACAGTGTTATATATTTCTTTCAATTGTGTACTTACATTATCCTAAATGTTTCCAAGAATTTGTAAATTCAGAGGAATTCACAATTTTAAATAGTGCCAGTCCCTTGTCGCCTGTCAATGACGTAATATCCGCGTTATCCCTGGTTTCCGCTCGTACTGCCATAGTAACCATGGCGACAGATGTGGACAACTGCGTAATGTTTAGCGGCACGCTGTTGTTGTTTCGTTCAAACATTATGGATCATGGCAAGCAGACTTTGGGATAAAAGGAGAAATAAAACGAGGATCAATATCGGTGTGGCGTTTTCGAGATGCCGAGAGCTTTGCGGCAAACTTCGACTTGACAGAGATGCCGCTCTTGCATGTACTTTATTGGACAGGTGAGCAAATGTACATAAAACAAACCAATGTTATATAGCTCAACATAATGAAATGTTAGAATATGATCAGGTATGTTATTCTAATGTTGATCTAGCGTACTGGTAGTCTCATATAGCCAACGAACTAACACATAGAATAACATAACTTTCAACACACTCAAATGCTGTTTAGTATGATAGTGTAACGTTAGACCAAGTGAAACAGCGCTGCGTTACCTCACAAGTTTAATTCGCCAAAAAAACTGACCAGTTCGCAAATTATTTCAGCACTTGCGGGTAGTTTGGTAGAATGAAATGTTCTCATTTCTTTATATCCGCAGGACTCGCGTGTGGCACTGATATCTGTCTCTCATTAGCAATCGTGACCTGCTTCATACCACAGTCATGTTAAAAAACATGAATGTATTTACTTAAACATTATTAGATCCATCAGCATGACAGCAATTCACTTAAACATTATTAGATCCATCAGCATGACAGTAAGTTCCATGATTCCGCTTATTCAATGCGTCATCAATCTATGCCTCTGTTATTGTAAGAGGTTAGCGACCCCTAGTGGGGAAAAACTACATATTGTAGCTTTAATCTCCTAGAGAAACAAAGATATTAAAGATATGTCATTTGTGATTTTTATTCTTTTATGAGCACCAGATGGGTGTCTTTATCATTCTACAATACAAATATCCATTAATCTTAAACCTTGAACTTGACTGTTCGAGCCCTTTATGATCGTTACTACAAGTCACAATGCTAACACTGTAATATAAACTGTTAAAATCACCATAAATAATGCATAAATAACACCATCAACAGCCATCAGCTACACAACATATTTATAATTAAAACTTCAGTTCGGGCAAAGCAGAATACTAAATGAGATTAAGAAGTTGAAGCGATATTAAATAATAACTATGGCTAACTGAGATTTGACTCTGCTTCAGTCTGTTTTAACATGCATGCCAGAGACTGAACGGTTCAATTACCAGCCCATCAATTATACAGCAGCCTGAACAAAGCGTTGAGGCAAGGATGGGATGGGACAGGGGGACAAGCAAGGAATGTAGGATACTCGGTGCTTAAAGGGAGAAAGCAAGAATTCAGTCAAGAATAGAAAATATGTGGTGGTGGAAGACAGCTATGGAATAAGATAGTGGGAAGCAGAAGTCATAAACCGTCTCTGTCATTGACGGGTATGGGAGAGGGATGTGGGAGTGAATGAAGGAGACAAAATGTAGATGGATGGTGGCGATGGATGGCGTGGGCGTGGATCATGAACTTGCTGCACGGAGAAGTGGAGAGATTGTTTTTTGATGGAGTGGGAGAGTGGATGAGGAAAACGTAGAATGACGTGCAGGCGTATTGACTGAGACATACAAATGGATTATGAAGCAGCAAGAGAGGAAGAAGAGTGAAAAAAGATGAGAAAAGAGAGCGAGAGAACTATAATCAATGAAAAGAGCTCCTAACCTTAAGTCCCCATTGGAGAGATGGCAAATGACCTTGTGACCCCCGTGAACTGCTCTGACAGAGATTAACGTGTCCCTGGTCAACAGTGCAATTTATTTTAAAAGTGCCATCAAGCCCAGACCAGTTCCTGATCATCAACTTGTTACATGCTTTTCTTGGTTTTTATGGAGTGGGTTCCCTAGTGGAAAAGGTCTCACTTCCTCTCATAAATGTTCTTTTTGTGCAAAAATACACACCAGGTGAAAAACCAAGGGACCGATGAGAGATGAATACAAAATGGCTTATAACTCATGTCTGCTTTTCAGAAATAATGGCCTATATAATGTGTATCTGTACAATTAATGTTGTTTTCTTAACTTTTCTAATAAGTTGACGTCTACTGGATGCACTTTTCAAACGAGTGACTGTTTTCCTGCCTTTAAAGACTACAGCATGAGCAAATAGAGTTCAAATGTTGGTTATGAAGGATAATTGCATTGGTTGGCCCAACTAAACGAACACCAAACAAGGATCACTTGATTTTTGTTTGTTAATGTGTTCAAAAATGAACTGAATGAAGGATCTGCAGGGAGTTGTTCATTCAAGTCAGCACCTGAGTTGATTTTGAAGGAGCATTTTTACACCAAACGCTGACTTAAATGATAATGATAAACACAATTAAAACGGCCTAAGCACAATACATTACTGAAACTTTATTTAAACATTCATAATAAAGTAAATTATTCAGTGACTCACTGATAACACACAAAAGACAGCCACTTGTCACAACCTACTCGCATATTGATTTAGCCTGTAGAATTAATGAACGAATATTTCAATGAACAGATTAAAAAGAGTTGGATGGATCAAAGTCCTTCTCATCACTACTCTCCTTGGATCAGTTTCCCTCCTTCTGCCCCAACAAGTCTGTAGTATTTGACTTACGTGTCACGTCATCTACTCAAGTCCCACTGGCAACTGTTTACTGCTGTAAATAAATAAGTAATGACTTAGGAGAAGGTAACATCTTCACTGTTTTATTCATGTTCTTGCCTCTTTGGTTTTACATCTGAACCAAAACATACAGATTTGCACTTGCTTCTCCCTGCTGTAAAATGGGCGAAAAAGAAGCAAAGAATGTTGCATTGCAAGGCAATTTCAATCAAAAAAGCTGTAATGAGAAATGCATTATACTCAATAGCTATTCGCTTCCGCAAATTAGGCCAGATTGCATTTCTACCAACCAAACAAACAGCATTGTGACGCATCGGGTCCACACACCAAAAGAAGTAGAGTTCAAGTGCCCTAAAATTTAGCAGAAGCCTTGCATTGCTGGTCAAAATGTCACAATTTCAGCTATTTTTAAAACAAGTTTATGAACAGAACGCAGTGTTCAAGAGATGTGTTGTTGGGCCCAACTGCAAAAAGCCCAATCTGAGAGTGCGAAAGGAACAAATTGTCCGTATGGCTAAGGTCAAAGAAGACGGCTGTGAAGAATGAAAGAGAT
The DNA here is from genome assembly GCF_951802725.1 of Rutilus rutilus. Lineage (NCBI taxonomy): Eukaryota > Metazoa > Chordata > Actinopteri > Cypriniformes > Leuciscidae > Rutilus > Rutilus rutilus. The sequence goes on along the minus strand of NC_140217.1, from coordinate 33,601,508 downwards.
CATCCAAAAGCTCTGCAATCACAGCTGTGCTGTCAAGTAGGGAGGAGAGAGAGAGCGTAAAAATTTCCCTACATGTGCCATTTCACGTACATGTGAGAAAGATCTGGCTGAGTGAGAAATACCCTGTTGTGTCTCGGCTTTTATAATATATTTTTTTTCATTACCCTCTTTCTTTGATGTCTTTGAGATGAGTGGAGTTCTGCGTGCCCTGGACAGCGATCATATTAGGCTGTTATTCGTGTTGAGTGGCCTGAAGTAGAGGGGATTGGAAACAGGCACACCAGGGGGACAGAAGTGTTATTTTGTGGGAACTGACACAGCAAGAGCCCTGGCTACGTTCATTCAGATCTGACGGATGTTGGCAATCTCCCAGGATGAAACTTGGCTGTAGCCAGACAAGATAAATGGAACTTGTGCCCAAGATTATCTCCTTCCCCTGACAAATCTAAAGCTAATTTACTTTTTTCCTCTAGTAGGCAGAATATTGTATTCCTAAGGCAAAGAAATATCCTGTGTTTGTCATAGAGTAAATACTGCACTAATTCCCCTCTGCATATCTTCCAAACAACGGCACACCTGTGTCCATTGACTTTTGTGCTGTGTAGAAAGTGATTCATATGAGCTACTGATTTAGAACACGTTACAACTTGTTCCTTAACATCTGGATAATCTTGTTTAAAATAAGCTATTTGACAGTTCTGTCGGAAGCATCAAAATGTTCTGGATTTCGTCATTATTTCAATGCTCAGATAAACCACTGGCCTTTTTATCAATATCTTACGAAACAAAACGCGACACAAAGTTCTAGAGGGATATTTCCAGAGCAATTTCTATTCAGAGATATTTCTATTCAGACGAAAAAGCTGCAAAATACTAAAACGTTGCTTACTGGATACACTTTCATGATCTCATGGTGGAGCTTATTAAGATCCATAGAAAAATCCCAATGATAATGCATTAAGTTACAGAGCAAATAAACCATTTCAGCAGCATCTCTCATTCTAAATAACTAACATTATGAAAAAAGCTGAACCCTTATGGTCTATTGAGATTGACTTGTCTCAGAGAAGATAATAATGTGTACAAATAATAATCCTAATTATTTATTAAATGTATGAGTTTAGAACTTAACCACTTATTTTCTCCTCAAATTCTTGAATTATGAAAATGATCAGACCTAAATGAAACCTGATTTGGAGATATTATTGAAGCTTTAACCCTCTGTCGTACCACGTTCTTTTCAGAAATGTAACATTGTTTCTATTGGAGGTGAAATTTGGGGTCAAAATAATGACAGTTTATCTTGCAGAAGCATTTGAAAAAACATTACATTTATCTCATTATTTATATACAGAATTGGGTCTCTCTAAGACCTCAAACATACGTTTGAAGAAAGTTATCAAGTCAGAAATTTGTTTTTAATCAATTCTTGAGAAAAAGGAATTAAAAATGCTGTAGCACTGTACCTTTCTCATTCTAAAATATATTTCCCCCAAAATGGTAGCAGAACAGAACACAGTTAATGAGCCAAAACATTAAAATGAGCGCCAATTAAAAATTAAAATTACTCTGACATGGACATTACTCACGAGAAACATGCAAGAAAAAAAGTTTCAAAAAAGAAGAAAGGAAAAGGTAGCACTAAAAATTAAATCCTATATAAGCACTGGATGAAAAGAAGCTGATTTTGCATATCACACACTGCTTCACTGTCCCTCCAAAGGCTTTCTGTTACACACGTGAGAGGGTCACAGCACACACCACTACAGTAGCAGCAGTAGTAATTCCCTCGACCGGGTTGCTTTTATATCAAGCTCAGACAAACCCATCAAACAGAAGCCAAAATACTCACAGGAATCTGCTTCATTCTTGTCCGCTCGGCCTCAGAAAGACAGACGAACCCTTCCTCTTCTGCTCAGTTTAATCCCACAGGCGTGAAAAACAGAGAGTGCTGAGGAAATCCAGAGAAACGTCTACCACAGCAGACGCGGGAGAGAGAGAGCCCCGCCACTAGCGCATGGAGCGGTGCAGAGCGAGAGAGGCGCTGGGGAGACATATGTTGCCAAAGCCTCTCGTCTGGCAAAGAAGCTCATTAAACGAGTGACAATCACTCCCACAAAGCCAGATCTGAGCACTTTTCACATGGAGTGTACAAAGAAGGAGAGAGAGGGTGAGAGAGAATGAATGAAAGTGAAGGAATTCTGGATGGAGGAAGTTGCATTTAAAGCACTGAGGCATGGGGAGACTTGTTTATGTTTTGTGCCATAGATGTCAAGATACATGTTTTGCCTTGTGTAACACTGCCACTATGTTTAAATAGGGGTTAATTTAGAGCTTAGTTTAGTATTATTTCATATAATTATTTTATTTTTTTTAAACTGCAATACACATCTTTCAGACTAATGCTGAAAAAAGCATTAGTTTAGTCGTATATAACTATGTTTTTACATTTTCTGAAGACGTGAAATGTGAGCAGTTCTAGCTGGTGCAAGAGTAGCTGAGATGTTCTGGGTGATTGCAAGGGCGTTGCTATGCAGTTGCTAAGGTGTTTTTAGTGTGTTGTTACGTGGTTGCTAGCGTGCTGCTAGGTTGTACAGGGTGATCAAAAGCCCACCCACAAGACTATATGATATAGTGTTCTACATGTAAGTTCATGGGTTTTTCTGTCATTTTATCGCCCACCACGGTAAATACAAAAGAAAATCCCTAATGAACAACAGAAAAAGTGTTGCTTGCTTTACTACAATACACATTCTTTAAGATAACTATGTTCAAATCTGAGAAAAACAGCAGCATTTTAGCTAAATTTTTTTAAAGAAAATGCTTCACCCAATTTTCAGCACAGCAATGTTGTTTAAAATATCTTATTTTGTGTTCCAAAGAAGAAATAAAGTCATACAGGTTTGGAACGAAACAGAATTTTAATTTGTGGTTGAACAATACCTGACACTGACAAAGGCAAAGAGCCGAAACATTATCTCCTGTCTATAATAAAAGATTTTTAGAGTGCAGACCTTTTTTGCATTTTTGAACAATACCTTTAAAACAGAGTTTCTCAACATTCAACATGTTTCACCAGAGATTCATATAGGATCGCTGAAGATTTCTATACACTGTATCATATTTATTTTACATATACAAAATTATAATGTCAGCATAATTTTAGTTGTAGGATAAACAAAATACGTATTCTCTTGTGTTTAAAGTGTTATAGGCTACAACATGATTCAGACTGTGCATTTTCCACTATAATAAATATATAATACATTTCGAACAAATAGCAGTTAAATAGCAAAAAGTATTTATATACTTAACTCTTTCCCCACCAGCGTAAAAAGAGTCAGGCACCGCCAGCGTTTTTGATCATTTTCACAAAAGTTTCATGGCCCCCTGATTATTTAGTTGTATGCATATCTGAACATGCCATATATCAAAAGAAAGTTATCGCTTGTTTCTGCATCTTCTTCGCATTTTGATCAGGATATTCAGTACTTATTCAATGGATGTATCATAGTGCCCCCTAGCGTATAACAGTGAAAACACGGAAATCTGGAAAAATCGGTTTGTTTCGGAAGCGTTTTCTCACAAATAACAGAAATTTGTGTGTTTGGCGGGGAAAGAGTTAAAGGGATAGTTCAACCAAAAATCCAAATTCTGTCATCGTTTACTCAACCTCAAGTTGTTTGCTGTTGTTCTGCTGAACACAAAAGAAAATATTTTGAAGACATTGGAGAACCAAAAAGTTGATGGGCCCCATTGACTTCCATAGCATGGAAAAAATACTATGGAAGATAATGGCTACTGTCAACTGTTTGTCTGATTTCTGAAACCAAAGAAATCGGTCACCATGGACCAAATTTTTTTGATAACCTCTGACTTAACCTCTGACTTTGAATCCACCTGATTGACAGCAACAGTTCCTCTGTACCTCACATATAGGACTAAACCCCTGGGGACCATGTGATTTGCCGACAGAGCAAATAGCACAGGGCTGGACATTGTCACAGACTCTAAACACAAAAGCCCCACCCCTCTCCCACAATGCTGAGGGTGGAACGGGCTCGCCTTGATGTATGATGTGGAAATGGGTGAATGGGCGGGGAGAGTTTGAAATCGGGAAGGGTTGACATGTTTGCTTCAAATATGCTGATGTACGTGCCGCTGACGTATCTGTCAAATGGAAGAGTGCCCATATTGGTAAAGGAATAATTAGTCTTTCAGGTTTCCAGGAAATGATGTCCTTCATCTGTCAAGTGCTTTCCGTGTGAGGTGAGATCATACAATGTGCCATCAATTAAAGGAAACATCATTAAACGTACAGGTGCCATACACACTCCTAATTAAAATTCAATTAAAATGGATTTGTTCATGTGTTCGCTGTTTGAATGTACCATTAATTTAATTATCTGTGACTCCTACCCATTACATGGCTCTGGATTGCCTGAAATGCATGATGGACTTTCACATGTTCTTCTATGTAAAATTATAGCTTGGTGTCTGACAGACGTTCTGATCTGCTTCCAATCAGAACAATTTATCACTTAAGTGTGCTTTCGTAAAGCCAAAAACATTTTCCCGTTTCCTGTTTAACATGTTTAGAATGATAATTGACTAACTGAGGAAAAATTCATTCTATAGTGTTCCGGACGTAAAAAAAAATCCAATGCATTTTTTTCCATAAGGAAATGCATTTTTAATGAAAACTTAAAAAAAATATTGTGAGCTACAATATTGTTAATCAGTGGCATGTGCTTTTTTTTAAGCCATTAGCCTGTATTATTTCATAAAACAATTTTTTTAAATTGGTTTTAACTGTGAAATTCCTGATGAAAAGCTACATAAAAACTGTTGCATTGCTTAAGTGTTCAGAGTAGTTTTAGAATGTTGCTATGGGGTTGCCATGGTGTTTTGAGTGGTTGCTAGGGCATTACTAAGTGGTTGCTAGGGCGTTTTGGGTGGCTGGAAGGTGGTTGCTTAATTATCAATCATCAAAGTAATCATTCAATCAATCATAGCATAAATAGGTATGAGTTAAATACTAAGTAGGCACAATAACAGTAATGTTTGTATTAACAAGTAGTGAACAAATATAACATCTATTATTGAGGCTAAGCTGTTCTGCAAAGAGGGCATTCATCTGAACTTGGGCGGTAATGTGAACAAGACCCTTTAAATGCCCCCTTTACTGGTTGAAGGAGGGACAGAGGCAGGTTTTGGCAGGAAGATAGGGTTGTTTGATAGCGTGAGCAGATTGCCAGACAGAGAGAACACTCAAAGCGCCACTGTGCCGACGCTGAACTGACGGGGCCTTTCCAGTACCCAGCATGTCCTTTTTAAGTGCTTGGAGGATGAAGCTGCCATTATGGCTGCACAAACAGAAAGAGGGCTGATGAACTTCATAGGAATGCTTCCTCCTGAAAGCAACAGGGTTGGAATAGAGTGGCGGGAGAGAGGGAAGAGAGCGAACGGGAGGGCAAGCTGCCAGTTCCACCAAGCTTAGTCTTCACGCAACCAGGCCGAAACAAACCTGACATTGTTTTGGGCACTGCCTAGGGGATCACATCCATTCTTTCTTTTTCCTCCGCTCCTCGATTTCATTCACTGTTCAGTCAGAAACTGCTCTCTCGCTTTTCCACTTTGGAGGATTCGGTTGAGGTTGTTTGATCTGTCATTATCATTTTCTACACCCTCTTGTTCTGTTTGTTTTGCTGCTTGGTAATTGAATAAACTATATATGGTTTATATACCAGGTGAGACACAGCGCCCAAGACCGATCTAAAGTATCCAGATAGAAATTTGTTGCCCATTCTCAATGGGAAAGCGTCCAAGCAACATCGCTCTGCAACATTGCCCGGCAACATTGCTCAAAAAAGTTGCCCCAGTGTATCATCACCTTAAAGGGATAGTTCACCCAAAAATGAAAATTAGCCCATGATTTACTCACCCTGAAGCCATCCTAGGTGTATGACATTCTTCTTTCAGACGAATACAATCGGAGTTATATTTTAAAAGAAAATGTTTGGAAGTCCATCAAAGCGCATTTATCCCTGATATTTGGATTATTATTATGCATTGATTCATCCCTTTTTTTTTTGCCATTGAATTGAAGTAAATAAAATTCAGTAGCATATGGTATAAGACCCTTTGGTGCATATGGTGTAAGCTTGATTTATTTATTTATTTATTTATTCATGTTATAATTTATTCATAACCTATTTTGATATTTGTTGAACATTGCCAAAAGGCTGAAAAATATGTCCAAACCTCGTCCGAGGATTGATGTAACACTTCCCCATGACCATAACTGTACAGACTGACTGAGGAGAAATACACAACCTACAAAAACCACAAAACAGTGAAGGGCATAGAACAGTGAAGCACAGGTGCATTCCTCTATAGGAAATAACCCCCCTCTAACCTTCAAGCAATGCTGACAACCTACACAATGAGCTCACCTGGGCCCTGATCAATGCCCTCCAGCATGTCAGGATGATATATGCAGCAGCATTCAGAGTGTCTCAGAGCTGGTGCTTTAGGCTGAGGCATAAAGACCGCTGTACGACATGTGCTAGGTCAGGGGCAGGGGCAGGACGAACCCAGTTCACCAGACCGAGTAAGGATGGTCTCCTGCTGACTGAACGCTAATCCAGCGTGCAATGATTACTGAACTGAACTCTTTCCAGACCTACAGAACCGCCAAAATATGTTACTTTTATCATTTGAACGATACTTCTTTTCTGGTGCTTTATCTGGTGCTTTATGCATATATCAGGACATGTTGTGAAATTGATATATTTAAGGGCTGTATATGTGTGTTTTTGTATGATTTACTATTACTTACTTTGAGTTATCACAGTTATGTATTGTGTTTGAATAATCTTCATTTGGGGACTTTTTGTTAGAAATTATTTGGAATATCATCTAATTTGATCATGTTTTTACATATTTTCATTTATTTTCACACTTTGTAAGTTTTCTTTGCATCCCTGATCTATTTGAATTCTTAAGCTAGTCTTTAGAGTAAAACAGCTGCTGATGCAAAAAGAAAAAGTTAGCATGAATTAGCTTGTTTGACATGTTCTTACCATTGATCGTGTCACTGAAATCAAACAACATTGATCAATGGCCCCCCATGGAGTGATATAAAATGCTTCCCTAAGTATTTATTTTAAGTAAGGTCAATTTCCTCAAATAATTTATCAGGTAGATTTGCTCCAGAGCTCCAGAAGTTCATTTGGTTTGCCGCCAAGTACCTCCTTTTGAACTCTTTCAAACATGTCATAATTATCGTTTATCTGATGTGTAGTGCTCCGTGAACTCTAACACCATATGTCATTCTAATAAACCCATTGTCTTGATTGCCTCTGTTTATATGCAATTCCCCTTAGCCTTGACATTTTAATAGCAGCTAAATTGTTTCCAGACGCAAGATTATAGAAGCAGCAATGTAAAGGACACAATTTACTGTATGCATTCATCATTTACAATCTACAAGTGTGCCGAGACGAAAATATAGCATGTTCAACACAGCTGTTGAGAAAGCCATCAACTCAAAGCCATGCTAATGTTCAAAATGGAATTAACTTAAGTGTGTTAAAGTGAGGTTTGGGTGAGGCTTAGAGTGCCATATGGTTAACATAACTCAACCTGAGAAAGAGAGAGAGGTCGAGAGAGCTCAGACTCCTTTCTGGCAGTCTTATTCACAGATGGCGCTTTCTGCAATCACTGGCATCAATGACCATGTGATCATTCTTCCTGATTACCCGCCCCACCTAAGACCTTGTGCAAACATATGCCAATTAAACAAGCATCTTTCGCTGGGTGTCAAACAGGCAAGTTAACTTGTAAAACTGTCTTATGTTTTGCTAACTTATACTGCCTAGTGGTGTGGATTTAGTGCATAAACAAAATATATTACGCTGAATTTTGGTCTAAATAATCCTGATTTTTGAGTACTTTTCACAAGAAAATACAATTTTAGTCTTTCTACTTAAAAATGTCAGGTTTAATTCAATGTGTTACTTTGTTATTATTTGTGAAATTTACTAGCAATATGAAATTTTGAGTGAAAAGAAGAGTGAAAATTGTTTCAAATTAAATCCTAAACCTTTTTTTTTTTTTTTATGTATTAGGGATGAACGATATTATATGGGTATTACATCAGCCGATATTTGTGATTTTTAAATATATCTGTATCATTCAATATTTTTTATATATTGGCCAGTGTTGGGAATTTAACTGTGCATGCTCATTTTTGCCCATTTTCGCATTTAGATTACTGTTGTCATTATTTAGCACTCAGTAATTTAATGATTTAATAAAAAAAAAAATCATATAATATGTAGAAGAAATATGTATCTGTAATGCGCTGTGAGCACAGAAAACACAGGGTTACATACACAGAGGGTTACATACACAGAGGGTAACAATGCTGCGTTCACGCATGTCACAATTACAGTAGTCTCGAGATGACAAAACAACACAACACAACACGTTGTATTCGGAGCTGTCCAAGTCCTCAGACCAGGAATTGTGTTTCTGTGACACCACTATCAACGCCTAAATGAATGGTGGTACAGTGGTCATGTAGTACAAGTAGGAACACTCAGAAAACTGCTATCTTACAAGCTGTAATTACAAACTACAGCTTGTTGTAAAACTACAACAAACTACAAACATGGCACTCAGGACAGGAAGTAACATACAAGTCCAGGGACAAACACTGAGAACATATGACAGTATTAAAGTGAATCCTACACTATTTTTTAGGGCTGAATGAAATAAGGGTACTAAACCAGATGATATTAGTGATTTTTAAATGTATCAGTCAATATTGTTTATTGTTGCTCATTTCTGCATGTTTTTTTACCATTTAGATTACTGTTGTCATCATTGAGCACTCAAATAATTTAAATAATGATTTAATAACACCTTTTAATGAGATATTTAAAAGATTTCAAATTGACCTTTAATTATAATGTTTCAGTGCCTACATTAAATTGTATAATGGAAAAAAAAAACACATTTTAAATTATTTAGTGCATTTTTATTTATTTATTTATTTTTAATATCAGCCATTTATTGGTTGTAAACTTGTATTGACACTTTCTTACAATGCATCTTTAAAGGTAAAGAAAATAAATTGCCAGTAATGTCCTATCTGATGGGCAGATCCTTTGCAGCTCTCTTTATTGCCCCAAGTCTCTCATCTAGTTGACAAGTCGGGGTCTTCCTGAAACCCATTTTAATCATGTTACCCCAGAAATCAATAAACTATTTCCCCCTGGGTCAACTTCCACAATGGAGAGGGTCTGCCATCCTGAAGTACTCTGAATGTGTACTCAAGTCGTCTGAATGCAACACAAACACAAAGCTGCGAAGACAAATTCATTAAAATAACCTCAGAGTCTCTTACAAACGAATGGGTGTACATGGCAACCTATCCCCGACTAAACCTCCTGTGCATGTACAAAAAGCTTGAAGGGCTGGTTTTCAAGTTTCCAAATAAAAAAATAACCTGGTCGATAGTAATTCCGCAGGCAAAGTGCTTCACTGACCATCATCACATAAAAATTCTATCATAAAGCACTCCAGGTGGAATCTATGCTACTTCTACAGACACAGCAGTTCCTGTTAAATCAGATTCACAAGTGAGATGCATGTTTCTTGGAGGCTTCCATATCAATCCTAATCTTCCTCTTGCCCTAATAAGATAAAACACAGCGGTTAGTAGGCTCATGAGCTAATGCCTTTTAAGGAGAGGGGAAGCAGCGGTCCGTCTTTGGAGGCTGAGGGGTTGCGGTAGGGGAATGGAAGGGCATGTTGTAATACTGTTCTAATCCTGCAGTGGATAATGTATCAGGGATCAGCTTCGCATGAGCAAGTTTCTCCTGATGAGGTGGAGGTCTCAAGGAAAGCAAGGTGTTGCATTGACATTCGGGTCACAGTGGTGTATGGCTCTGGAATGCACAAGTGTTCTTTAGTCAGTCCATGCAGGAAAAGTGTGGAGAAAAAGGTAAACTTCCCTCAAAGCATTTTGCTTTTTCAGTTTATAGAGAATGCTTGAGAAGATTCACTCTAATTATGAGAAAAATACATAGTAGGATACATACCATAGGTTATGACTATAGGATAAATTAAATCCTTAAAATTCTAATTTATAAAAGTATAATTAGGAATTCTCCGAAAGTGCCAGGGGCAACGATAAAATTAAAATTCCAATATTTCTTAGCCCCAGGTACAATCAATTGTGGGAAAGACACAGTCTCGTCTTTCTCAGCAAGGTGCAATTTTTTCCTCTCCCCAAAGCCAATTAACAAAGAAGCCACAGGCAGAAATTTATAACATGTATTAGAAAACTGCATTACTATGCAAATGTACCTACTGACATCCTGAGATTCATTAAATCAATCAGTTGCACTGAAAGCAACAGAATCTAATGACTAATCACACTCCTTTTAGAAACTTTTAGTGGAAATTTAAGAACTGAGAAACAGAGGTGATTTTAAAGATGTACAAGTCAAGAGAACAACAAGACTATGTTTATGTGTGGTATAAGTGTCCTTGACTGCTGCTTTATATCATGTTCACATACACAGAAATGTTACACTGCATTGACAACCATCGCTGTCACTCAACACTGCAAATTGCTTCTGGTCACAGATCACTGTAAATGTGACCGGCCCTTTAAGAACATGTTCTTACTGGCTTAAAGGTGCAGTAATCGATTTCTGAGAAACACTGTTGATATCTGAAGTCAACCCAAACAAACACGTACTTTCCTTCATTGCTCCGTCCCCAAAACACACAAACACGCAAGGCAACAAGTCTCTTTATCATAGCTGAAGCAAAGCAAAATAATGCTTCGTGAAAAATAAAATGAAGATGACGAACGAATGACAATGAAGAACAAACAGTGAACACACAGTACACAAGAGTATATACAAGCAAGGCTTCTTTGTTAGTCAGCACCAGCTCCAGACAAACAATGACACTCAAAACTGCTCAATTCTGATTTATTGCTCAGATCTGATCATTTTTTTTGTTTGGCTCTTCACATTATCTTTTAAACGTGGCCAATATCAGATTTGAGTGTGACCTGGTTACGCTCCTGAACTGACCCGTATGCACAAAAGAACGGCAACAAAGACGGTGAGCAGCAACCTGTCATACGGAAGTAAACACAGCGTTACTGAAGATGATTTTAAGTTGATGTGCAGCGAAAGCCAGCCAATTTGTGCACAGGCAATAAGGAGGACGCAGACGACGATGAGGAGAAAGAGAGCAATGTTTTTCTTGTACAGTTTTTCCTTAAGTTTTGCTTGTTTAGAGCTGTCACCGTAATACTAATGAGTATAACAGCTCACCGTCCCTCCACCTCCATCTTACATATTTAAAGATCTGCTGTATGTAAAATCATTGGAGTGATGTCCATCAGCGCAGAATTGTGACGAATGTCGATCTAGAGTGACGTAAAAGTCACATGAATTCCAATATGACTGTTCAGGCTGAGGTCGCATTGCAAAACATCTGACCTGTATCGGATATAGGACCACATGTGGAAGTTGCCCAAATCAGAATTGAAAAAATCAGATACCATGCAGTTTGTGCTGTTTACATCTGAGTTGCATATGAGCAATAAAAATAGAATTTGGGCCACTTGTGCCTGCAGTGTGTGAATGTAGCCTAAAATTAACACAGGTCCTAAAGCTCTTGCCTGATCATACCACTTCTTTGTCCAGTAATATTCCTTTAATCTTTTCTATATTTTGTAATGTCTATCAGCCATCTTTCTTCAAATCTCCCTCTTGCTCACTCTCTCTTCTCCCTCATCATGTGTGGACACGTCCCCTAGTGCTGATTGGCTACAAGTGTGTTGAGGTGCTCGGTCCGATCCACTTTCAACAGCGTTACTCGAAAATCACTTACTGCACCTTTAAGACAAGACACTACTTGTAAATAAGGTAAAACATGTTTTAAAAAAATCAAATAATAGATATCATCATACTTTCCCTAGTTGATTAATCACAGTACCTTAAGTCAATTGTTTGTAATTACAAGTTTTCGGAATGTTATGTTACAGCATGTTTAAATAAGCAATTTATGCATTATCTACTTAAATATGTCCTAATTTGCATAACTTTTACAGAAGATAAACATTGGATAAAACCAGTTGCAAAATTCTTGTTTGATTTTGTTGACATTAGAGTGAAATGTTTTTACAAAGTGGATTTTGGATATCTTATCACTCCATAAATCAGAAAAAAAAACATTTACCATGAATATACTATATAAGTACCATGGTACTAAAATTAAGTCCATACTGCTTTAAGACATGCAATGTAATTTCCCCCATTTGTACTGTAGTAATGTTTCCCTTGAGATACACCTAATGCAAATGTACATTAGAACATTCATAACAGGCTATAATTTTAGATATTCTCAAATGCTTTTGGTAACCGAGCCATCTATGTTTTACGCTGCAGATACATTTGAGAAGTCATGATTGAAAATATAGCAGCACCTGCAGTGCACATCTGGTATTTGTGAACCCCCTGGGCCAAAAGTGCAGGTTTCCTTACAAGCACTCTGGGACATAGACATATAACTTTGTAATTGTCCACTTAAGCCATTTCAGAAGGTAAGGTATCATGTAGTTTTATGGTCCACATGCTGAGTTCCTCCTACTCCCCAAAAAAATCATCCTAGCTGGTATATTATGTGACCCTAAAACAGCTTGAGTGTAAAATTCTACACCGTATCTTCTCCACATTGTGTGATAAAAAAGAGATGCGTTCTTACACAGCTTATTCTGCAAATCTCAACAGTCTTATCCACACTGATGATTTTAAATAATGTAAAGTAATCTCCAAGCTCAACATATGTAAGAGGCTTTAGAGTTTCTCATTGGCGGCCTGCGGGCCACTCTCACAGATGACACATAGCCTGTTTCACTCAAGAACATTGAAACGAAAGTTATCTTTCTGGATGCTTGAAAGGAGAGCCACGGCGTTAAAGAGCCCAGTGAAAAGAAAGCTTTTACAGAGGCGTCTTTGTCAAACTCATATCAAAGGCTGTGCCTGGAAAGTGAATAGTTTAGCTTTGTGTTTGGCAGAGCATGTGTGGGAGTTTGTTGTGGTGTGGAGATATCCCTGTGTACACGCAGAGCTATTGAAAGAGCTACTGGGAAATCTCCAACATTTTACGGCTCTTTAACTAAGAGTGTCCCTCACCGCATGATATCCTGGTTTGACATCTTTAAAGGACCTTGAATTTAAGTCCAAAGCCCAATATGGACAGGATTAGTTATCTAACCGATGCTTGAATTATAATTGTTAGCACATAGGACAGCTATGATTTCTCTGTATTTTTTATTTATTTATTTTACATAGATGTGAGGTCTGTTGTCTGGATGTGTATGTTACAGAAGGTCATGTGCTTTGAATGTGTGCCATGAAACCCACTGATAAACCCAGCAATACTTTTATATATAATAATGTTTACATGTAATTTTGTACATTTATTAAAAAAGAAAAACTGAAATATCACATGGTCCTAAGTATTCAGACCCTTTGCTCAGTATTTAGTAGAAGCACCCTTTTGATCTAATACAGCCATGAGTCTTTTTGGGAAAGATGCAACAAGTTTTTCACACCTGGATTTGGGTATCCTCTGCCATTCCTCCTTGTAGATCCTCTCCAGTTCTGTCAGGTTGGATGGTAAACGTTGGTGGACAGCCATTTTCAGGTCTCTCCAGAGATGCTCAATTGGGTTTAAGTCGGGGCTCTGGCTGGGCCATTCAAGAACAGTCACGGAGTTGTTGTGAAGCCACTCCTTCGTTATTTTAGCTGTGTGCTTAGGGTCATTGTCTTGTTGGAAGGTGAACCTTCGGCCCAGTCTGAGTTCCAGAGCACTCTGGAGAAGGTTTTCGTCCAGGATATCCCTGTACTTGGCCGCATTCATCTTTTCCTCGATTGCAACCAGTCGTCCTGTCCCTGCAGCTGAAAAACACCCCCACAGCATGATGCTGCCACCACCATGCTTCACTGTTGAGACTGTATTGGACAGGTGATGAGCAGTGCCTGGTTTTCTCCACACATACCGCTTAGAATTAAGGCCAAAGAGTTCTATCTTGGTCTCATCAGACCAGAGAATCTTTTTTATCACCATCGTGGAGTCCTTCAGGTGTGCTTTCATGTGTCTTGCACTGAGGAGAGGCTTCCGTCGGGCCACTCTGCCATAAAGCCCCGACTGGTGGATGGCTGCAGTGATGGTTGACTTACTACAACTTTCTCCCATCTCCCGACTGCATCTCTGGAGCTCAGCCACAGTGATCTTTGGGTTCTTCTTTACCTCTCTCACCAAGGCTCTTCTCCCCCGATAGCTCAGTTTGGCCGGACGGCCAGCTCTAGGAAGGGTTCTGGTCGTCCCAAATGTCTTCCATTTAAGGATTATGGAGGCCACTGTGCTCTTAGGAACCTTAAGTGCAGCAGACATTTTTTTGTAACCTTGGCCAGATCTGTGCCTTGCCACAATTCTGTCTCTGAGCTCTTCAGGCAGTTCCTTTGACCTCATGATTCTCATTTGCTCTGACATGCACTGTGAGCTGTAAGGTCTTATATAGACAGGTGTGTGGCTTTCCTAATCAAGTCCAATCAGTATAATCAAACACAGCTGGACTCAAATGAAGGTGTAGAACCATCTCAAGGAGGATCAGAAGAAATGGACAGCACCTGAGTTAAATATACAGTATGAGTGTCACAGCAAAGGGTCTGAATACTTAGGACCATGTCCTAAGTATGCATTTCAGTTGTTCTTTTTTAATAAATGTGCAAAAATGTCAACAATTCTGTGTTTTTCTGTCAATATGGGGTGCTGTGTGTACAATAATGAGGAAGAAAAATGAACTTAAATGATTTTAGCAAATGGCTGCAATATAACAAAGAGTGAAACATTTAAGGGGGTCTGAATACTTTCCGTACCCACTGTATATAAAAGTCTGATCTTTTTATATCCTTTTTACATGCATTAATATACATGCAATTATTATTAAATCTACTTTTCATTTTATTAATAATTCAATACCAGTCTGACAATAAATCTTTTTTCTAAACTTTCAAATAACAACCTTAAACCTGTCTCATAGTGGCAACACATTACCCACTGTATAATTAATGGATATTACCCGCCAAAATGAGGACAATATCAAATACGGGTACATTCACTGGCATCCATTCAGATTGTTCTGTCATTGTTCAGCCTAAGGCTATAGCTTGGTGCCAACACATTGAGTTCAAGCCATATCCTATCTTCATTAACACGAGACCTCCAGCTCTCGGATACAATGTCATTTGGAGAGCAGATGTTAAAACACTGATAGTGTAGCCTAAATATATTACCCTTCTTGATGACGTCAGCAGCCTCAGCCGAAGTGTGGATTGAATTAAGGAGTGCTGAACGAATTCGATGAATGCTGGTCAGAAGGTTAAAGTGCGAAGAAGGGTTATCTCAGTTGCAATTAGCATGTGCTTTGAATGGAGGCTAATGAATGGTATTCTAGAGAGTCTTTGTGTAATTGGTTTGAAGGACATTGTGTCCTTGCAATAAGTCTGTTTCTAGACCAACAATACACTGGGTTGATTAATCTAATTTGAAATCTGATCCGAAGACTATATAGTCCATTTTACTTGATTAGGAAATGAACGTTAACGTTTTATATAAAACAACAACAATCAAATCATCTTATAAGCATAAAAGAAATGTTCAGGATACAATACAAGCTAAGCTCTAGGGTTTTTATTTCAAAGAAAAAATATTCAGGTGCTGTCAGTTATCACAGGAAATGGTTTCAACTGGACCCTCAGTTTGTTAAAACAATTTAAAAAAATCATGTTAACACTTTCCCTGCCATTGACATGTTTTCACAGTTTTATAATGGGGGGTGCTGTTACACATCTTCCGAAAGAATACAGCATCCCCGGATCCAAAAACAGATGAAGAAGAAGATCTGTGTAAACCAGAAGGAGCAGATAGAAGATTGCTTACGCACAAGTAAGCTAACGTGATCATCAAACATTCAACAGCATATAAATCCCAACGTTGCCGGATGAAATGTCGAACCCATGAGGAGGTATACAGCTGTTCAAGTTTGGGGGCTGTTGATGAACTCGATCCACTGGATCTATGTTTTGATCATCGCTCTGAAATGATCAAAATTTTTAATGAAACTTACCCATTCAAGTGTTGATAATAAAAGAATGAATGAAGCTAGAATAAAATGAATAAAATGTTTTTCTGGGAGCTATGAAAGTTTTGTGAAAATGCTCAAAAATGCTAGCGCTAACTGGTAACTTAAAAAAAATGCTGCCGTGGAAATGCACATACAATGAAAGTCATGGGGGGGGAAAACTGGAAAATTTCAGGATAAACTTTAATAATCACCCACAGTT